>NC_141296.1:11465000-12045000 GCF_037954325.1 Fistularia commersonii
CAACATTCTTATTTAATGGGAGCACTTCAATACAAGGAATTTTGTGCAAAAGGGGAATTCCCTTCCAAGTAATTTCCCTATCCCTATGAGAATCCATGATGCAGTCTATGTATCGATCTGACTCACAGGTTGCACAGTTTTATGGAGAGAACCACCACCTTTCACGGTAACAAGCTGGACCCTGATGAAGTCAACATGAAATGAAGGATGAAGAAGAGGAAATAATTTTGCCATTTACACAACAGCCTACTGAACAATCAAAAACTCCTTGCAGATACTCTTTTCCCCCTCACTAAAAAAGGTTTGGACACATGACTGAATTTGTGTTTCTCATGATATTAAGGACATGTTGATGGTTTAAAGGCAGTATTTGATGCAATTCACAAAATAGCTCACCTCTTCATACTGATATCCTGTCAAAATGGGGTAGTATAACTTCTATTTAGTCTATTTTGACCTTGATTCCTCACATGAGGACAGTAAATAGCCAAGGCAAAGCATAACAATCAGTGTAAAAACAATGTGGTCACAAGTTCAGCGGTATTCTTTGCAACAGATCCTGTTAGAGTAGTGGCCAATATTCTATAACATGTGTGATTTGAATGTCTCATTATGTTTTTGGTTTCTTTTTTTTTTTTTAATTTCTAATTTGATATGTACTTCAGCTGAAATAAATCATTTTTTAAAAACCTGTGCTGATAATGAAATACTTATTTTAGGATGCTGTGCCGTAATCACAATGATCCCAGTGTCCTGATTGATGGAGATCCCTCTATCATGCCACCATATATTCATGTTGCACAGGTTTACATTCAAGCGTTGAAAAAGGGGTGTCAACACATGGTATGTTATGAATGACAACACATCCCTAACAAATGCTACAGAGTGCATAAAAATGTGGCACATTTTATATTTACAAATGAAAAAGTTCACTGCCAAATGACTTATGCAGCATTTTTGACAGTAACAACGATAATCACAGTGCATGAATATTGTCTATCAAATCTATGACTTGAAATGCTGAAAAGATGGAGAGAAAAGCCCTCTGAATGCCTCACTTCTGGTATTTTTGTCTCAAAGAGTTTCCAAACATGTTCTCATGAGATTACATATATATATTATATACACACACGCACTAAATTTACACTGCGTGTGTGTGTGTGTAACTTTAGTTTGAGGCAGAATCTCAGCAAAAGGAAAAAAAATCCTCTGTTAAAAAAAAAAACTGTTTGTGTCACCTATAGATTTCTGAACTCTCCTTTTGAAGCTTGAAAATTTGCATTTTGTCTGTCATCATTTTAATCTTCTACAAGCAGTGACACACAAGACGGGACACCAGAGAAGCTGGTGCCATGCACGCTGGCATGCTGGTGTCGTCTTCCCCACTATCCTCCATATTTGGGGAGGGATGTGGAAAAAAGTGCACTGATGGGATGAGATTTTATTGAAATGTTTCGGGTCACTTTATGACTCATGTGAAGGAAATCTAAAGTGACAAAACAGGTTTTATCTCCTGTTGTTACAGCTGAATGAGCCCCACTGAAAAATGATGAATGAGTTTCACACCCTTGGACTGTTTTTATAGTCATGATTCAAGTAGAAACTGTCTCTGTGTTTTCTTTGAGAAGCAAGTCAATAAATGCTACATCACACATATTTTCAACACAAACAGTATTCAGCAAACAAGTGTGACGTGAATTTGAGGACTATGAAGCAAAAACACTGACAATTGACTTTAAATATCTGCGATTTAAAATAGTATCAACTTGTTCAAATGCCTCCTTTTTTTTAAGGGAGAGACTTTGATAATTGCATTGTATTGATTATTTTTTCCCCAATATGACTGATATATTACATTTCAGCATATTTTAGAACATGTGTAAAGATAGCTCTGTAAAATTGTTTTTTTACCATTACACACGCACTTGCATGGATCTGACTTGAAAAACCTATTCGACGTTAATATACAGACTCATTATCAACCGTTGACAATAAAACATATGATTAAGAAATGCACATTGAGTCTTCATGAACAAACATCAATACACATGACCTACATTTGAGCACAGTATGAATAATTAATGAAGAAGCACGACATTTAATTCATAAGACACAAGTTTGCACTGTTGCCACCAATGAGATAAAATCACAAGAAAAAAATAATTAAGTCATAGCATTACTCATTTTGCTTCATTATTTCAGTTTATGTCCACCACATGTTTTATGACTTAAACTACACCTCCAATTGCTCAGCTCCTTGCATACTCTATTGATGTCAAACACTGTTCATGTTGGTACTGTGAGGTTCTCACCGACACAGTCATTATCTTACAATACAACCAAAGGCAAAAGTAAAAAATGTGGACATGCAAGCAGTGTCTTAGAAACACATTAAATACCTTCGTAAACCCAGTGTCCTTGTGTTACATTGAGTCAGTGTGCAAACTCGAGAAAAATATCTGAACTCGCCTATCAATACCAGTTTCTGTTTCCCAGAACTCTACGCTTTTGACACCCTGAGTAATTAGACTCTGCAGCACTTTCTGTCAATTTTTCTTAAAAGACTGAATACTGCTGATCGCACTGCAGAACAGAATTAAGCACAGTCACTTCAAAAGAGGCCTTGCTTCTCTTACGCCTAACTGGTGTTAAGAACTAGTTTTTGCCAAACTAGTGCTGTAAACCAGTTTGGTGTGTTGGTTATAGTTGGTTTACACGGAGTAAAAATATTTGTCTTATTGAAGTCAGCTATTGCAAGTTCCATTTTACCTGGGCTTTCTGTTTTTCATCTAAGCAACAGGTTTGTACAGGTTGGGTTTTTATCAAGCCACACATACACTCATTTATGTGTCCATTATATCAGTTCAAGTCCCCCAACTTTGTTTCTCTGTAATCTGTGTAACACATATTCAATCTGAACGGTCGCACCTCGATGAAAAGTGCTTTAAAATTATTAGTAACAATTACCATTAATTATCATTATTATTGTTATTATTATTATTATTATTATTTTGTCTAAGGTTTATCTGCCTTTGTGTTCAGGGTGTCTTTGATATCAGGGGCTTGATCAATGCAGAAGATTACATCCCCTTGCTGACCTGTCATCCCAGCTGTCCGGCTTGCAGCATCTTTGTGCCAAACACGAGCTCATCCTGCCACATTGATCTGCAATTGCAACAATCGCTTACTTTTGCAGATATTGGAGACCTAAGCGGCGATCTGTTTTGCTGTTATCCATGTTTACCATATCCTACCCTGCTGCATGTGTGCCATGTTCCAGTAGACAGCTGTGTCATATGTATATATGTATATTACATCCATCTTCTACCGCTTATCCTGCTCTCAGGGTCACTGGGGATGCTGGAGCCTATTGCAGCTGTCATTGGGCGAGAGGTGCCAGTCAACCGCAGGGCCACATACAAAGATAGACGACATTGACTCACTCATCCATTCAGGGCAATATTCCCAATTTTTTTCTCTAATTAACTTGCTGTATGTGTTTGGAATGTTGGAGGAAACCGGAGAACCCAGAGGGAACCCATGCAGACATGAGGAGAACAAGCAAACCCGAGAAAGGACCCCCTTGGTGGAATCGAACCAGTGTCCAGCACTAACTACCGTGCCGCCCCATAAGTATATTACATTATATTCCAAATAACAGTGGCCAATGATGATAATAAAATTTGTTTGGGGAAAAACAATGAGTCTTAATTTAAACACATTGCAATTTTTTTCCAAATTTCAAGATTAACACATAATAATTGAAAAATTATTAAGTGGAAGATGTTATCGCAGGGGGAACAAACAAAAAAACAAACCAGAAAACATCTTTAACAGCTCAAACAGTCATAATAGTGTAACCAGTTTCATCATTTAACAATAAATCTACAAAAGAGTTACGCATTCTTTTAGTTTCTCAACTAAAGAACATGGACGATGAGAACAGAAGTAGCTGAGAAGTCAAAAAAGCTTATAAACTGAACTTGACCTATAAAATGAGCAGGTGTGCCTGCTACATTTGCTGATGGACTTATGACAGAATGTGAATATTCCACCTGCTCCACCTGGTGCCTCCTATCATCCAAACCTACAGCATCGCCAACCCAAACAGACGGTGCGCGGTGCAACTCATTGTATTGGATCCTGCCCACCAGTGATTTATACACTCAACCTATATGTCACAGATGGTAGGATTTCAGTGTGGCTGATGTAGGAAATCCACTAAGGAGTATTGATCTTCCTAAGATCTGCTCTTTCTGCGTGATCTTCACAGGATCCTCATGTCCACAGAGACCCAGAGGAGACAGGAATTGCTAGAATCTTTGTCTTCCTTAAACATTACTTGAACTTTGCCCTTGTTCTTTATTAATTTTTTGAAAACTTTGACATCTGCTGCTCTAAGCAGTCATGTGCTGGAGGTAATGCATGCTATATTTTCAAATGATTTAGTATATATACAAACTAGGGATGTGTGAATGGCTGTCATTGTGCAACATGGTTGAACAAGACTCTCCTGTGCATATTCAACCTGTGTTGACACTTGAAGAAAGTAAACTAGAACAGGATTTTTGTAGACACATAAAGTATCTATATCTGTCTCCATATGAAAGAGTTTTTTTTTTCCTCATATTGCTCTCATTAGATGTTCAAGCTTGTCTCTGCAGAACGTTTAAGGTTAAATAACGTACAGTGCGACGAGGGACACATTGAATCTCACTGTCAGTCTGATACCAAAGCATAAACGTTGCAGCATTATTATCTGCCATCACATCTTGTTTTTCATAGCTGAGCTTATGTGCCCGGACCAAAGGACCATTGTAGAGTTTTGTGCTCCACATCTTTTTAGCCAGCAACGTGCAATCTAGGATAAAAAATCTTTTTCCAGTCCATGTGTTTTTTTCGTCTTAGGGGTCTATTGTACATTCAAGCTCAACATGTGGGATAATGTTATAACAAAAACAATAATCTACTTAAGGACACAGGCCTGTAAACACAATTTGTAACATTTCTAGAGGGTGATTTTATGAAACGGATATAATATACAGGAGTAAAAGGTCTGATACTGATATAGCATCACAAAGGACATGTATTAAAAGTATTTTGCCAAAATATTAGGTGTTTATACTGACCAGGTAAGTTTTCTTGATTCCAATATTCAAAAGAAAAACAATTTCAACATGATCTTTCCAAAAGTCTGCAACGGCCAATGAGTTGATGACAAAAGATCAAACTGCCAGTATTTTGACTGAAAATATCCACCTGAGTGCCTGCAGATAGTGCAGATTTAAAAGATTAAGTATTGTACATAATAATAAATATCTCATTTGAAACATTTGTTATGGTGATCGATATATCTGTGAAAGGCTGATCTTGGCAAATACAGTTGGAAAACTTCTTTCAATACTGGCCGGACACAACAATGGAAAAGCAGTCTAACGAGGCAAATAAAGACTGCCTGATGTCTAATGTCATATATTCTGGATTTTTAAAATAACTGTGAATGGGTGTCATTTGAAAAGGATTATTTTTCTACTGATCACATGTTATCGTGGAGTATTCTTTGTGGCTGAAGGCGTACTTGTTTGTTAGCTGGATCGGCCTGGAGGCCAGTGCCTGGCTGTACCGCGCGGGGTGGCGCCCTCCCGAAGGGCAATCTATGTTGATCTGGCGCCCGAGAGAACCAACTATCTTTTTCCCACAGCCGCCACGGAGCTCTCGGACCGTTATCCAGTGGATACGCGGCTCAATCCCACAATTGGGTTCAAGGAACAAGTGCATGACACTGGGGAGCATCCTCTGCGTGCCCCTGACAGTTTCAATCTCTGGTAAAGACAGTCACGCCGACGACGTTCACCGTCTTCCATGTAGACCCAAGCGGAAAGCGACCTGCAGCCGCCTGTGCCTCCCGCCGCCACACCTCCCCTTCATTACTGGCCTCCGTAGGGGGGGCTGGTGCACACAGCTAGTAAATCCCTGCGGCAGGGAGTCACCATAGACTGTAATTAATGGAACGGAAGTCTCTCTCTCTCTCTCTCTCTCACACACACACACACACATAAACACACACACACCAGCATCATCTCGTAGATTACAGCCGGAGATTTATGGTTCTCTGTGGGAGACGTTTTGTAGGCTAAGATTGAATTTCAGTGGGTTTAAGACATGAAGGTTCTCCTTCGTTGTTGATGTCAATATAGCGCAAGGGGATGTTCATCGCTGCTTAATGGCTTCTCTGACATACCATCTGCAAAATTGGTGGTCCTGTACGACTGCACTGGCATCTCGATGTGATCCTTTTTTGCATAGCTATTTAATAACGAACAAATAGAAAATAGCTTAAATAGACATATCATCTAAAATAGGCTGCAGATTACTTGGTATCTAATTACTACTAGAGGCATTTATGATAAGGATTTGATTGGTTATTCAAGGTTATAGTTCATTGGGATTTCGTTGGAATAAACTAACCAGCAGAGGGCGCCAAATATAATTAGATAGATTAAAGTAGAATATTTTCTCACAATAACACATGTATAATAATAATGATAATAATAATAATGCATTTTATTTGAAGGTGCCATTCTTGACACTCGAGGTGATCTGTGTAAGTATTAACACAAAGTTTAAAATTGTGCGTCAAAATCCAAGATGCAATCTTGCATATTTTGGGATACTGCGTTGATTTAATTGATATTGGGTTGGACTCCACAGTCACAAATACACTCACCAAAATGTAGCTGTCGAGTTTGTCTTTTAATATGAAAGGAAAGGAAATAAGCAGGAAAAATCTGGCACTTGTCTTTGACATGACACTGCCTTTGCTCTCGTCAATTTATGAGGCATCATGGAAGGTAATGAAGAAGAAAGGTCAGGGGAATGTGTTTTATCTGCTCTAAACCAATAGGTCAGATTTCCACTTTCCACACCACAACTCTGTGACAGCAGCTGTGGCCCTTTTGCTTAAAACAATATTGTCGCCTTTACCGCTCATACATCATATCAGCAATTCCCCATCGTGCAGTCAATGTCACGCTGAGGATTGGAAGACATCCCAGAATAGATCAGCCATATAGAAAGCTTTAGATATGATAGAAAAGGTGTCCAGTATAAGTCATACATTATGAATCCAATTTGCTTGGGTGAGAAATGGATCCGCAATATTTATTTGCTGTGCTGTAGGTCTGGCCGAGACCACTAGATGGCAGAAAGTTGGTTAATAAACTGCTGATTATTCCACCAAGTTCAAATGCTTTTATTCCCATGACAGAAACTATTACCTCTACACTTACAGCACTTTTTGCAGCCACTCATCATTTGCAATATTCCTCCCTTACATATGTAAATATTCTGCCACCCTCATGTGCAATATTCTACCTCTATACATGCAAGAATCATTGCTACGTGCAAAATTCAAAACATGACATGAGGAAGCTGGACAATATTTTCCTGTCTTAGCTTTGTACGTATATACACGCACGCACACAAGCATACAGTATCTATGCAAATGATACTGCCACTCCAATGTGCAATATTCTACATAAACATGTGAAATTTGGACTATTATTTGACTATGTCTTACCTATGTACTTTGATTCTTTGTGTACACATTTAGTTTTTAAATGATGTATATTTATTTGAACTGTGTGTTTGTGTCTGTGTGTGTGTGTGTGTATTTGTGATTATAATCGAGAGCTGAGTTAATGCGGAGTGTGAGCATGTATGAGACCAACACGGTCTTGTTTCGCACTTTCTAATAACACTAGAGCTTGTCTATTCAATTCTTGCTATATTTCACAACACAAGATTCATAAGCACTCACAAAACAAGTGTCGTAAATATAGAGTACTCCCCTCAAAAATTGAATTGCATGTGATGGATCATTTTCCAAATGCTCAGCTATCTTTATTCAAAATGAAGTTTTTTATTTCATTTTTTATACAGGCTATTTAGAGAAGATAAATAAACATTATTATTTCTTTATTTTTGGATAGTAGAGCACAATCTTGGAGAAATGACCTGAAAAGGCAATATGTGAAAATTTTTAAATTTTAATTATTCATGTGAATGAAAGCTGATATTTCCAATATTTTTGAAATATGTGTATTTAGTTATTTATTTCATTGTCACTTATTCACAATGTTGTATTCACTGCACATTATTACATTCACAGAGCACATGAACGCGCAACAATTTCCTGTAAAACTGATGTTTTCAACTTTTTTCAAAGTATTACACAGGTATAAAAAGTACTAAGGCAATGTGTAGTTTTTTGAATAGGAGTGTGAGGCATCATCAAAACGCCATGCACCATTTCATGAAACCGTCTGGAAAGTCATATTTGTTACCTCACTGTAGAGTTTCCTTGATGTTAAAATGATGACAGAAATCATGCCGTTTCATGTTTATTTTGTTTTTAAATTACATTATGCACCTGGAAAGTGAAAAACATCGCATTTTCAAGGAACGTGTGGTCTAAAGTAGAAAGGACGCTGAGATCCAATATTAATTGGATCACACAAAAGCAGATCGAAAGTACCAGCAAATGAAGACGTACCTAAAAAAAATAGTTTAAGTTGCTTGCAAATCATATCATAAGATATTTAAAAAGACATCAAAACTATTTTGAGATAAATTGAAACTAATTTTAAAGAACTTCAAAAGACTTTCGACATAGGGTGGCATGGTGGTGCAATGGTTATCCAAAAACACGCAGCAGGCTAATGTGATAAATTGGGGAAAATTGCCCAGCTGTGCAAATGAGAGCGTGAACGGCTGTCTATCTGTACATGTGGCCCCGCGATTGACCAGCGACCAGTTCGGGGGGTTACCCCACCTCTCGCCCCATTGGATCCATCCAGCATCTCACGCAACCCTGAATAGGATAAGTTGTAGACAATGGATGAATAGACCTTCCACATTTTCTACACTCTTTCTCTTGCACACTCTATCACTCACAACTGTGCACACTTTAAAGTCTTCACTTCATCTTGCGGACGTTTTTGGACCGTGGGGGGAAACCGGAGAAGCCAGGGAAAAGCAGTGCAGGGACATGAGAACATGCTAACTCCACACAAAAAGGCATAAGTCAAAATCAAAGTAGGAAGTTTCTTGCTGATGGGCAGAATTTCCAGAAACTGTGCCACCGATCGCACCAACAAATAAATAAGTAATACAAAGGTTCAGTACAGCATGTAGAAGTGATCCGTTTCAAATCTGAAGGCTCAAGTTCCATGTGGTTTAGTCTGTTCACACTGTCTGGAATGAAAACTGACCTGAGTCACTACAAGCAAAGAGAAAAAGAAAAAAAAAGAAAGAAAAAAAAGGATAAATCTTTTATCTGTGATGTGAATGTCTCTTGCTTCACCACTGGAACAAATCAAACACGATATTCATTCATGGCTGCATGAGCAGCTGTCTTTTCCTGCCAGTTCAGTATTGGGTTTGCTTCATGCATGACACTCCAAAATACCATAATTCTGTCTACGGGGATTTTACAATGTTTACGAATTCCACACAGGTCATTTTCAGCACAAAGTAAATCTGAGAGTTTGATGAAGATGTGGATGGAAGAAGTTACAGTGAACAATGTAATACAGACAGCACTAAAAGTGGTACTGGGTGTGTTTGTGCAAAACTTTGGAAACACTCTACAGATAAGGAGATCTCAGAATCACTAATTTTGAAACTGAATCCAAGTTTTGCACCAACCTGTTAGGTAAATATTTAAATAATAAGCAATTAAAAATCTCATTCAAAAAGTTACATTCCAGAAAATATAGTCTGGACACCCATGTTAAACCCAAAGTCTTACTTTGAAAAGTCTAATGACAAGCCCCCCCCCCACACACACACACACACACTTGATGCTAAATGATATGTATCTGTATAGGGATTAATCCTCTGCATTTATCCCATCATGGATGAATCATGAGTACTGGGCACCCAGAGAGCAGTGCTTGGGGGAAATTTTAGGGGTCTAGTGTCTTAACAACAATTCAACGGATTAGAAGAGACTCGGGAATTAAACCACAAACTTTCCAAGATGCTTCTCTTACCACCCAGGCCACCTTGCTTCTCATGAAGCATGTGGTCCAAATTCATGTTGCTTTAAAAGCAACTTAATCCTCTCACTAGCCTGCTGCCCATCTTTAGATAATGTATCTTCCTTATCAGGTCTCACATTGTACAGCAAGATACTATTGTTGTCAATAAGTTACATCATTGACACATACAAATAGGTTTAGACTTGGGTTTTTAAATATGCTATAATGATTTACATTGAGTAATAAATATAAGTAATAAATGAAAATGCCTCACAACTCAGGCAATGTTTCTTTGAAAATTTATAATTTTATTATAAGTTTTCAATGAATGCTTAGATATGGCTCTTAAGAAATAGGACCATATATTTTGGAGAAATGTGGATTATTTACACAGACTGTTGGAAAAATTACACAGATACAGATTTACACAGATTTAGTGAGGGAGTATTTTAATCCCTCTTTTACTTAAACACATAAATGGACAAATCTTCTCTTTTGTCCTCCCTTAGAAGGGTTAGAAGCACAAATCTTCTTGATTATCATATTTTCCCTGGGCTTACAAGAAAACTGTATGGATTCGCACCGACAAGTACAAACAAAGTCAAACACATTGCAGAAACGTGAGAATAACTGGCCATCACTCAACCTTGAGAAAATAAAATTCATCACTTATGTGAATGACATTAAGTCCCAGCATTACAAAATAATGAATACATATACACAGAAATCTACCATGTGGAATTACAGAAATATTCAATATAAATGTTTCCAGTCCTGATCTACTCGTTGACTGCATTTACTGATTGGGAGAAGAAAGATCGAGACTGGATGTTCCAACACACATATGTACATTTCTACTCCTTTTCTCCGTATCCACCGGAATGACCTCACTGAGTACAAAAGATGACAACATCCCTATTTTGCCCACCTCCACTGACCCATGCTCCAGATGCTGAACATTTCCCCAGAGAATAGTCAGATACACAATCTCACAACACAACAGATTCTTAGGTAAGCACAGCCATGCACACACACACCAACATAGCCCAAAATTCCAACACTAGAGATTTATTTGATGTGTTTAAAGTGAAGTAGGATGATGAAAATCCCATCCAATGGCTTGCTGTCCATCCAGATGTTCCATGGGGAGACTTCAGGATTATGTGTTTCGACAGACAGGTGAGAGGTCACACCTTTCAGGACAGCAACAACATTACACTCCAGAGACCGTTACAAACAAATGGTGCCATCACTGAATTCCTTCTACTCTTTTGGAGTGTAATTAGGTAACAAGGGAGATCAATTGTTAAAGATGCAAGACAGTGCAGGTGGAACAGATATTTTTTTTATGGAAACAAGAGTGGATTTGTCATTCAGGATCAATCCTCATTGCACCTAGCATCCATAAATGTACAGTAGCTCTGCACTCAAGAAAAGGGACTGGGAGCAGCCAGTTGCACTCAAAGTATGTGTTAATAGTATGGAAAATACCATAAACTCAGTATGCAAAATTACCCCATAGCCATGTGCTGTTACGAATTCCCCCATGGAAGAAAATAGTCTATATTTGACATTCATTGATCATATTGAAATATAACATTGTTTGTGTTTGAGGGGAATTTAAATGCCACTATAGTCAAGGTAAAGTCACGACATGACAATTTTGGAATCGTCTGCTGGGTTTCATCCACATTGACTCTTTAAAGGACACGTTTATCCTCTATGACATAGAGGATAAACGTATCCTTTAAAGTAACAGAATAAACCTTCCATTACTATCCTTTGCCAAAAATTGGAAATAGTCTCTGCTTCAAATAATGAATAAATGAATGAAAATTAAAAATAAAACCAAAAAACTCTTCTATTGATGTTCATGTAGTGGCTGACCACATTAACCTCTTTATTCTGCTTTCAGACTGGTGTTATACTGGAATCAGCAAATCAGTAAGCTGACATTAGGTGTGATGCTGATACTGTACATCCAAACCTAAATGCCAGTCTGACACAGGGTTATATTCTTGCAAAATTTTGAGTAATTTCTCAAACTTTTTTTTTGCTCTAATTTTCAGATTTTAGCAGACCCAGGACACGCTGAGGAGACTTTTTCTCTAGGCTGGCCTGGGAACGCCTTGGGGTCCCCCCAGAGGAGCTGGACCATGTGGCAAGGAAGAGGGGGGGTCTGGGCCTCACTGCTCCAGCTGCTGCCCCCGTGACCCGACTCTGGATAAGCGGGGGAAAATGGATGGATATCTTTATGTATATTTAATTATCTGACTTTTAACGTGGATTTTATTTCCATTTTTACCACCTTGGTAAATTGATGAGATCTCATTACAATAGCGTGTCAACACCTGCTGAATTTACAGAGGAGCTGCACAACAATCAGAAGAGGGAATTTGCAGCAGAGGAAAATCCTTCCAGAGACACTTAGGAAAACAGGTTGGACAATTTGGTAAAAATTCTAGCCATGAATGAAGATAGTGCGCAAATACAAATCAAACTACCAAGCACACTCCTAGTCTGTTTTCGACAAATTACTATACAAGGAAGTCCTTTCAAAAAAGCCACAAGCCATCTGTCTCAGCTGTCTTGCAGAAATACAGAAAAAGAACAATACTGCCAAAAAATTGACAGATATCTATCCACGTTCCACTGATGTCTCATAAAGATAATGGTGTTACCTGGACAGGTAATAAACATACACATATGATAGTGTACATTTCAGGTATAGTTCACCATGTGATCTCATTGCAATAATTATTTATTTATTTATTTATTTTTCTTTTTGCTGCATATCTGGCTTCACTGTGGACAGCAAAATAAAAGCGTCATTGTACAGGGAAACACATTTCCAGATTGTACAGATGACAATAAACACTTTGAATCCACTGTATTGTGCTTACTCACAAAGCTTGGTTATGGGAGATATAGTATTATGTTTGTTTGTTTTTTTCCCTCACACATGGCAGGATGGGTTTGCAATACAAGGTTACAAGGACATGGTCCCTTTAAGCAAATGCAAGTGGGAAGACTGGCAGTGATAGTGAACGGTTGTACGTCTCCATATGTGACCTTATGATCAACTGTTGAACAGTCCAGGGATTAACTCCCGCCTTAAGCCCAATGACAGCTAGGATAGTCTCCGGCATTCCCAGGACGCTGAGTGCGGGATAGATTGTTTATAAATGAATGAATTAATAAATAATTGAATAATAATTTGTCTAATTTATTTGAGAGCGGGCTAAAACTTTCTACACATTTCACCTTTCAGAACTGTGAGCTCTTTGATGCATTTCAACAATTTAGGGTCACCACTGAACCTACTTGATGCTTTTGGATTGTGGGAGGAGACCGGAGAACTCCAAGGAAACTCATGCAGACACGGGGAGAACATGCAAACTCCACACAGAAAGCCTCCCTGAAGAATTAAACCAGGTACCTTCTTGCTGAGGCCGAAGCACCAACCACTGCTCCATTGTGCCACCTTTATCTATCTATTAATTAATAGATTAAATTCCCTGTTTGTTTCCATGGTTCTGGTGCATCAATGGCAAAGAATGTGCCACTTAGCATTACACATGTCATTTTACATGGCCTTTTATGCATCGTGTTCAGCCCTGCCTGATGTCACAGTTGATACAAAGTGGATTTAGCGGTTGTTGTATTCCATGGTAATAGTAATGCCAAGTACCTATGTTCCTGTCGGATTTCAACACATTTCATTTGCGTGTTATTTCTTTGTTGTAAAGCACCTCAAATTTCACTACTTCCAGAAAAGGTGGTCTCAAATTGGGTAATGACTATGACATTTCGGTTATGACTAGTTCGTGCAGACCTGGGCCACATACAGCCCGTTTTGCTTTTTTATAAGACACGCCAAACTATTTTCTTAAAAGGAAAAAATAAGGGGTTTCTAAATTCAGTCCTGACTGAAACTTATTAAGACTTATTAAAATATTTAGTTTTATTATATATGGATGATTACAAACAAAATAATGTAGCGTGTCACGAATGTTGGGGTTTATGTTGATGCTTGTTTTCTGTGTGATTTTGGGGATGCTGGGAATTTTGTGAGTATCGTTTGGGGTCTAAGGAATTCTGTTTTTTTTTTTTTACCTGGAATTTAGAGAGAAAAGTTAGTTGTATTGCAGGCTTGTGTGGCGAGGCTGTGGCCAACAACAGCTATTGCTCATTAAACGGACGTTTGACCGTCAACCGGGTGTTTACCCGAACTAAAACGCTATAATCATGTCGGTGCATTTATATGATCATTAATGATTTTAAAAGTGAAATAAAATGAAAACTAAGTAAATAAATAAATTTAAAAAATACATATCTAATTTTGGCCCGCACATGAAAATTAAATAAGAAATGTAGCCCGCCAGACAAAACAGTTGCCCACCCCTGACTCAGTGGAAGGTCAGTGTGCGCTGCGGGGCTTCACGCATACATGCGTCGGGCGGCGTTAGGACCCAGTGCGCGTCTCCGAGGAAGAGGGCGTAGGCTCGGATGGCCGGCAGAGGAGGAAGGTGCCGCCTGTCAAGCAGTTCGCGCACAACGGCGAGGACCCGGCGGGCAGCTCGAGCAATGCTAGTCGGCTCCGTGGAGACAAAGTAAAGAGGAAACAATCCGGCCCGAGTATCGTCTTGATTCGGCGGAAAGCGCAACACAGCGACTATGTCGGTGCTAGCACTGCAAGAGTACGAATTCGAGAGGCAGTTCAATGAGGATGAAGCCATCCGATGGATGCAGGAGAACTGGTAAGACCTCTCCGGTGCAATGTGAAGAGCCCCTTTTCTAATCCTATCCCCTTTTGCGCTCCCGATCCAGCGCCATCTACACAAGCGGGACGTGAATCGGAGATTGTTGAGGCGCACATGCATCAGCCTCCGGTTCCATGATGTCCGTCGCCGGTTTAGAGCCTCACAAAATGAAAAAAAAAAATCCACGCAGGCCTTCATTTTCGATATTAGTGGCAGACCCCTCTTGCGCCACGCATCCCTCATGGCAGGATTTGCCCTTGATTTTCCCGTGATTTGTTTCCCGGGCATCAGCAACCGCGATACTTATTGTAAAGGTCATCCCGTCATCTCATGGCCTTTGGTTATTTCCCCTCTGGAAATGCCAAGTGCCGCCAAACGCCTGCATGTTGTTGGGTTGCCGCTCAATAATGTGGGAGCTACCTTTATACATTATAAAGAAATCAGTTGTCCCTTTGCAACGGCTTCGTTACGAAAAACAAACTACTGAACAGGCTCCACCAATAACTTGGAATTCATAAATGCAAACATTATCTAGGGAATTGTTTGCACAGGGTTGTGTCTGCAAGGCTTTGCCCAATCTCCAACATTAGTCCAGATTTCTAACTGTAGCTATTGAGGTTAAGTAAATATTGCCTGGAGGTTGTGGGCATTGATGCATTGAATGAACAAGTTGGTCCAGCTATTTTTTTTTTTTTTTGCAGAATTTCAGTAAAACGGTCCCTGTTATCTTGCTCTATGCTAGAAAGAGAAAAGTCTCTAAGCAAAACAAAATGAGTCATGCATAAAAGGTAGCCTAAGCTTCATTTAGCATTCAGGGGCAGAGGAAACAACAAAATGACACATCAGAGCTGCGCACAGTATGAAGTAATGTATCTTATGTCCTTTACCTGAAGGAAAGTCTGGTATTACTCTTTTTTTTTTAATAAAAAAATGATACTATACACACAGTTTTCACAAGATCACTAAAATGCTCACTAAGTGCTAAACATTCCTCTTCTGATTCACCGAAACCGTTAGAGAGAGACAGCATGAGAGCAATTTGTTGGAGCTGTCCATTCCCTGACACTAAGAACCGACCAATCACATGCATCTTATGATGTCTGCTGACAGAGTTTAAGCCAATCACATTACAGCTGATCTGTGCTGACTTCTCTTCCGCTTGTGTAGAGGAAGATGTTAGACTGGGCCAGTGCACATGGCTGATAAAGGCTACAACTATTTAGAAGGGGATGGCTGGGTTGTAAATTGCACAACACAGATTTTTCTACGACTTAAGTTAGACAGAGAATTGTAAAATAAAATGAAACAAACTGTTAAGTTTGTCCATTTAAAGCAGATTAAAAGAAGGATGTACAATAGCCATAATTGTTAGTTCTATTGAACAACTTTACTGTATGTACTGTTTACGTTATTTACTGCACAGTACACACACATACACACTTTTTTAAACCAATTGAAACTATGTTTGCTCTCTGTGTTCACAATCAGTCTGTCACAATTCCCATTATTTATAAAATCAAACTATATCAGTATATATATTTTTCAGCCCTTGCTACTGGCTAACATTACAGATAGGAAATATAGATATGTATTGAATTTGCTTTCAAGGCCCTGCTGACCTCATCTTTGCCCCTTTGTTGTGAATGAGATAAACAGGTTGTAGGTGGAAAGAAGTTTCAGTTGAAAATAGCTCGGCGTGGCTTTTGTCCCCTTGGGCTTCTGTGGCTCCCTATCATAGCTTCAGATATCCAGGGAAATTAACTGAACAAAATGACTCTTTGCTCATATAACTTCACATTTAATTAATTGTTTGACAGCTAAATTGTGGCGGATTGCCACAAACTATATCTTTTACCCTTTGTTAAGGACAGTTTACTACTACTTTGGCCGGAAGAAAACTGAGAAGTAGTATAAGTTGTGGCGAAATGTTTGCTAGAACACACTTTTGGTGTTTCTTCATATTGTTATCTAAATGCCAAATTCTATGCATTACAGTTCAGATCCCGAAAAGGAGAATAAATTCAATTCTCTCAAAACAACAGATTTAATCAAGGTGGCATCCTTTGCACTGTCACTTATTGTTATAATATGTGAGTCTCATATATCACACTTCACACCCTGAGACAGTGGTATACAGTAATTAATTTAATTTTACAGCAGGGTGGAGATTTTGCAAGGCCTTACGATTTGATATGATGAATGTGATACTTGGGTCACAATATCAAAATAAATTTTCTCCGAGCACACCGTGATATCACTGCACATTGCAATGCTTGATAAATTACAGTAGTATATGATAACGTTTTAGCATTGTATTATAGAAATGAAGTCATGTTCCCGGTTTTGTGTTGTTCAATCAATCCAATCTTCAAAGCTTTAGAGCACTGCTGGGATGTTTTTTTCTACCATGTCATTGTTTACAATTTTGTGTCACAATGTCGGGTTAGTTATTTAACAAGAAAACTGAATACAGAACTGTGGAACGACGACGACAAAATGTGCAACATTCTCAATAGAGCTGATAATATTACACATCCCTCGTGCAAAATATTCCAGATAGTCAACAAATGAAACTTGCAGTGGATGGATAGTTTGCTGTAGGATGGGATGATAAATCAAGCGAGGAAAGTATACACAGTATTAGACCAAAACACATAAAAAACTCACAATATAATGCAACAAAGAATGGAATTAAGGACAAGTGATAAACCAACTGCTACTTGTCTTCTGGGTATCACTATTGAATTAAATGTCATGATAGCTTTAAATCATATTACATGTGACCATGGTGCATTGCAACTTCCCTAATGGTTTTTGGCACCAGGACAATCAACCCATCCATCTATTGTTACCGCTTATCCTACTCAGGGTCGCGGCGGATGCTGGAGCCCATCCCATCTGCCATCGAGCGAGATGCACCCTGGACTGGTCTCCAGTCAATTGCCTTACATACAGACAGACAACCATTCACGCACTCATTTGCACATCTGGGCAATTTTCCCTATTTTCACCAAGACAGAATGATCTGGAAATTGGACCTACTGAGGTCCCTTTGACACTTGTCTTGACATTTAATCTTAAATCTGAAACGGTTTGGATGTTCTTGAGGGAAGACATAGTGTTATGGAATTTTGTCTGTACCTCAGCAAAATATTTTACTTAATATGTAGGTCAGCAAAGATTAGATTATATCTACATAATGTTTTATTTTGAAATACACCTTGAAGCAGCCAGTGGCATATGTGAGCCATCGAATCAAGGGTAATCTTTAAAAAAAAAAAAAAAAAAAGAAGAGGAGTTATATATCCTGTGTAGATCCGTGGTTAAAACATGTTGTCTGAAACTTAACTGTCACATATCTATGAACAGCATACTACACATGTCATTGTTTTGCGAGGATGAATGGAGACTAGTACTTACATATGATCTCTCCTTGAAACTAACAACAGACAGTTGAGCATTGTAAAGCAAGAACAATTGAGCAGCTAACTGAAAGAAGGCGTAGAAAAGGAATAAGGCGGCATGGAATGCTGCTTATCGACATCAGTATCACCCTCCTTTTCCTGTATAATGAACAATACAGAAGCATCTAATCTTTGCCGTTTTAAGTCCGGACTGCCGAAATGGAAGTATCTCGGACAGGAAACAATACGAATGCCAGTTAAACAAAGTATGAATAGGATATGAAAAAAAATGAACTCAAGAAATGCATGGTATCTTTCTAGAAAGATTCACATTTTCTGTCTCTAAAAATGACAGTGTAACATTTTGGTAAATTAATTATAGCAAGTAAAACAATATATTTGTGATATTATTGCAATTTTCAAACCTGCCATCCTCTATCCTACAACAAGCACTGCTGATGTTTTTGGACAAGTTTCAGGCCAAGCACACACCAAAACTATACAGGAGAACTGTGTGTTATGAAGGTGTGTTTCCCTGTATGGCTTGCATTGCTAATTTGGTTACAAAGTACTGATTCACCGCCAACATCCAATACTTCATCACAGTGGAGGCAGGCATTGACATGTTGAGCTGTGCGTAGCAGCTCTGATACCTCCAAGAACTATGTGGGTTAAAAGCGTCCGTCTCTCGCCATGCCATCCAGTATAGTTTGATAAGGGAACTAGACTACACAGCATCCTGCGTCTTCACACCAAAGGTCTTCCCTTTGATCCCCTGCAAAATTGAACATTCTCAGGTGAAATCTTGAGGGAGCAGAATAAGTAATAAAAGTCAAAAATAAAACCAGAAACATCTAGTAACCAGTTTTTCCATTCTGTCCCCAAATCCTTTGCTTGGTCCATTAAAGTATTTCCTAACTACATATCCTTTACAAAGACTTTTAGGGTCCCTGAGACAATGCCAGATGACATGAGTAAAAAGATTAGGGTTATATCTATATCTACGATGTTACTGTGAGAAAAGAACAAAAGTCCATGTCCCTCTGGCTGATATATGGCCCTCAACTGCAAGACAGAAGCAAGAAGTAAACACTGTCTCCAATATCTCAAAGGAGTGAAATGAGCTAAAATAGCTCTCTTGGCTTTTGAGTGTAATGAGGTGAAACATCTTTGGGCTTTTACAGTTTTTCAATTGCATTTCATGATTATAATCTGCACACTTTCTCTGTATATGGCAGCTCTTTCATTCAAGTTTTCTTATCCTATTTGATTTTCTATTCTTAATTATGGTGTAATTTACAGCCAATTATGGTGTAGTTTATGGCCATACCACCCTGAACACACCCGATCTTTTCTGATCTTTGAAGCCAAGCAGGGTTGGGCCAGGTTAGAGCTTGGATGGGAGACTTCCTAGGAATACCAGGGGCCATAAGCATTTAGGGGTGGCGTGGTGCAGGAGAGCAACCGTCTTTGGAACTGAACATTCCTGGTTCGATTCCTGGCTCCTCCTAGTGTGACTAGTGTTGTTGAGCAAGATACTGAACCCCTAATTGTTCCGCTGGTGGACGGCGGCAGCCTACTGCTCATAGTTCATCCATGATGGGTTAATTGCAGAGAACGATTAATAAAGGATAAATTATTATATTATTATTGTTTGTATGCATTTAAGATTTTTACATTAACTGGATTGATGTCCAATAAACAGTCACTCACTGAAGTGAAACTTATCAGTTACAATATAATGTTGTTATTGACTAGCATGTATTAATGACCAAAGTTGTTAAGATGCAATATTCTGTGAAATACAACATATACTAAATGTATCCCTAATGTATTACCAAGTAAAGTGTCTGTATTTCTAGCTTTTCCATGCAACCCCCCCAAAAAAAATAAAAAAGCGACTGATATTTCACATATCTAATATTTATACATGTGACGATATGAAAAAAACAAAACATGTCAGAATAATCTATTAATTTTACACCAGTTTATAATATAAAGGGATTTTCTAAGTGGCTTTACGTTTTGGTCTCTTCACCTTCTGATGTATTGTCTGTGTGATAGTACAATGGACAGATGCTTGTTAAGACTGCAATGTTGCACTCAATGTGAGCAGCATACGTACATCTCCAACAAGCTGACTCACTCTGTGCTACAACGTCATCATTTCTCATTACCATGCAAGTCCGCTTGACATCTATGTTTTCAGGTTTAAAAAAGCGCTCGAGGTAGACTGCATCTCCATGAGTCTGTATATTGTTTAGGACTGGCTCTGGAAGTTTTCCCTTTGGCTGATATCAAGGTCTGCACAACTGCATTGAGACTGAACTCTGTATGTTCAATCAGTTAATTTTTTCTCATTTAAAATAGGTTAATAGCTTTTCACATATTCATTGTATTTTAATTGTTAGTTGGTTTGTTAATATTTGTTCTGACTGCAGTGTTGAATTTTAAATCTGCATATTGATTTAGAAGCATGAGTGCAGTCTCTTGAAGGTCAGGATCCTATTAGACTTGATTAGCCAGGGCGATAAGTGTCTTCACCAACAACTCATGTTACATGCAAAGTCCACCAGCATTCCAGCCTTTTTTCTACAGCCCTTATGTTGATTAATTATACCTACCTTGACTATTACCACTGAGATTATTTTAGCCATGAATGAAAAATGTCGATCTGTTCATTACAGCAAATGTTGAGCTAATCGAAATCCAGATGTGGATAATCAAGCTGTAAAAGTCTGCTTTTGACAATTCTAACGATAGATTTTCTGCTAATTCTAAAGTGGAATTATACATTCTAGTTTAACTGAGTGCTCTGCTCTGAACTTTACTCTAATCTCTGCTCCTATTCTCCCTAAATACACACCATATACTTATATATTCATATTGTTTCCTTTGTGCTTTTAAATCCACTTAATTTTCTCACCTGCTGACATCATGCTGCTATTGTATGATATTACTAATTTTTTTTTGCACTGACTCCACAGAAACCTGTGTTGCTAATCTCCATTGAAATTACATATTTATACATTTCAGTTTTTATGGAATCTCATCCTTTCACCTAAATACCAGCAGATGTTATCTGCATGCACTTTATACCTTGTTTGTTTATTGTCAACTTTAGGGTTTAATGTGTACTTTATTATTATTTTGTTAATTTCATGTGACCATGGGACAGTGAGAAACGTCTCCTCAATTCCTGCGCACGTCTAGTACATGTGGAGAAATTGACAATAAAGCTGACTTTGAGATCAGTGATCCTTTGTCAGATGAATTTTATTGAATGCTCATGAAATCATCTAAATGCAGGAAAATATCTTTGTTATGACATATTTCTTTTCATATCTCTCAGCCAGCAATTTATGTGACGTTTCCTTTAATTACAACTGGATTCAAACCAATATATTTGACTGCATTCTGATAGACATTTACAATGCTAATTAAAGGGAAAAAAAACAAAACTCTCAAATTGTAAATATCCCTTCAATTGTCATTCAGCTAAATCCACAAATTCATGGTAGCTACTGCTGCTGCTAGAAATGATGTTGATCAGTCGTGACCGCAAGTACCTAGAGTTCACCCTAGGCTTGATGCTTGCCTAGGTTGCCCCCCTTTTCACAGCTGTGGAGGTCAGAGCTGGTGATGTGGGCTGGCTCTTGAGGAATTATGGTTTGCCTCAAGTGTAACTTCACTTTGGTTCACTTTTAGATCCAATCCGACGGGCAAGAACCCAGATACAGTCAAGGGAAAGGGCAGCTCATTTTACAATGCATGCAACTGAAGACAAATAGCTACATATTTTATCCCTACCAAAATAAAGACAGAATGAATCAGCCCATAGTTAAATACCTGTTCTTTTCCAGCAAATAAGATTTATTCAATACTTGTATGAAGCGACTGTATACTTGATAGTGTATTTCGACATTTAATGCATATCTTAGACGACTAACCTATCCACGTGAAATGTGACGGTTTTTCCCAATGTCACTTTCTCCATGAATATGGGGTATGCCTGAAATAGCTCTGCAAGTCCTTTTACAACACTCATTTAGTTTCCTTTATCTTTTCAGTACATCAACCTGTCTTAGTTTCATTGCTTTGTGTAATGCTTGTGAATCTATAGCATATCTTGGTATCTGGAATCAAAAGTACCATTGATCAGGGAGCTGCTGACTTACTAGCTGTCTTTGGCTTTGGAATTCCTAGTGCTCTCAATGTTTTACATCAGTGTATTTTAGCTTTTATTTCCACATTATTTTTGTTTTCAGAAAGAGTGAAGTTGTGACTTGAATGCTGATTTTACACTTGGTGCTCATGACCACCCGACCTCCGGTTCAGGCTGGTGTCTGTAAGAAGGAATCAGCATTTTGTTGGCTTACCTAGGCTCATTCATTACCTAATATTAACCTTACTGATGCATGCCTGAACCTTACCAGTCCCAGTTTGCATAACCTAACAAAGCCATGGAAATTTATAAATAGCTTCAAACGTCGATGATGTGTAAGCTGACCAAAAACTATGCAATACACAGGGTTCTTGACCTATCGCCTTATTATACATTTTAATAGGTCCAGCATAACACAAGTGGAATCTTGTCTGGTTTCTTACAAATGTTGATGCTTTGCCTGTTTTATGATAGCCTGGTAATATAATGTATGCAGTGATGTTTATGAAATCCTGGCATTGTCAACACAAGGAGTAAGAATTTGACTCGACTTGCAGTCTATATCACAGCCATTTAAATTTTGTAGCCCCAACTACAGTTACTTTTGTTTGGTGTCGTCAAGTTGAGGCTATGTCATCTGTGCAGCCAGTTTTGCTTTGAGTGAACACAGACCCAGGTATCTTGGACGGGGCGGAGGCTTTTGATAGGCATTGTATTTATTTAAAGAGGATAGTTCATTCATTCATCGGGGAATACAAAGATATTAAAAGCTGAAATACCCTTTTTGCATATCGTGTTTGTTGCGATGCTTTTCCATGCAATGAAAGCTTCCCTACAGTCCATTTGTCTTGCTGCTTAAAATAAACATGACTTCATATGTTCTTAAGCACTTAATAGGCTGAAATGATTACCACTTAACAGGAGTGCAATTCTCTGTCATCAATAGATGAATTGCAATCTTATGTGCCTATCAAATACAGAATATACAAAACGTTGTTTTTTTTTGGTCCTGGTCATTAATTTGTTTTCATCATGAATTTACAAGTGACTGCCAGGACCGTGTGTGTGTTATTAGCTGAATCATATTTTCATGCTTTCTAGAGTAGCGATTTCTCTGTTGCAGGCAGGTCTTATTTACTATTCTTTTTTGGCAGTATTTCTTTACTATATTTCCAACACATTGGCAAATTGCCTTGCTTCAAATGCAAACAACTGCAAAATATTCATGTTTTGCTGTAAACCAAAATACTATGATTGACTATACTCCCCTATATAATCAGATATTGTAGTTTTATTGCCAGTGCAAGATTGTAAACAAAAATAGTGGGAGTGAGACTGAAAACAGCTTACTTATAGGTGTGCAGACTCATCCTCAGACTGCAAACTCAGGATTACGTAATGGTTGAAATCTCCTAGACCAGCTAATACAGATCCAAGTGCCACAGCAGGTTATTCCGTAGCTTTATCCAACACACCCAGTGGGGGAGGGCAGGGACTAAGAGCTGTATATTTGGTACTGTACTAAATATAAAAGGATATAGTAAGTACTTGGGATTAAGCAGTCACCTCAATTGTGATTTAACATTCCAAAATGTAAAACTCATCCCTAGATGTTGTTTGCTTGTTAACAGGTCAGTTTTAAATCCACTTCTTAGTTTAGAATAGGGAAATGAATTTAGTGAAGCCCTCATGGCATCGTTATTTGGTTTCCCTCTCCCTGCTATGTGTATATTTGTTCCTACAGTTGAATATGTTAACTGGATTTACATGATAATTAATCGAAGTCAAAATTTTCTCTGACTTCACTGAATATGTGACGAAGATACAGATATTATGGCACCTCCAAGTCATGAATTTGTTTTACAGACACATTTCAAATTAATGTACCGGTATCCTAGAATTTTTAAAGCTGGTATTGGTGCTTTGTGGCATTTCACGGATATTTCAATTTTACTTTTTATTTTCCACCAAAATATAAAATTGTCCATCATGTGGCATGTAATTACCTTTTTCCTCATTTTAAACCGAGCATCTGGTTGCTATGGACTGTTCAGTGTTCAAATTAGACTTCCATTTTAGCTCAGTTTAACTCCCTAGAATTCATTTTGCATCAAAATGTAATTTTATAAGATCAATCTGTACATCACTCAACGCACACGGTGTATACACAGTTAAATCTGGGACATTGAAGTTTTGTAATAGCCACTGCTGTACACAGCTATTTGAAAGACACCTCATCTTGGGAAAAAAAATAGTTACCTTTGAAAGCTCACAGAAAGCATTAAATATCTGCTGTGTCTGTTAAGACTCCATGCTGATCCATCCAAAAGGATTCTGACACTGGGGTATTTTATTTGGGTTTGCTTGGCTCATCTCCATGATACAGCAGAGCTAAGCTTCTTTCCATACAGTAGCTTTCTAATTTCTGTCCAGATGTGCAAGTTAGGGCCATATTTGCTTGCTCTTTTCATGCATTTTTTTTTTTATTCATCAGCGGGTTCTCGGGATGATTTGAATTAAATGTTTGGTATAAATACAAAACAGGAATTGATTGAAAGTTAAAAGCTGGTTCTTCTAAATTAAGTGAATCCTGTTCATGAATTCTAAGATGCATGTGCAATTTATCTGTATAATAGGATAATACCATCAGTAGAAGCATTACACACTAATGATAAACATGATAAACATACTCTGAAGATTGGTAATTGGTTAGATTGGCTGTAATTTTAAATTCTCAAAAGTTTGCACATAAATCTTTCTTCTGCCTCTTTCTTTCTTCCTCTTCTTTCTTCTGTGCAAATGTTTGACGGTGACAAATATGTAAACATAAATATATCCTAGACATGACTTGCACACATACAAGTTCTCCAGTCAATTTGAATTCTTTGTAACAGAGCTGAAAGGCAAATCGAAAAATTTAGTGAGACTTTCACAAAGTCTCAAATACATTCTTGGCAATACAGACTGAGCCTGGCTTCTGCTGAAATGTTAAGGTCTTTGCAAGACACTTTTACTCTCTCACTCAGTTTTACTTTTGCTCATTACCCTAAGCTTGTTTGCAAAGAAGCAAGCAATTTTATCGCAGTAGCAATTTAGTGCAATACGTAATTAGAGGCTTGATTTATAACAATGGTATCAGCATCCAGTTTGTTACGCTTTCCTGACTGTCTCTCTTCACTGATATACATCCCTCTGTATTTTAGGAATGGCTGAAATACTAAAAAAAAAAAAAAAGATGAAAAAAAAAAAAACCCTAAACAAACAACCAAAAAAAAAAAAAAAAAAATCAATCATCATCAACCGAACAAATGGTGGGTGCCATTTTGTTTCAGGTACTTGTGTTGAACCGCAGTAGAGGATGTTGCAACTTGCTTATCGTCCTGATCGTTCTGCTGCAGATTACTCATAGGATTGTTTGAATTGAACCGTCGAATGATGGATGACTGTGAAATCAGCCAAATAGAATGACAAAATCTCCACATAAATGGGTCTTAGAAGAAGGCTGAGCGAACTTATAAATGTGCAGGGTTAGAGTGAGAGTGAATTTTGGGTGACAGTGTTGCATATATTTTTAGTCACAGTTTGGAATTCTCGGAAAGTGACTCACCCCAGCACCCTTTTCTAAGACCTTGCATGCCCTGTTAAGGCTGAAGGTGTTATTAGTTTTACTAAGTATACTATTTATTTTTCAGTATGTTCTTTATAATATAATGAAGTGGTTGCTATGCTGTTTGCTGTACTGCTACCTTTCATTGACCTTAGAGTTGCTTAATTTATTTGTGATATATGTCTATGTGTTCACTCTGATGAAGTAGTGATTTTTGTGTTTTGACAGAAATTCAGCGGCATATTATAAAAATGTGTCCTTGGCAAATTTTCTGCCTTTGGTCCAATTGGGCCAGGTACTTTTGTTTTGCTCTCACCATAATACAGTATGTTCTGTTGTAACTCCAGCAGCCCTGTTGCCATAATGAGCATCTCACAGAATTTCCTCTTGTGACTACAGACCATAAAGCCAATGCTCTGGAAGCGGGAATATACGATAAATTAAATTCAATCGTCAGAGATATACTTGAATTATGTCAGAAACATGCAAAAGATGCCATAAAACCACACATGCATACCCCCTTCCCACACACACACACACACACACAGAAAGCACAAAAAAGCATCCATCTGAAGTTTGAAGACACAAAAGTTCTTGCAGTTTGTTTCAGCTGTAAACATTTCTTACTCATCAACTGTAACAGTTAATACTGAATGCTCATTAAAATCTATTTACAGTGATATCCCACAGCCTTATAGTAGTACATTACGTGGGCTGCAGTGGAACAATAGCACTGTGACAAATTATTCCGCATTTAAGATGATGAGACTGATGGCAGACCTTTTAGTCTTGGATCAAAGTAGTCAAATATATAGACTGTACTCAAATACTGAGATTGAACTCATGAAACGTTACCCTTTTTACATGTATATAGACCACATCTTTGTGTTTTTTTTGTTCTTCTCTCCACTGTTGAGAAAACAGTGATGTCATTCTGCAGTCCCGACCCTGATGCTACGGTTTGAAAGCAGCTCCTTTTGACTTTGACTGGAGTGCTTTGTCCTACACGTAGTGGAGGTGGCCTAAATCATTTCGTGGGCTTTGCTGCTGGAAGAGAGTTGGCATCCTTCTACCACATAATGCCAACACACAATGAAGTCCTTTGTATAGAGACAAAGAACAACTGCATTTCTATTAGGTGTTTGATAGCTTCAGAAAGGTGCTGTTTTTCTCTTGAAATGTTGGACATGTTGACATTTCAATATATATGGTGCTGGTAATTAAAGACTTGCAGACCAGAAATGTCACAAACAAACTGAAATGCTTATATTTTGAGATAATATGTACATCCTTTGACAAGTAATTAAATAATACATAACAACAATTTTTAATTCAAGATATAAGGGGTACTCCAGCAATAATGAATTTGGAGTGTGACATGGGTACCAGTATTTATATATTAGATCTATTAGAACTGAATACACCTCTCACAGACAGTGATACATCTCCAAAGAGAGAAACTAAGTCCTGTTGCCACGATAAGATTTGACTATGATAGAACTAGTCCTGGATCACTTCGAGCAGAGCCGGCCATTTTACAGCTCTGCCCCGTTTTGCTTTTTTATCCGACCTGCCAAAGTATTTTCTATGAATATTTTAACAAGTATTCTCAATCAATCTTGAATTTAGAAACTCCTTATTTTTTCCTTTTTTTTAAATTTCGTAGGAATGATTACATGCAAAATAATGTTTGTAAATGTATATGATCATTAATGATTTCAAAGTTGAAATAAGATACCCCAAATTTAAAACTTTAAATTGCAATTTTAATTTTGTTCAATGTGCAGGATACCTAATTGGCCCGCGCATAAAAAATTAAGTAAGAAATAATTGCCCACCCCTGACTTAGAGCCTTCAAGAATGCAATTTTCAAATAGTCAATGTTATAATAGATATTTAACAGATGTTGTGGTCAAATATAACAAGTCTTAGAATGCTTTCAATTATATCTGTCTCCTGCAAATTTAGAAAAAACAGGCATATACAAATATTTTTTGTCAAGTGTAATACAATGTAGGGTTATTGTAAATATTTGGTATGAATAGAAGATAGTTTTCCTTTTTGCATTTATAAGCTGAAAGGTACTGACTGGAGTTGTTGTACCAAAGTAAACATGCTTTTGTTTTTGTTGCATTTGTTACTGCAAAACAGATGCTGATGGATGTTTTATATACAGAAACTATTGCGCTTCTACTTCAAGTTTTTCTTACAACATTTGATCAGTGTACCAAATATTCCAAACACTCAACAGCAGTTCTATCATGCAAAACTTATGTAACGTTCTCTATCCCTTATGAGAATGAAAGACTATAAAAACACAGCTGGTATGAAACTTATTGCCAGGGTAATTTCTATGAGTCCATTTTATGGCAGTGAGAATTTTTAGTTTCTAGAATTCCCCATTTTTGCCCTCTCTGCTGTGTTTAAATGTAATCTAAATTTGTTCAGTCATATTTAATCCTGAATAATGACTTTACAAGGCTATAGCGGCTCTAAATTTATTAGCTGTGTCTCCATCTCTGCTTACTGAGCAGCCCTACATTGAATGTTGTGTTTTACCATCATAAATTAAGTTTCCTTACTTTTGGCCAGTGTTGTCCTTAAAAACGACTCTTCTGTGAACAAAGTGTTTTGGACAAAGCAGCTTTGGAGTTAGGCTGCGTGCCAACGCCTTCTATTCGGCCAGTCTGTCAAGTCCGACCACCTGCATTTTATTTTTTGTGCTGAGCACTGGAAATGGCTTCGCCTCAGATCCAGTTTGGGCAGATAGTCACCGGTTTCATATGTAAAACTGTCCACAAAGAATGGTGACAGTTAGAACTGGAACCACTACACTGAATTTCAAGCGGAGCACTGATGGTGAACCCTATTCAACATTTTTTTTTTTTGTTTTGTAAACAGTACAGAAGGAGGGAAAAGTTATCTACTTTGTTTTCGTCCTTTTAAAACCTACAGTGTTGCGTACATCAAGCAAATAAAAAAATCATGAAGTACAAAAACTTCATGACTTTTTTTTTATTACCAAATCTTGATCCTTTCTTAAAATCAGTTGCAGGAAATCATTGTAGATCTGCAAAAGCTTCTTTGTTTTGATGCAAGTTACTGTATGAATAATCACTCAGTCAAAAACGCAGTTAACCCGATTCTTCGTCTCTTTTATGTTACAGGAAGAAGTCCTTTCTCTTTTCTGCACTATATGCTGCCTTCATCCTCGGGGGCCGCCATGTCATGAAACAAAGGGAGAAGTTTGAGTTGAGGAAACCACTTGTGCTTTGGTCCCTCACACTTGCAGTTTTCAGGTGACAAAAAGTTCATACTTTTCGACTCGTAGAGTGTACCCTTAAATGTTCAGCCCAAGTTCAGTGTCTGCATACATATATTGTTATTCTGCATATGAAATCATTTGACATTGGTTGCATGCACGGTACCTGAGTTGAAATAATACAGTTTGAACTATTTGCACTTGATATAATGTGAACATAATGTTGTCATTAAAACAAAGATGAATTACCAGATCCCAGATTCATCACACCACCACAAAACCACAGTTTTCATTCACTTTCACTGGCAACTTTCACAACACACCATGGTTAACTCTAAAAGCATCTTAATGTAGTCATAACTGCTCTGAAAATAGTTCAATTAAAGAACAAAAGAAGTACAAGATTGTGGACTTAAGGTATACCATATGACCCAGACAAGTTTAGGAGGGGAAACAACAGAAAATCAAAGTTCGTGATGAGCAATGGTTTAAGGGTCCAATGTCAGTAAGAGCTTAGTCAAACAAAAGCAACATTTTTTTTGAGGCCTAGGAACACAACGTTAGTTGGTTGTCCCTTGTCTTGTTGGGTCATCCCTTTGTTTTAGATTATCAATAATGCACAATTGTAGAGAGCAGAGTCCTTACTGCTTTTATACTCAGAATGTCATTGAAAGCATAGAAAAAACGTAGGATTTTTCATAGGGTTGTTTTGTTCATTAAGCTCCCCTGATTGGCATGCATTTCAACATACTGTCAGTCACGTACCGTGATCCTGTTGAACGATGCTGGCTGGCACTCCATCCCCATCTGATCTTTCACTCACATTCTGTCCATTGCAATACAATCCACTTAAGGCTTTCCCGTGCTGCTGGTTGATTGAAGCAGGTGGGTCTTCCGAGCTTTGGTAAACAATTGAATTCAACCTGTATATCTCCCATTGTTTTATTGGCTCTCTTGTCTTCCTCATTTATTTTAATGGCTTGTCAATCAGCATTTAGATGCACTACTGCCACCTATTGGATTGTAATGTATGGGGCTGAACAGAAATACTTGAAATTGAGTTTACTGACACGCTGCATACACTGATTTGTTACCTCTGCACTTGTTGGTTTATGATGCAGGTGCATAAACTAAACTACAAAGAAAAAACAAGTTAAAAATTCTTATATTTAAACAAAAGTTTGATTGGCTGATTTGGTTGTGTACGTGATCAAAAAGTTTCTGAAGTCCTGTTTTAATGCTTCTCTTAGTTAAAGGTTGATCATGTGCTGTCAGCAATATTAAAGTGGAAAATGACTCGCTTTTTAGTTTGTGTAGTGTTAAGTTAGACACCAATCACCTTATTACATGATACAGGTATCACTGTTGAACTAGATTGGTTTTAGTATACAACTGTATCTATTGATATGGTGCAAATATGGCTATGATTATACACATCTGTTTATATGGCATTCTTACAATGTGTCTTGTCCATATAGTATATTTGGTGCCATCCGAACTGGGAGTTACATGACGTACATCCTGATGACAAAAGGGCTTAAACAGTCAGTATGTGACCAGAGCTTTTACAATGGGCCTGTCAGCAAATTCTGGGCATATGCGTTTGTACTAAGTAAAGCACCGGAGCTGGGTAAGTAAAGACCTTTCCATATTATCAGAATAGATAAATCATATCATTATCAAGAAAAAAGTTGAAATAAAATGTAATTAATTAAACATTTCTCAATATTCCAGAGACTGTTTGATATTATCATATCTTGTGGTTAACATAAAAAAAGACCCAAGTGGAAATATATATTTAATTTTTTTTCACCCTGGGGACTCTTTGATAGACTTCATGTGCTTATTTTCCCTGTTTTTTTTTCCAAATTAAGTCTGACCCATCAAATGCACATGATAAAACAAACTAATAACATGAAGAACATGCAGAGAGTTAATCCTGAGCTGGTGATGAATTAGAGCAGATTAATCATTTAGTCAATGAACAGTTTGGTGCTCTGATTTATCTGAAAGTTTTCCATGACAACTGAAATGTATTTAATAAAGGAAATAATGAAAAAAAAACAACAAAAATTTTCCTGATCTTCTGGTAATCTTCACCGCATTTTGTCTCACTCACTCCCTATTTCCTCTTGTTTCTGCAGGGGACACTCTCTTCATTGTTCTGAGGAAACAGAAGTTAATCTTCCTCCACTGGTACCACCACATCACCGTGCTGCTCTACTCCTGGTACTCCTACAAAGATATGGTGGCTGGTGGCGGATGGTTCATGACCATGAACTATTTGGTCCATGCTGTCATGTACTCTTACTACGCCTTGCGAGCAGCTGGTTTCAAGCTGTCGCGCTATTTCGCCATGTTCATCACACTCACTCAGATCACCCAGATGTTGATGGGCTGCGTGGTCAACTACCTGGTGTATTCGTGGATGCAGCAGGGCCAGGAGTGTCCATCCCACATGCAGAACATTGTGTGGTCTTCCCTCATGTATCTCAGCTACTTTGTGCTTTTTGTCCAGTTCTTCTTCGAAGCCTACATTGGCAAGTCCAAAGCAGCAGCTGCAGCTGTTACCAAGAAGAGCGAATAAAACAAACAAACAAACAAACAAACAAAAAACAGATGCCATGTGTTCTGGGAAGAAGGGAGATGATAAATAAAAGGGAGCTGGGAATGGAAAGCGGGGACCAGTGAATTGAGAGAATCTGTGAAGGATGTTGGAGGGAAAAAAGGGTGATGGAAAAGTTTCACGTTGACAGGGAGGGCAGGGTGGGAGGGACAGGAATTTGACTGATGTTTGTGCTTGAGCATTACTACTAATGTGCAGATTTTAAATGTCCCAATGGAGGTGATGTCCTCATCAAGAGAAACCATGTGCCACCATGATCCGGAGCCATCACGAGTTTACCCACCATGGTCCTTTCTGAATTCACAATGAATAGTTTTTAAAATTGAATAGATAAAAACAAAAGGACAGAATCAGAAAAAAAATGAAAGCTGCAACGAGCAGAGGTTTACTTAATTTTTAAAAGATGAATAAATCAGTACATACAAAGATGGATGGGGTATGGTTAACTTGAGCCATCTGAGTATGTTTTTGTGTGTCTTTTGTCTGTGTTTGTTGTTTTGTTTTGACCTGTCAAAAAAAAAAGAATTCTCGAGACACCGGTGAGTGTGAAGCTACTGAGTGTTGGTGCTTGACGTGAAATGATGGGGTGAACGGCACTGTATCTTCTGTGTCTTACATTGCAAAATGTGATATTTTCTCAGGTCTTAGGTTAATTTTCTGAATACAATATGCATATCAAGACAGAGTAGACATGTTTAACATCAGCACCGATTTACAGTATGTCTGAAATTCATCTAGATTGACCACATAGTTGAAGAGGTATGAATGATAGTTGGAACATCAACTCAGATGATCATTGAAAACAGATGCTGGCAGTGTTCCGATTCACCACTTGTCATGACTTTGCTGAAATGGCCAACCACACTTAGAATATGAATTACCATCAATTTCTGGATGCTTTTCTGTGCTAAATGGTCCACATCGGTAAGAAAACCAGTCTGTTGGACACTGAAAATTAAAGGATCAAACATATTTATGTTTAGCTAAAGAAAAAAAAAATCAATTGAGCAAATTGTTAAAATCTGCTGTATTGACATAAAATAGTATGTATCCTTAATGGTGTCTGTTGTGCTATTGTGCATTTGCACTGTATTGATGTAAAAATGCTGAAAAACTTAACATGAACAATGAGTGCAAATATATGACATTCTGCCTGTGTTGCTTATTTACTTCTTTATTTATCCTATTGTTTCAGCTTCAACATATTTACATTTCACTTAAAACTTTTGAAACCACTTGTGAAAAGTTCAAGCTGCAGTATTTGGACAACCAACTGATATTGTTTCAGACCAACACAAAGAAATACTGAAGTGATCCAAGTAATCAGTTCAGCAGCCCCACAACTATCTTCCTTTATGCCGCCCCATTAATCTCTTAACAGATTTATGAATATATTGACTGTCTCAAAGTTAGTACATCTTGTTGCTTTTATTTTTTTCTCTTATTATGCTGAAGGAAAAAATATATCAAGGACAAACTCAAAATATAGACTTTTCACAGATCTAAAATAGGCAACTAGACGACTGTCAAGTGTTTAAAATTCGGGAAAAAAAGACATTTAATTTGCGTATAAGATAACTGGAGAGCCAGTGAAATGTTCTTAGGACCAAAGGGAAACAGTCAACAAGAACCACATATAAAGTGTTTATCATTATGTGGCCAGTCCTATTTGTGATTTCATATTTATCTACACTGTACACACACACACACACACACACACACACACACACACACACACACACACACACACACACACACACACACACACACACACACACACACATGTTCTTCAGTATTCTTTTTCACCATGACCTGCTTGTGAACCAAAGCTCATTAAGATTTTTTTAAACGTTGCATTTGACATTTTAGCCCCCAACATTATGCTTAGCAAATTACCATTGATTTAATTTTTCAAGTGAAGGACTGTACAAAATAATTTTGTAGTTTTGATGTGTTTCTGTATTTTCTGTATTTTAACATTATTAAATACAGGATTCATCAACAGGAATTCGCAGACAACCATTTAATGGCAGATTCATTTGTTTAAGATGGAAAAGCACAGGTGCTTCTTATTACATGAGTTAGTTTCAGCCATTTTGTAGTCGCAGAAAAAAATACAGATATGAATAATGATGTGGACCGTGTAATTGATTACTCATGGCCTTATCCTGCAATAACAGATTAACAAAATGTTTAAAAAAATACTGTTTGGTTCACAGAAGCTGTATAAAATTTTTCCATCATGTGTAAAGGCATAGCCTACTGGCTTTATATAAATACATAGATACAAACATATATATATATATATATATATACAGATAGAGTGGGAGAAAGTGACAAGAAGAGTGCAAACATGAGTATAGTGAAAGAGGACATGAATTTTGTTGGTGTTTGAGAAAAGGGTGCAGAGGAAAGGGTGAGAAGGAAGCAGATGATTTGCTGAAGGGACTCCTTAAGAAGAAATATATATAAATAAGGTATATCTCCATACATGTATATAATGCAGCCTCAGAGAGGCACGGGCCAGTGTCAGGAAGGGTTTTTGCAGTAAAAGTACCAAACATGCGACTCAAACCTAATCATCTCATACCGGATTGGTTGAGGCCCGGGTTAACAACAATTGCCAGTGGTACAGATGACCTACAGGGAACAAGGGAAATTGGGCTACTGTGGGTCGAAGAAGGAGAAGACGAAGTGTTCGGAAGCAGAGAGAGAAGAAGAAAGGTAAGAGTCTGGGATTGAGAATAGGGACTTTGTATACTGGGACTATGACAGGAAAAGGTTGAGAGTTGGTCGACATGATCCATAGAAGGGACGTGGATATACTGTGTGTCCAGGATACCTGGTGGAAAGGTAGCAAGCTTAGGAGCAAGTTCTAAGTTGTACTATCATGGTCCTGACAGGAAGAGAAATTGAGTAGGAGTTATCTTGAAGGAGGAGTTTGTTAGGAACGTTCTGGAGGTGAAAAGAATGTCTGATAGACTTATGATTCTGAAACCGGAAACTGAAGGTGTGATGCTTAATGTTATTGTGGCTACGCCCCGCAAGTGGTGAGTTAGATGTGAGTGAGAGGAGAAGAAGTTCTGGAATGAGTTGAATGAAATGATGCAGAATATCCCCAGAGATTAGAGAGTGGTATTTGGTGCAGACTTCAATTGGCATGTTGGTGCAGGCAATAGAGGTGATGAAGAAGTGATGGGTGGATTTGGTACACAGGATAGGAACCAAGATGGACAAATGGTGGTAGACTTTGCAAAAAGGATGGAAATGGCTTTAGCAAACACTTTTCCAGAAAAAATGGGAACATAGAGTAACTTATGAGAGCGAAGGTAGGAGCACGCAGTTAGACTACATCTTGTAAAGATGAGGTAACCTGAAAGAAATCAGTGACTGCAAAGTAGTTGTAGGTGAGAGTGTGGCCAGACGGCATAGGATGGTGGTTTGTAGGATGACTCTGGTGACAAGGAAGATGAAGAGGACAAAGACAGAGCAGAGGACAAAGTGGTGGAGGCTGAAAAGGGAGGAGTGTTGCATGGTTTCAGAGAGGAGTTGAGAAAGGCTCTGGGTTGTCAGGGAGCACTTCCAGATGACTTGACAGCTAGCGTTATCAGGGAGACTGGTAGGAGAGTACTTGGAGTATCATCTGGAAAGAAAGTAGATAAGGAGACTTGGTGGTGGAATGAGGAAGTGCAGGAGTATGTAAAAAGAAATGGGACACTGAGGGGAATGAAGAGAACAGACTGTATCACCCTGTACTCCTAACAGACAGGAGTACAGGGTGATACAGTTCAAAGTAATGATAGAGGTAGCGAAGGCAAAACAACGGGCGTTTGATGACTTGTATGCTCAGTTGGACGGTAAAGAGGGATAGGTGGAAAGGATGTACAGCAGGTCCGAGTGATAAAGGATAGATAGGGAAATGTATTGACAGACGTTAGAAGAGTGATGGGAAGATGGAAAGAGTACTTTAAAGAGCTGATGAATGAGGAAAATGAAAGAGAGGCAACAGTAGAAGATGTGAGTATTGTAGACCACAAAGTAGCAGAGATTACTAAAAGTGAAGTGAAGAAGGCATTAAAGAGGATGAAGAGTGGAAAGGTAGTTGGTCCTGATGATAAACCTGGAGGTATGAAACTGTCTAGGAGAGGCAGCGGTACAGTTTCTGGCTAGATTATTCAACAGGATCTTAGACAGTGAGAAGATGCCTGATGGAGAAGAATGGAGAAGAAGAGTGATGGTGCCCATTTTTAAGAATAAGGGGGATGCGCAGGATTTTGGCAACTATAGAGGGATAAAATTGATGAGCCATACAATGAAGTTATGAGAAAGGGTAATGGAAACTAGACTGAAAGCAGAAATCAGCATTTGTGAACATTTATGACTAAGGGTATGCCTTTTACCCAAGAGTCAATTCAGATCACCAGGAGAAAAGTTGAACCTCTGCTTTACAAGAACCCTGCTTTCACTAAGATATAGTTATCTTGTCAGAATGACAAAGGTGAAAATCTAAAACTTCAATCAATAAATTTGCTGCCACTGAAATTTACCAATGAAAGTTTTGAAATTGATTGCTTTCCTGTAAGTACAAGCGTGAAATTTCAAAATTTGAGATCATAATTGATGGCAGTGATGCCAAAGACATAAATACTTACATGGCAGTATATTAGCTGATTGTTTCTACCTGAACTAATCATCATAATCTTTGTATGAAAAGATTTTCAATATACACTTAAAAAACACATTAAACCAACATTCACGATAAATTACAAAGCATTGTGCTCCACATCTTTAGAAATGAACCCAGCGGTTAACTGATAGATTTAATACCACATTTGGTGAAATAAGGCACATGTGACACTTTAATTTGACATTCTTTTTTTTTTTTTGTCTCATACTATATAACCTGATTTATTGACATACCAGTTATTCCAAGTTTGGATATCTCTTGCCTGAAAGTAATGCTGTTTTTCAATGTCAATGGACCTGACTTGAGTACACTGTCGCCACCTTCTGGATATTTAACGTCTTACCTCATTGATGGAGAAATTTAGACCTTTTATCAAACGCTATACAGTAGAGCTTTATTGTAAATATATAGTGCAAATAACAATGAAATTGATCTGATATTAAAGTAAGTGGCAAACTTGAACATAATCAGTGTATTTCCTCAAATTTTCCATTTCCATTTACCTGTTTCTGTTAGAAATTACCCGGTTAAGTCTGCTCCAAGAGGATCATGGTGTTCTACCGCTGACAACAGAAAAAAACAACTTTAAAAAGGACATGTAAATTAGAAAAATGCCTCTGGTGCTATGGTGGTTTTAAATCTGTGACATCCACAAACATAATCTATTTATGAGGATAAGTTGGTCAATTAGATAAGTTTTCTTTGGTTAAAAATGGTGGGCATGTGTGTGTGTGTGTGTGTGTGTGTGTGTGTGTGTGTGTGTGTGTGTGTGTGTGTGTGTGTGTGTGTGTGTGTGTGTGTGTGTGTGTGTGTGTAATTCATTGATGTGCAACAGGCATTAAGTTTCATGCTTTTTGTGTGGCCATGTGTTCTATCTATCCCTCTGGAGATAAAACCACCAAGGGATTTTCCAGGTTTGGAACTTGCTTTACTCCAAAGTCTACCCAGAGATGTTTCCTCATATGTCTCTGTCCAGCATGTGCATTAGACCTCTCCTCTTGATTTCTAAATCTGCCTAAATCCTAGCAAACTAGTGTTACTCTGTCCTGTGCAAGAGCCAGAGGAACTAAATACTGACCTAAAGGATCAGGGCAAAGCCTTTTAGTGGGTTGCTAATTCCCTATTTAGGCCCATCAGCTGTCCTAAAGGTTCGGTTGCAGTCATGAGTGAGACAAAAAAGCTAGACCCATCTGGCAGAAACCCCTCTCCCCACCCTGCCCCCACAAACACTGCACACAGATTGTCAATTTTTAAATCCTAATTCTGCTTCTGCTCAGTTTTTTTTATAGATTGTTTGGCTCTAAAATCCCTTCTCAAAATGGATTACAAAGGCAAAAGTAAAGTTGATTATCGTGTGAGCCTGCAAGGAACAGATTGGAATAGTCAATTAAATCAGTTGATTTTCTTGGTTATTTGATTCATTGATTTTCACTGGTTGCTATCTTAGAAAACTGAATGAAGCAGAAAATATTCATATTTTGTCAAATGTGGTCAAGTCTTTTTTCCCTTAAAGTATGACGCATAACAATGTATCAAAATCCATTTTAATGTAGAAGTTTATTATTATTATAATTATTATTTTTTTTATTATTATTATCTATACAGGCTGGTGAAACAGAGAGATAGAGATGGAAATGGGTCAGAGTGATTAAGGATAGAGAGGGAAGGAAATGTACTGACAAATGCTAGATAAGTGATGGGAAGATGGAAAGAGTACTTTGAAGAGATGATGAATGTGGAAAATGACAGGGAGGCAAGGGTAGAAGAGATGACTATTTTAGACCATATAATAGCAGAGATTTGTAAAAGTGAAGGGAAGAAAGCATTGAAGAGGATGAAGAGTGGAAAGGCAGTTGGCATTTTTAAGAATAAGGGGGATGTGCAGAATTGTGGCAACTATAGAGGGATGAAGTTGGTGAGCCATACAATGAAGTTATGGGAAAGAGTATTGGAAACTAGACTGAGAGCAGAAGTCAGCATTTGTGAACAGCAGTATGGCTTCATGCCTAGAAAGAGGACTACAGGTGCAGTGTTTGCTTTGAGAATGCTAATAGAGAAGTCCAAAGAAGGCCAGAGGGAGCTGCATTGCATTTTTGTAGACCTAGAAAAAGCACATAACAGGGTGCCAAGAGAGGAACTCTGGTATTGTATGAGGAAGTCTGGAGTAACAGAGAAGTATGATAGACTGGTGCAGGACATGTATGCTAGCTGTATGACAGTGGTGAGGTGTCACGGAGTATATGTGTGTGAAAGAGAGGAACACGGGTGGAATGGTGAGGCTACAGGGAGTGGAGATCAAGAAGTTGCAGGATCGGGTCAACAGTCCAGAGCAGCAGAGAGTGTGGAAAAGAGGTGAAGAGACAGGGAGAGAAAAGTGTCAGGTGTACTACGTGATAGACGACTATCAGCCTGAATGAAAGGAAAGGTGGACAATACAGTGGTGAGACCAGCGATGCTGTCTGCATTAGACACAGTTACATGAAAAGCAGGTAAAAGTAATGGAAGAAATGAAAGTTATTAAAAGACAGGAGGCAGAGATGGGGGTCGCAGAGAAGTCCCTGATAGGAAAAGCCAACAGGAGAAGGAGAATATTATTATTATTATTATTAGTTATTATTATGCAATGATAAAATGTAACTGCTTCTCTATTTTCTGTGTCTAGTTGCAATCAAGACATTGCTGTTCTTGCATGTTTTTGATGGCTATTTTTCGTACACCATATAATTCTGGTTTGGTCATATCTGTTTTATTTCTTATGCAATTCTGCCATTCTCCAAGAGTAGGTGTGTCCAAACATTTGACTTCCTCTAAAAATAATAACACACTGAGACCCTTTGAGACCTATCTCAATTACAGTGTTAGTGGCTCTATTGCCCCCTCTTGTCCAAATTGAGGAGTAATGCAAGATAAATTGACACTGGGCCCAATTTCATCTTTTCTTGGAGTCTGATCCACTGCTGTTTAGACTGGTGCCCTAACCTATCTGTTAACTCTAATGGAGGCCAATATATAGATAAGTGTGTCCTGTCAGGAAAATCAATATTGATGTGGCCCTTGATGGTTTTTTTGTGTAAAGGTGCTTTCTTTTCTGCCATAGCTTTGAAACAGAAAGGCAGTGGGCCCTTCTATTATCAATTCCCAGTCAACCTTGAGAATGACTCAAAGAAAGGCCGGCAAAAATAGACAGAGATGGTGGTGGAAGGTAGATGTGTCTGCACCAGTGTCACTGGAGTGTGGATTTGGTGGTGGATTGCATCATCATGGGTGGGAGCTTTGAAGCAGAATGTGATGGAGCGTAACAGGATATATATGAGCTATGAACATCCTACATAATAGCTCAATTATCAGAAAATAATGTCATTAGAAAAATATGTTAAAATTTTGACAGGGGGCAGTTCAGAAACCATTAAAGCTTTTTTGATGTGACAAAACATTTTGACTGACATTAAAACAACACATTATTAACATTTTTATTGAATGTCTTCAAAAGAAGCTTAATATTACAAACATGTATCTTTTCTTTTAAATGAGCACTGTAAGAAATCTGTAATCTAAGGTGTATACATTACATTTTACATGTATACATGTTAAAAAAATGCAGAGGTTAGGTGGATTTTCAAATGAATGTTTCCCATGCTCTCTGATCTGCCTGCAATGACTAACTTACCAGAATGTAATTCATTCAATTCACCCCATGTTTGTTCATCTATAAATTATTCCATCTAAGTAGAGCTCAAGATCAAGGAAGTACTGATAAAAGTATGAAAAAAATAAAGTACCTTCTTTAATCTCTATTAAAATAATGGACAGGCATTTTTTAATGCCATGTTAGACCTTTTCTACTGATTTGCTGATTATAATTAAACCTTTGTTTTTATTATGTTAACTTACATTCCATGTACTTGAGCAAATTGACAAACTCTGCTTTTCACAAAATTTGAAGTTAATAATGAATATTATTTCTTTTCACAAATACAAAAAGTCCATAAAGCTTGGCATCAACCTGAATATACATATAAAAAGAACAAGCAAAAAATGCACCTCACATATGCAAAGAATCATTCTTGATCTCTTGAGGCACCAGCTTTATAAAAAGTTTATCTTGTGTTTGATAAGTAGATATTTATTGTCTGACAAAAGTTCATTTTTTAGGTGAGATTCACTTGCTGCTGCTGTTGTTGGACCCTTCTTTGGGTATCCAAATCACAAAATGTCACTGTAAGATTCTGGGACTGCATGTCAGACATGCTGCACAAGTAATTTGGGCTTTTAGTATTTTACTTCCTCTTGGTTTGAGATAATTAAGACAGGCTTCTGTGATTATATTTTTCACAAACATTTAAAAAAACAAAATGGACAACAAATCACATATCTGGCCTTCAATGAATATGATTTAAAAAGTTATAGAAATAAACTTCTTATTTTCAAGAATGTGGTAATTGTATTTATTTTTTATATTATTTCTGAAGTCAATTTACCATTTCAAAAATACCGCTAAATTTTAGTTTGTTTCTTGATTATTATCAGATTATTCAAAAAATGTTGTCAATAATTTTGAGATAAGATTTAGATTAAGCTGAAATTTGAGAGTGATTCATCTGAATGTATCCATCAGTCAATGAAAACAATCAAATTTACTAAAAAAGGAAATCAGCAAAGACGTTCGAGGACCAAATTGGAATACATAAAGAATAACTTGATAAATAGGCTTATTTAAGCTGGAAAAATTACATTCAAAATTAAATTAAAAAAATAGACCAAACAAAACAAGAAAAAAACAAACAAACAAAAACAGATACTGCTGTGCTAAATCAAAATGCATGATATATGGATGTATTTCCCAGCTCTCATTCAGATGGGGAAACAATAAATATAATTTGTTATAATCACAGAATAATCAGTGCCTGATCTAAAATTACTCTCAGCAACATTTCACCTTCCAAAACAAAACAACTCTAAAGGTGTTATATTCTGTAAATGGTACGCATAAAGCCTGATTAATGTTCAGGCTAAAAGATGGGAAGAGATTGAACTGTGCTACCTCCTTTACATCAAGTAAACAAAGACAGTAGGAATGCGACCTTGGCAGAAAATCAGGGTTGTACTCTGACTTTTCAAGTCATCACTTGCACAAATACAGGGGGGGTGCCTGTCTGCAGAATGTAGAGTGAACTCAACCAAACTACATTACCTGGATAGTCACTATAAAACAAAATGTAAACAAAATCATTAAAAATCTTGACTAATTATCTATGAAAGGAAATTAAATTTTATCCATCCGAAACAATATCTCCTGAAGTGTAATTGGTTAATTTTAATCCAGTATTAGTATTCATCCCAAGATATTACATTCAAAGCAATTTGAGAGAGATATGAACATTTCTTTGACATCTGAATCATGAATATTTAATGTTATCATTAACAATTAGTGACAAATTGTAAAAATGTCGCAGTTTGTGAATCACCTACATTACAAAATTCAGACATTTAATTGTTTAGTGGTTTACACCACTGGTAGATTTGGAGGCAGATGACTCTAGATTGGTAGGGTGAAAGACTGGTGTTAGCTTAAAGGACATGCAGGAACTTGGTAAACATCTGGAGTTATGGACAGGGAGTTGCGTTGTCTCCATAGCGACAGATGACATCATCGAACATTCATAACCTTGGTTGTGTTTGGATAATGTTCCTGTTTCCTCAGACATGGGATTCTCACCTAACAGAATGCATCACAATTATAATCTGGACAAATCACTTTTGTAGTTTTTTTTTCATCTACAATTGTTGTCTGTATATATGTGTATATATGTGATATATATGTGTATGTGTGTGTCTATGTGCGTATATACACTGCTCAAAAAAATAAAGGGAACACTTAAAAAACACATCCTAGATCTAAATGAATGAAATATTCTTATGAAATACTTTGCTCTTTACACAGTTGAATGTGCTGACAACAAAATCACACAAAAATGATCAATGGAAATCAAATGTATTAACCCATGGAGGTCTGGATTAGGAATCACACTCAAAATTAAAGTGTAAAAACACACTCCAGGCTGATCCAACTTTGATGTAATGTCCTTAAAACAAGTCAAAATGAATCTGTGTCGCTTCCTGAGTGGACACTATGATTTCACAGAAGTGTGATTGACTTGGAGTTACGTTGTGTTGTTCAAGTGTTCCCTTTATTTTTTTGAGCAGTATATTTCTATATAATGAAAAAAATATGATTCTGTTTATATTACCTGAGTCTGAAGAGCAGGATGAACAGGCTGCTCTTCTTGGACAGCTTGTTACAGTGAACTCATTTCCTTTTTCCTTATTTTCCACCCCCATGTCAAACTGTAGATTATAGTGACATCAGTGTCATTGGTTCATTTTGCAAACATGTATATTTCATCCATTTGATGGAACTTTGTCTCCTTGTCTACAAACAGTAAAATATTCATACACGTGTCTTCGTCAAAAATGCATGTACTATCGCAGAAGGTTCAGCAGTAAATCCTGGCCGGGGGACTGACTTACCTGTGGTGCATTTGTGGTTGAAGACTCTGATGTGTCTTCTTCCGTGACACAGGTCTCACTCACGTTGTCCTCAGCGGGTTTGTGAAAGACTCGTCTAATTCTTCGTGACAGTAAATCCACACATTATTCACAGATTTTAATTAGTATAAAGATACCAATGTCTTTCAAGCCAAATAAATCATAACTGAATGTATAAATGTTCCATAGCCAATTTCGCAATGATGCATTTTCAAAGAACATAAAAGATTGAGAATTTGTCTTTGACAGTTTAATATGCACAGGGAAGCTGCCCTCACTTCATAATAGATATGATAGCACTATAGTAGAAAAAAATGTTTTTCTTCAAAGTTAAACATTAACTATCATTTAGCCCAGAGTGCGTCGAGCCTGTGAACAGCCTATTCAGTCCCTTGATGATGGAGCAACAGTTATGACCTGCTATATTTGGATATATCTTCTATGTATCCAGATCATTAATGTAATCTGTTTCGGCTAAAGTTATAGTAAATTTGTTGGTGTCATTTGTTTTTTTTGTGTGTTTTGCACTATATTTGTGCCTAAAATACTATTTTAATGGAAATTCAGCATTACACAATTACCTTCTGGTTTTATCCAGTAAAGTTAGAACATGAGTGTAGATTTCGCTGTGCTCTTCGAGTTTTCCTTTTTTTTTCACTCTTCTTGTGTACGTTTTGCAGAGGAACCAAAACTAAAAACACTGCACAAGTGCAATTGCAGTGAAGTGCAAAAGCCAATTTGAAGCAGGGCTATTGGCGGCCATGTAGCGTTTCGACAGGGTCATACCTCACTGGCTCCATTTTGTAACTGAGAAATGACCTATTTTTATGTGTAATTGCTGTAGAACAAGCTAAACCAAGCATGTAATTGAAAGCGTGCCACTTCCACTCGGGAACCCAAGACAGCAAATGTTAGAATGGTTGTATATAAATGGTTTGTGAGTCAAAAGAGTGGAGAATGCCGACACCCCTGTCCATAAGCCGGCGAAATCACCGTAAAGCAAATCAGCTACTTAGCTCAGGTGGAAATAAAAGGGAGGAGGGTTCCAGTATGTACATTATGTATACTCTTCACTCGGGTAACCAGGGTGCATGCAGCCATTCTTTATCCATGTGATCTGGTTCCAACCCGCTGCTCCTGTGCTGAGCCTGAACCCCAACCTGACAGCTATTTTATAGCTCTCTCAGGCTGTCTTATGCCTTATGACTGCCTTATGCCTACAGCGTTCAGACCTTAGCGCTACCCGTATGTCATTCCAGCAATTGACAAATGAGCTCAAACACACAGAAATGTGTGATGATATTTCCAGAAGGGCCCAGCTAATTTGGCTATCTGAATGTGTAATTATTTATAGTAGTATTGTTCAAGATCTAACAAAATTAAATCAAAATTAAATGTGTCCCCTTATTGTGTCCCCTTATTGAAACAGATTTGTCTGTTTAACTGTAATATTTTGTTGGATTTTATCATAAACCTGTTTTTTTTATTTTTGTATGGTTGGTAAAACATGCATAAAATGTATAGGATTTTTGTCAGCATTTGAGTGTGTTTATTTAACATATTGACATATTGAAAGTTGCTGTGCTATAACATTGAAACGGTTTTCAAAGGTGAATGAATCAGGCCAACACAGACCATTATCAATAAAATACTAATGGGGGATTATCAATTACAATCACTTGTACTTTTTAGATCTACACGTTACACTTGCAATACGTATTAAGTTATTATTTCAGGATATGATCTGACTCGCTTGTAATGTAATTCTAATCATCATTATCGGCTCCTTAGATCCAACATCAGTATTTTTTTTTGTTGACAGTTCTAATGTTTTTAAAGATAGAAATCAACTATTTTTGTTGTATTTTTCCAACTTTTTGCACCTTTTTATTCTGCTCCTCATCCTCTTCATTCTTCTTGCGCCTCCACAAGGCTTCCAATTTTCTCTCAAAATCACTTGGTTTGTTTTTATGTCGTTCTTTCTAAGCATCAGATTCCACATTTTGCCTTGTCTGTAACCTGTGTTGTCATTTACTGAAGATAATTAAGACAACTGTGAGCAAAAACTAACCAAAGCTGTTTCTTTTCTCCTAAGTTCCCTTTCAGTTATTCATATAACCAATCCTTTCTCTTCTCACCTGTGGCAGTAGTAGCAGGCAGCAATCGTGATCCAGACAATGAAGACAAGCAAGCAGGCTGCAATAACCACATTTCTCCGTTTCTCCTCCTCAGCCTGCTGAAGTTCCCACCACTCCAGGTCACTGAACTGACAACGTTCTCCCATGTAGCCTGTCAAACAGCTGCAAAACATGAAACAGCTTATAAAATTGCAGCAAGACATATTACCTTCCTTGAACATCTTTTTGATTTAAATATGTCTTACGGCAGGGGTCTCACGGCCTGCAAACCAATTGCGGCCCTCTGAACAATATTTTGTGGCCCCCTGCTTGAAATCAAATCTTTGTGTTAGTGCGGCCTTTGCGTTTTTTCTCACATAAATCTGAGGGTTTTATACAGTGGGTTTAAAAAAAAAGGGTAAGGAAAAATGAAAAAGTAACTTTGCAATGTATTTTTTGCTTCAAAATTTGAAAAAAAAAAAAAAAAAAAGCGTCTAGTGACATTCTTAAAACGATCTATTCATTTCTTATTTGATAGCCTTAACCTTGACAATTTGTACTTTATTGTATTTCTTATTCTCCGTCCTTCCTACTATTTTCTATTATTGTTATGTTTTTGCTTGAAACTCTGGCAAAACAATTTCCTTCGGGATAAATAAAGTTGTTCTCATCTCATTTCCATAAAAAACACATAAACAAACAAAAAAAAAAAAAACGGGCAAAATTTAAAAGATTGATTTAATAACCAGAATCGCCACCACTAACCTTGTAAACATTATACCTCCTCTTATACATGCTAACAATCAATTTTCTAATAGATTCGAGTAGCAAATTTTCCCACAGAGACCAGATTTTCTCTTTTAACACAACAATATTTCTAGGGTTTAATTGCATCGGTTCTTTTTAATATTCATTTTTAATATCAATATATTTTATATTAATATCAATTTGATAAAATTCATCATGTATTTTTTAGAGGAACAGTTCATTACATGTAAAGATTTTTATAATTTACCTGTTTACCTTCTTTATACTAAAACAAAGGAAAAATTTGGACTTAATGTTACTTCAAGTTAATGATTTTACTGGTCCGGCCCCCTTGACATCAAATTATGCCATATGAGGCCCCCGGACCAAAATAAGTTTGACAGCCCTGTCTTACAGTGAAATTTTACAACAGGACGTGTTGGCTAAAACAAGTTAAACAAAACAAAAATCCACGTTTTCTGTTGGTCTTTTCTTTTTAACTGAGTTTAACTGAAATCTTGACCTTAACATGACAAATTTCCAAACGATTTATCTCTAGCCACTTTATCTTGAAACATAATGTTTTGTAAGACAGCGGTGACACCTACTGTACGGAATCTCATATGAGAAAATGTCTGCATGGTACACTGAGAGCATTCTCATAACTACAGCGAACGTAAAGGTAGATGGAAGTTCCTGCTTGGCATCTCTGCCTGTCGCACCTCCTCCGGTGTCCACGGATCAGCCGCAGGGAAACTCGTTTATTAACGTTTTGCCCCTTTAAGCCTCATGTCTCCTGGTGGCGGGGCAGTGACAGGGATGTCTTCCTGTCACCCCCTGCCGCTGATTAGTGTTACCCCTCCCTACGGCTGCTGTTGGCGTTTGGTGTTCATAGCCAAAAGCTGCCTTTCTCTGCCTCCTCTGACAGCTCTATGTCCGCTTCCTTCAACCTACAAATACTATTTGTCTTATATAAACTGGATGTTCTCTTGAAGGGGTAAATTCAAAAAGACTACTAGGGATCACTTGGATGTTCATCGCGATATGTTTTAGTACATTCAAAAGTCACAAGTCAAAATCCAAAAAGAGATCACTTACTTGCAAGCATAGGACTCCATTTCTGGAAAGTACAGGCAGACACCCTGGTACAAACAATAGGACTCATGGGTAGAGGGGCAACTCTCGACTGAGTCACTGTTTCGGTGCTGATTATTGACATTTGAGGGGCTGCTTGGCGTCATCGCCGGCACTATGGACTGCACCTCTAGAGCAAGAGGTTTATGGTTTATTATAATAGAAACAGACAAATACACAATGACAAGGCTGTTTACTCTAAATCAGTGAGTTGGTTTTAACTTTAATCATACACACAATTCACTGAATGTAATGTATGATAAAAGAAGAAGTGTTCATTTGGAAGGAAAAAAGTTGATAGATGCTACTTAAAATAGTTAACCAATGAATTGCAATGTGATTTATTGACTGTTTTTAGATGACTTATGTCTGTAAAGGATTTTATAAAATAAATACATACTTGATTTGCCCTTAAGTATCTCCATCTAATCAAATAATCAGGATTGTATGAATATTTATACTTTTCAAGTATGCACATTACTGTGGAATAGATTCTCATGGTTTGTCATTGAGAGGCTTCAGGCGTCTAAATCACACTTTTGTCTGATAAATATTTCCATGAGAGTGACTTCAAAATGTTTGTTACAGGTAGCCTGCAAGACACAATTATATTATGATTTTAAACATAAATAATAAGGCTTCTTAATTAAATTAACACAGTTTTTTAATTCCAAACAAATAATGTACTGATATGATCTACATCCGTATAAATGAACTCTTTTGTGCAAGTTTCAGTGCCTCACACAATATAGTTAATTGCTTATTATAGTGCTGATTATTATAGTGACAGTATTGACTGTAAATGAGCCAAACACACCTTGACACACCTGCCCATTGCCATAGTATCCAGACCGGTTGATCAGTATCCAAAAAAAAGGAACATTTTGAATTTGTAATTTAGAATTGTCTTGTATCAGCATTTTAGAAAATGGAGGGAAAATATTTGTGACTAAATGGCTCTAATATCTCATACTGTTTTCTATATCAAATTTAGTTATGACATTGAAATTGATATGGTTGACCAAATTATCCGTGTAAAATCATATCATGACGGTATGAACGGAATAAAAAAAATCATTGTTAAGATATAAAAATTGAGGAATATTTGCACTGTAAAATAATGATTTCTAAATAGCCAGGTGCTTGTGTCTAGTTACATTATGGACTATGATTTTGTTTCATGACAGTTCGATTAAAGAAATATTTAAAGGGAATTATAAGTATTTTTCCTAGGGTTGCTCAAATAAAATTGATCATAAATGTTGAGATTAAGGTGGGTATTTTTTTTTCTTTTTTTTTTTTTTTACATCTAAATGACATAGCTTGGTATATTAATTTTGTTGAATTTGAATACATTTTGGTTCCCAATGTTTTCAAGCACTGGTGAAATGTTTCACTCACCTGCACATGAATGTCCATCTCCTATGAAACCTTCAATACATAAACAGGTGGGGCTACCAGCGATCAGGTGACACTGTGCATTCAAATCACATCTCAGTGGGAAACACTCATTCTGGTCTGGCATGGTGGTGGATATAGAAATAACATTTTCTAAGAATTGGGACTTTAAATAGAAAAGGCAAACAGGGTTCAAGAAAAAGTACATTGTTACCTGACACCATCTTGTCTGTGAAGCGATGTGGCTCCATATCCGAGTCAAAATCAGTTCCTCCTTTATTAGTTGGCAGCTCAGAGGTTGTCATAGTTGTCCTCTCATCTTTGGGAATTGTAAAATTATTCGTGTTATGGTGTCCTACAAAAAAAAAAAAGAAGAATTATTTCATTACCCTTCAGTCAGTTTTTTGTCCTTCTGAATTTTACTGAGGTATCTGCAAATAAGAAGGGCAGCTTAGAAACTTTACCTGCTGTTTCGTTTGTCGCAATAGCAGATAAGCAATCTTTTCCATCAGCCGACAGGATATAATTCGACAGACAGGAGCAGTAGACCAATCCAAACCTGTTTTCACAGACTTGGGCACAGCCTCCATTCTGGTAAAGGCAGGCATTGGCACCTGAAAATAAGATCATGAATATTTGGGTTCAGATCGAATCTTATACTTGTTACTTTCAACAAGACATTACCTGACACTATTGACTGACACGAGCCTCGGCAGAAACAAACCTTTTTCTTTTACAAGTATAAGACCAAAACATTTCTTGTCTCTCTTTACCTGGTTTAGCCATTGGATGGACCACCACGATGGAAGCTGGCTGGAGTAATTTGCCATGGATAAGGTTCAGATTCTTGCCCGTCCACTTGTGTACGCTTCTCAGCTGTTGGTTCTTCTTGTCTGAGATCCAAAGCCTGTCCTCAAATACTGCAAGGTCAAAGGGTTGGCCTGGACCAATCAGAAGAGAGGAAAGAGGAAATGAATCCCAAGTTGACAGGTATGGCCCACAACATTTTGCCAATACACTTTGACATTGCAAATTAGACAGGGTATTATCATCGCTATCAACATTCAGACGTGAACGGTTGCTGAGGTGAAGATAATGAATCCATGAAATGTCAAATGTGTCTGTTTTTTACTAATTATGGTCAATAAACAGTATAAAATAATACTGGTTGGTTAGCTTGTCTGCCTGAAATCTCCCTCAAAAATTGCACTCACATCGACCTGCTGTTTGTCCCTGCACACTAAATGTCTGAGTTGGATGTTCAGCTCCCTTTATTTGTGACACCTCAACCACAAAGAAATGAAAATTGATATGGTATGATCAGTTACTTAATTGTGAGGCTTGATGTGATAAACAAACACTGAACAAAGGTCTTTGTAAATCCACACCTGATAACAGTCCCATCAGCATAAGAGAAGACATGTCAAAGCCACAGTGTTATTGTTAAAGAAAGGTTTGATGAAAAATGGCAATCAAAACTCAGATAACTGATACAAAACTCAGTTTTTTGGCAGATATGGCACTGGGCAATAATGTGTCTGAATGCAGACTCCAAAGTTACAAATCCAAAGTACATTATCAAAGTTAGTAGTTGTAATTTACATTGATACACTGAACTCACTGTATATATGTGCATATTTATGTGCTACACACCACAGTAAACTATATTAATCCCTGAGGTCAAATTCAGAAAGCCTCACCTACATGGATCTCTAACAGGACTCTGCGGTCTGAACCATCTAGGGCAGAAGTCTCCACCACTGCCCTCATCTGGTCACACCAAAACAGACGATCTTCTGCAAAATCAATGGTGAGTCCAGCAGGTGACACAAGGTTGGTGTTTGCAATAACACTGCGGTCCGTTCCATCCAAAGACGCACTTTCCACCACAGGCTGAGCTCCTTTGTCAGTCCAAAACAACCTCCTCAAAAAAAAGAGAGAAAAATAGAGCAAATCAGTATTTTTGTTTTATGAATGCATTGTTATGCTCAAAAACTCTATAAAAAAATATCAACTTATCTTTTCAGCAAGTGTCTGACTATAAGTAAACCTAAGAATGTTTTCTTTTTTAAAACAAGAGTATTGATTTTGGATAACAATTGCTTAAAAATGTATATGCATCCATGGCCACACCTAGCTGCATTCATACTGTAGCGTTTTAGTAAGAGAAACACGCGGGTGGCAGTAAATTGTCCGTTTAATAAAAAAAAGGAATTTTTTTGGTTGTACTCACTTTGCCAGTGGATGGACTGCTATTGCCGTTGGTTTTTCCAGCCCTTTACTTATGATACTTTCTCTGTTTTGTCCAACCAAGGAACTGCGGTCAACAGTTGCCTGTCTAAATGTCACAATTAAGAATTGTTTCAAAGTTCCAAAAGAAGAATGTAGATTAGATATCTGCTGAGTAATAAGTTGATTTCTCATCAAAAATAACTCAATTACAGTTGGCATGTAACAAGCAAAAGAAAAAACTTCTTGTCTGAGAATGATTGTATCTGCTGAGCCATTAAATAATTGATTCCATTTGTGACCAAATCCTGAAAATACAAGACTAAATGAGTCAAATATTTTGCTTAATCATGATAACTAACAATTTTTGTTAGTATATAGTATCTTCGCACCTCTTATTAGTCCAGTACATCTTCCGATGGACCCAGTCAATTGCCAGTCCCTCTGGTGAGTCTTGACCCGTAGACACAATATGAAGTCTGGACTCACCATTGGAATCAATTCGCTCAATCAGCTTCTGAAATGAACTAGCGAAGAACACCTGAAAAATTCAAATGAAAATGACAAGGGAACTCCCATAAAATAACTGCAAATTCTATAAAGGTTTATTGCTATTTAAACAATGGTGAAGCTGCAAGTGGTGATACTATGTCCAGTAGGAGTCAGTAGAGTCATTTCTATTTGTTCTACTTGGCATTATGGACCTTACATCTTAGCACATACTAGAGCTCCTCAAAAGAAGAGACTTTCAACAATAAATCTATGCCTGGCAGGAAAGAATTCTTCTTTTTTTACTCTGTTATGGATAGGGTCATAATCCAAAGATGTGATTGTTCCCCGGGGCTCCTGTACAAGGGGTTGATCTTCAGTGCCATCAGGATTTATTTTTTTTATACCCTCTAAACTGGAGACAAGCAGATACGGTGGTGGTCCTAAAGACGAAAAAAAAAAAAAAAAAAACAGCAACAGTATTTTATTACATTTGAAGTACATCTGACAGTCTTTGACATTATTGTGCTGTGTTTAATGTCTTGAATGAAAGACGAAGGTACATAGTGCAATTTTAACAAATTAAATACATGTTTGTGTTACTGTTTGGTGTCATGTAATATGACTAACCAGTGGCAACGCAGCGCTTTCCATGTTGGTCAAGCTTATAGCCAGGCTGGCAATCACACTTCCACTCAGTTGGGGATACAGAAGTACAGAGCTGACTGCAGCCTCCTCGGTCTGCTGATGAACAGCCTGTAGCAGCCAAAGTTACAAAAAAAAGCTCTGTTCTTCATGAAGACTCAACTCAAAAGGGACTTTGGTTTGAAAGATCTACGGTATTAAATATCACAGCGATATCCTTTATTCCAAAGCCGATCTATTTTTTTGCAACTGTGATTATCTTAATGGTTTTGCAAATGGGCCAATTCACTGTTGGGCAGTGGCTATTAAGTTCAACAGTAAACACACAACCTTTATTAAACCTGGGAAGGTGAATATAAGCACCAATGATCAATGTCTTGGCCATAGCCACATATCCTTTCTGTTTTGCCTTAAAATTCCCCCAAAATATATCAGTATCCTAGACCTTATAGGATATAAAATATATTACAGTAGCTGCAGACAAACACTCCTGGACTGCATGAAATAAGTGGCTGCAGCCACAACCAATCTCAGCATGGGGGTGCATGATGAAAAAACACAGCTGTGTAACAGAAGGCAATATACTGTATATTGCAAAATAACATGGGAAAATGTGAACACACTGCTGCTATTACGTGCCATTGCAGGTCCAGAAAAAAAACATTTTTCAGCAAAATCCTTAAAGGTGCTTTCTTCAATCTTTTAAAGTATCAATCAAGGAAATTCAATCCATTTTGGCAATCCATCTTGTTTTTTAAATACACTTCAGCCATATCTGGCATTCACAATTCTCTGTAGTCCTCAGCCTACCTCATATCAGACCTTGATTGGCCTGCAGTTTTTGAGACTGATTATGTCTGCATGGATTAAACTACATTGGGAAATTCAATTGGCAACTTGGCATATTCATTTAGTTGCCAGGACACTGATGCCTCACAACCTAGTTTAATACAAACCTTTAAATTATAATAGTGCTTGGTTCAGTTCATTTGGGGTAGAATAAATGACATCTGTTATTTATTTATAAGGTTTTGATCAACTAATATGTGCATAAATGCCAAATTTATTTATGAGAGGGGTTGATACAGTGCATTGATCAGACCATAAATCAACTAAGCAATACATTCTTGTAAGCATTAGCAGTATCTGAAATGTCAGTGAAGAAAAACTGAACATCACCATGTTTTATTGAAATTTTAGCAACATGAAGTGAAGATACTTATGGCATTTGATTATATCCCATACCAGTACAGGACTGTCCATCCTCCTGCAGTATAGATCCCTCTGGACAAATGCACACAACTCCATCCTCTGTCGCCAGACATCCATGCCCACACTTAGTTGCATTGCTGTCACAGGGTGTGATCTCTGATAAACGGAATAAGTTAAATTCAAACACACTGTTTTTTTTTTTTTGTGTGTGTGTACGCCAGTGATGTTACTGAAATGTGCAGTGTATGTGTGCAAAAGTGTTACATGTTATTTTGGGCTCACCAGGTAGTTGACTCTAACACGGCCATACTGGCCACAAGCTTCTTAAATCCCTCTCTAGCAAAATCTCTTTATGAAGTCAGCTACTAATCCAATCCAAATAGGTGAAAGTGTGACAAGAAGCAATCACAGGCTGCGAGAGTGATGCAATGTTGGTTCATAAAACAATTATATCTCTGGCTCATGTCAACATTGGCCAGGTAGACTTAGGTAAGCCTTGCTGAGCTTGACATAATGTTATATAACAATGTTGGCTCACGTTAACTTCATCGTGGTGGTAAATGATCTTGTTATTATGCCATTTTCAACTCGATTTATGGTACCCTCATTCAAAATATTAGAATCATCATCATCATTCTAATATTTTTTTAAGAAAAGGTGCAAAAGGTGAAGATACTTCACATAAAATTCATATTAGTCTATGCCCAGAGATTCCCAGTGAATCACGGTTGTTCTGTTTTTAAATAAATGAATACAAGCTTTATTTTTTGCCACACCATACACTCTATCCCAATCAACATAATCTTTGTTGTTGTCCATTGTTTCAACAGCAGCCTGCTACTTGACAACATGTTTGTTTTGCTCTGGCTCGTAGCATACTAAACAGCTTAGGCAGACCTGCTGACCAGATATGTTCCCTGTTGCAAATGTCACTTCATCATCTAATCTCATTGTCTCTGTTAAGCTTTCTCCTTTTCTTGGCTGCACGGCCACCAGGCCTGAGGAAAGACAATCTTATTCACCAGAAAACCAAAAAAAAAAGTGGTATTAGATGATTTAAGATATTCACAAGTTTCTTTAAAAAAAACCCACAATCATCCATTTATATAATTATGTTCCTCTGAACTTCTCAACAGATATTAATCAAAAATATTTGAAATTTGGAACGCTAAATGTTATTTGATATACAGCCAGTTGTAAAATAATTCATTGTTGTGCTGGCAGAAGAAAAACTTGCATTTTGATGCTGTATAATAATATAATAAATGGATGAAAGACGCACTATCAGAGATGTCTTATTTTTGCTGAGTTCCTGGTACAATTTCAGTTTGATAATAAGGTGTATATAGACTTGAACTTTTCCCCATATATGTTACCCATTATTTTCTGTTTAATGAAGGCCAGTAACCTTAGATATTAATCTTGCCTTCAAACTGAAATCTTTATTGATATTGATGTTTTAATTAACATTAATGTGACATTCTTTTTGTTGTCTAAAACAAAAACTCAAATTTTATCCTCAAGTAAGACTGAAAGAGCACAAAGAAGGTTTTGCGTTCTGACCCAGGTTACCTCACATACAATTGGCAGCTCAAATAATGTCTGGACTTTCTGGTGACCCAGCATTTTACTGACTATGCAAGGTCAAAGCAGGGTCTATGCGGGACAATGTCACTATTCTTAGCAACAGTAAAACAAATGTATCTAAGCAAAACCAAATGTTCTTCATTTCATTTTGACTACTCAATTCAGCAATGGACTCCCAACCCTATCCATTCTCCTAACTCGCAAAGAGAACCTCCACATCTGCATCTCTGCTGCCTCCGTCTCTGCCGCTGTCTTCAGCTCAGTGTCTCTAAACCCGAAAAAATGGCAGGTTTAACCTCAATTTACATCTTTATTTCATTCTGGCCGATTGTCCTTTATCCCCTCTGACACTTTTCTCCACCCATTCCAACCTGCTTGAATGCGTTTCTTCAACTCTTTTTTTTTTATGCTCTCCATTGCCCCTGAGTGTTGAACTTTGGTACTTAAATGCCTCTACTTTCTTTATCCCCATTCCCTGTAACCTCATCGTTCCACTTGGCTCGATCTCATTCACACACCTATTCGCTCTTTCTGCAGCAAACTTTCATTCCTCGCCTTTCCAGGGCATACCTCCACCTCTTTAGATTTTCCGCGCCCCCGTTCTAACAACAACCGCCGTTGGTGCCGATAACCTACAGGGTACCAGTGGAAATTGGGCCACCGTGGGTTGAGGAAGGAGATGAGGAAGATGTGTTCGGAAGCAGAGAGAGAAGAGGAAAGTCAAGAGTCTGGGACTGAGAGCAGGGACTTTGAATATTGGGACGATGACAGGAAAAGGTAAAGAGTTAGTTGACATGATGCAGAGAAGGAAGGTGGATATACTGTGTGTCCAGGAGACCAGGTGGAAAGGTACTATGGCTAGACGCTTAGGAGCAGGCTTTAAGTTGGCGAAAGGCAAAGCGAAAAATGTCAGGGGTACTCTGAGATAGACGACTATCAGCCAGAATGAAAGGAAACGTGTAGAAGACAGTGGTGAGACCAGGGATGCTGTATGATCTGGGAACAGTGACAATGACAAGACAGGAGGCAGGGCTAGAGGTCGCAGTGATGAAGATGTTGAGGTTCTCTTTGGGAGTGACCAGGATGGATAGGATCAGGAATGAGTCTATCAGAGGAACAGCACATATTAGATGTTTTGGAGAGAAGGTCAGGGAAGCCAGACTGAGATGATTGGGTCATGGACAGAGGAGGGATAGTGAATATATTGGTAGATGGATGCTGGAATTGGAGCTGCTGGGCAGGAGGTCTAGAGGAAGACCGAAGAGAAGCTTTATGGACATAGTGAGAGAGGATATGAGGTTAAATTGGTGTAAGAGAGGAGGATACAGAGAATAGGGTTAGATGGAGAAGGTTGATTTGCTGTGGCAACCCCTGAAGGGAAAAGGCAAAAGAAGAAGAAGAGGAAGATTTATATAGCAGTACAATCATTTTACTTAAAGCAGTCTTTAGGCAGCTAACAGGTGAAACTTGACTGACTCGCAATAATGGAATTAGCTCAATTTCAAACCAGGAAGATACTGTGTATTCCTCATTCCAAGTCTTTGTTCTAGTTGGGCTGTTGTGTCTTGTATTTTTGCATTATGATATGAAATGATATGCAAATTAAACAACAACTTCATCAAAACAGAAACTTTTCATATCTCAGGGGTATGAATAATTTTGTCTTGACTGTATGTATATGCATATACATTTATGCGCAGATATGTACATGCTTGTATTTCCACTTTACCTTTACATGTTTTTCTGTCTGGTAGGAGGGCATATCCGATAGGGCAAGTGCAGAAGTAGGAGCCTGGAATGTTTTCACAACCAAGAGAGCAGCCGTGGTTCCAGTGTGCACATTCATTCACATCTACAGCACATACAGAGGAACACACTCTATTTTAAAATTACACCTCAGTGTCATTTCTCAATGTTCAGCGCCTTTTAAACTATCAATTTGTAGTCAGTCAATTATTTACTTGCTTTTGTCCATTTCTTAAAAGACGGGAGTACTGTGGCACTTTCTCTGATTTCCTCATTATTGAAGAATAATTAACATTTTCTTTGCACATCGAAGCTAAACCTAAAAATGAAAATGCTTTACCAGTTGATTTACTGTCACAGGTACCAACCTTCACAATGCGTGCCTTGTTTACTTAGAGAAAAACCTTGACTGCACTGGCAAACTCCCTGCTCTGCGAGACCAGAGCACACACTGATACAGTTGCCGTTGTCTTCCTCGCAACCTGTTTTGGAAAATATAAAACAAATATAGGCACATACCTGTGGCATAAATTAACAAGACGTATGAATCTAATGACTGCTAGTACCTGTAGATGCAGACAGCGAGTCTACAATTGGCTGATTAAGAGAATGCACCACTTTAATATCCTCCAAGGGTTTTGTCGTTTTCTTAACATTAACATGTAATAGTTCTCCACCTGTGAATTTGTTCACTCTTTTAATAACCGTAGAGTCCAAATCAGTGTAGTATATATACTCAAGAAAAATTGATATTCCAAGTGAATGTGACCTGAAAGAGACAAACCCAGTGAATCATCATAAAGAGATATGCAGTTGGCATTTGTGTTTGATACTAATAAGGTTAAAACTTTTACCAAATTGGCTGGTCTATGATGTGCAGGGCATTTCCATTGTAATCAGAGGAGGCGATGGACGTTTCTCCTTGCAGACCAAACTGAACCCAAAACAGTCTTTTATCTTCTCGATCAATTGTCAATACCTTTAGTTCTCCAGACATCTTTGTCACTGTAGTTCTTAACTTTCCTGTCACATCACACCGCTGGATACTTGGGGTAATCCCGCCAGACAGCCAAAACAATAACCTGCAAAATACATTTTTTGTCTGCATCATTTTCAGTCCTCTTTGTGTGGTTATATTTTTTTAACCGTGCTGGGTGTGTGCGTGTGTGTGTGTGTGTGTGTGTGTGTGTGTGTGTGTGTGTGTGTGCGTTAGCAAAAGTTAGCTGTGTTTATGATGAACATGTATGACCAACATGGACTGGAGATGCACCTTAACTATGTTTGATTGAATTTTAAAATGACTATAAGGTTTTTCTATTCTATTTCGTCTCTATTTATATATCCAGTTGTCAGGCCTACCAGAGAGAGAGGCAGGTAGAAATAAAAACCTGACAGGATATTACTTGATACATTCTTAGCTACATAAACTCCTGCCCCCATTAATATGCATGATAAAAACCACCTAATATTTCTGTGGAACGTAGCTAATTTCACATTAATGAAATTTGAACAACAAAATAAAAAAAAAATAAAAAAATCAACAGCTCTGTCTGTCCTATCTGTTTTTATTGCCTTTTTTGTTCACTTCAATTTTGTAGTAATCAACCTATGTCGATCTTTGACATATGGAGGCGTGCCTTAGAACCACCTGGATGCATTTTACTGCAGTGTTCATGATGATAAACTTAAATGCATTACAGAGAAGTCATCATCTCTTTCTTCAAGATTTGCGGGATCACAAGAGACATACAGGTGAATTTTTTAGTTACCTGGTAATTGGGTCAATCACTATTGAACTTGGTTCAATCAAGTGTCTTGCAAGAGTCCTTTCATTTTTCCCATTGAGATCCATAGTCTTGATTTTTCCCTTTTCTCCACTTGTCCAGTATATATTGTTCCAAATCCAATCCACTGCAAAGCCTGATATATGTTTGTGCGATGAATACAGTTTCTGGAGGACAAATACATTTTTTTTTTTTTTTTACAAAAATAACATAACACTGACCAACCAAATTATAGTGACTTAACAAATGTAACTAGTTTTATGAAAGAAAAATTAATTATAATCTCAACTGGACTAGATACATGTACAAAAATATTAATCTATGAATGCTCATTATCTGCAATATTATAACAGTGACCTAATCACCTGTCTCTGTGCTCCTTGCACAGATGCTTTGAAAATGACTCCAGTGTTTTTGACAGCCCAGTAAACACTCTCCTCTCGATAATGAAAGTCAAGAAGGATAGGACTTCCCAGCCCACTCAATATTCTTCTCTGGTTCTTGCCATCGAGGTCCATCCTATGAATAGCTTTACCATGGCCGAATAGTAGGAAAGGCTGTGAAGCTTACCAAATGAAACATAACATAAAAATAGCATCTTATTGAAAATATTGCTTTGAGTGCCTTACCACATATTGAACTTATCAACAATAATACAAATGGCATTCTAAACATTTCGTATATGCAGTGAATATGGAGAAAATTTGTTCAGATCGAAATGAAGTTATCTTAAAGCAACCAGGGCTTTCTTGTTGAAACGTGTGAAATTTGATTCATGTGCTTGTGAAAACAACAACAACAAAAAAGGAAATGAAAAAACTGGGTAATCTCTTTAGCATCGTGTTTGGTCTACCTTCCTTCCTGCTTCTATCGTGGACTGTAGCCCTCACCATGCTATACAATATTTAAGGGGGAAAGTAGGTATATATTCAAGACAGATTTTCTGCAATGTCGCCTTGAATATACTCTGAAAAGTAATCAGCATGTTTTTTGTTTAAGTAGTAATATAGAAAATAACATGTTTTTGACCCAAATTAAATGGATAGGAATAATTGTACCTTACTGAATCTATTTCACCATCATTAATAGTCCGACTGAGCCAAGCATTTCAAAATGTTAACTCAGAAAAATACAAAGGACACAAACTGTTTAGTTTCACCAAAATTGTCATATCCTCAGATCCCAGTCAAAAAAAACAGGGAAATCATGATCATTTATCATAAATTAACTGTTGAACAATATATTACACAAAACCATTATAAATTCAATATCAGTTTTAGGATTTTGCCTTTGAGCTCACTTTTTGTGATAAAGAACTGTGTATTTAAACAAAAAAGAAATTAATTGATCAGATTATTGTGGTGCCTCAGACACTGGAAACTGGTAGTGAATACAACCTAAAGTGGCCAGTCATGATTTATACAGCCTACTCACCCCCACATTCACATATTAATCTTATTTTAGTAATCTCATGATTCAGTATGTATATATTTTCTACTAAATATATAGATTTAGCTATTGGATACTCAGTGTCAGCCCTATCCTTTGTCAACCAATTTACGGATGTGCAATTATGTGAAGACATTTATGCATATGTATGCAGCTTCCTTTTATGCTTGTTTTTGTTCTCAGTATCTAACTGAATCCCCATGACAAGAATTTAAACACATCGACATACAATGTTTTCATGTTTTTTGTGGCTCTTGTCAGTGATCATGGTCAATGGTCAATGATGTCAAATGATTTGCTCATTCATGGGTATAATGGGGGTGACGTTCGTAGAGATGTTTAGTGATGAAGAACCATCACTTAGCAACAATGGTGCACTACACACTGATACTGCCATGAATTATGTTAGAAATGAAAGCTGTTTCTGTTAATGTTCTGGGTTTCTGAAAAAAATATGACAATGCAATAGGAAATAGGATTGTAATTTCTATTCAATTACCTCTATTGAAAACAGAGCTATGTTTTATATCATATGTTTTCTCTACATTCTATCTCTAGATACCAATAGACATTGGCAAACTGGGCAGCTGGGTCAAAACACGTCTGCCTTTACGCTCTGGAAAAAAAAAAGGTCTATCATGGGAACAACACCCTACACACAGCCATGGATACTGCACTTAATTCAGTGGAATGAAGAAAACAATGAGCAACACCAGACAAACAACATAATGAAATGTCTACCCTGAGATCCCAAGATAGCCATTGACAAGTTCACAGGGTGGTCACAGTGATTCACCAAACTAGTACACTTAATTTATTTGGTATTATCATGAGAATAAAACCTTTTCCTAAATCTTTAGCTGAATGAATGTATAAATGAAATAAAGCACTAAGATATGAAAGCCAAATATACATATATCAGAAACAGTTTATTGATCCTGGGGGAAATTGTGTGATCCCAGATGCACCATACAACTTAAATAAATATAGATAATAAAAGATTATAGAATATACGTGGTTTCAGAGATTAAAAGATGCGAGTTACACGAGCAAAATACAACCAGATCCCTCAAGTGATGAGAGGTCAATGTGTATCTGGGGTAGAAAAAGACATAATAGAGTTTGTTCAAGAAATAATTGAAGTTTGTTCTTTATATTTGAACAATAAAGGCCTGGCAGAAAAGACCAAATTACACAATAAATGAAAAATAATTTGTATAACATTGTATAACATCATAATAATGGTATCTCAAGTTATGCTGATGGGTAACACACAGAATGAGTGATTTGAAACTTCCAATTGCTCTGGTGTAACAAGTAAAGGCGTACTTCACATAAATCTTATGTTTTTGATTACAGTTTAGCATGGTGAGTCCTGGCTTAAGGGACAAGACCATCTACTGCTGCAGAATTTTTTGTTTTCTGTGTGCCATGGATGCGTAAATAACTATCTTGGGATGGATACTGACCACAGTTTTAATAATATCACTGTTTGATAAATCCCATTTTAGCAAAAAACAGTAAATCAACAGCCAATAGTGTAGATTTCGGATATTTTTAACAAGAGTCTGTACAGGGTAAAATTGGCATCAACTTACCGACACAGCTGTTGTTTTTCCCTGATCGAGATAAACGTTCATCCCAACATGCGGTACCAAGGGCCAGGACTCCACTGTTTTGCACCGTGCAATAGATCAATGCTGCTATAATGGTTGCAGCCAACATAATCCTGCACTTTGTTCCCTCTATGGGAGCTGCACTGGATCACTTTTTCTCAAGCATTCTCACAAATAGTTCAGACATACAAGAATCTCTTCAAAATTAGGTAACATTTGGATTTTTTGCATCCTTGTCCGAGACATAAACTCAGAGTCACAGAGTCTTAACTAACTAGAGACAGTTTGAAAAACTAAATGAAAAGATAGAAGCCTCAGAAGGAGGAAGGTAAAAAATACTGTGTGGGATCCTGCTTACTCCCTGTTTTGGCCACCATGCTGCCAGTCTGTTTTGGAAGCAAAGATTGAAATTCCTAACACCCCCCTGGTAAATTTTGCACATGCTAGTCCGGCACTGGAGCAAAATTTCCTTCAAGCGGCAGGCAGTGTCTCATGCAGAATGTGGAATATGCAAGAAATGAGGTCTGTCTGAGAAAAGGGTATATATATATATATTATTGAGTTACCTCACTCCACCCCCTGCCCATCTCCCTTTTGTATGTGGATGGATGTGCATGATCAACATAGCAACTCTGTGACTGGCCGGAGGAGATGAGGGGGCAGACATTAGTGACAACTAAAATGATTGTTTCCTCTTTTTTCAAGCCGCTTCATAAATACATACATACAGTACAATCATAATTTACCGATGTCACACACAGTAAATTGTTCTGTGAGTTATATGTGAATAAGAAACAGTATGTCACATTGTCTTCTGTACAATTTCATCTGGCTCCCAGAGAGAATATATAGAATGAGTAGTTTGAGAGGAATGGAGGAGCAGAGCACATTATCCCCAAATTGTTTGTTCTCATGTTACCCTGGAGAACAACTAACAAATGGCATTAACCAAAACACTATTCATACGCTCTATGACTAGTATATTGTCAGCAGCAGCGCGACTGGGAACCTTGTAGAGTAGCAGTAGAATATTTACACAACTGAAAGACTACCCTTTCTTCAAACTAATGAGAGCATCGGGTAAGGCACTGACCTTTACCCATGACTTTCTCCACAGACAGACTACACCATAATTATTCTTGAGGTGACAAACTAGTGTTCAGGGTGACAATCTCATATGGCTCTGAATCATGCTCATCACGAAAAGAATCAAGAATAAACTCAAACAATAAAAACTTTTAAATACAACTTACTTTTCTGCCAGGATTAAGTGAAACGATTTGACTTTATATATATACATATATATAAAGTCAAATCATACATATATATGTGTGTTTTTATACATATATATATATATGTGTATATATATATGTATATATATGCACACACACACACACACACACACACACACACACACACACACACACACATATATATATATTTGCATTTACAAATGTGTATGGTACTGTTATGGCCAGGTCTTGCCCCTCCTTTCTGTTTTTCTCCGTCGACTGTGGCCAATCACTCAGTTTTAAGCACTTTACACCTTAACAATTATGAACAAAATCATCCCAATTTAAAATGAGGGGTGGATTTTGTTCAGGGGAGTTCCTAACTTGTTACATCCCATAGTCAGTTAGGGTTGTTCAATACAGTGATTTATGTTGCTAACCATAGATATGTGCCGTTGGATCATGTTCCTTTTAAAGAAAAATATTCGACTTTATCTGGAATTTTGTGATTTTCAAGGTCTTTTTGCCTTTTAAAATTGTTTGTTTATACACAGCATTTTCTGTCATCTTTATAAATACAATTAATACTGAAGTTTTCAAGTGAAGGGACGAAAGGACAGAGGGGCTCATATTGCCTACAGACTTTGAAAGTACATCAATCAAATATCGTACAATTTTAACTTTTTGTACCATTTAAATTTGGACTTCTGAGATTTGATATTTTTGTACCATAAAAAAAAACATGAACATCTTCTTTGCTTTAGAAATTGATCATCTGACAAAAATGTCCTGCCTGTACTTTTAATATGTCCCCTGGACATCGCTGCCAGCAGTACTCATATGCTGCAGTATATAATAGAAAGGTGAAAGAGCAGAGAGGACATGAAAGTAGTGGTTATATTTTGGCCCCTTCCTCACCCCCTGCAATGTCTAGCCATATTCTATAATTAATGTCCTCCTCTCACTGTATCTCCACTAATTGTTTCTCTGTACAACTTGCCTGCTACTCAGGCACTCTGTTTCTCAAATCAACCTGGCCGTTGACATGACAACATCACAGCTGGCGTCAAAGATTAGCCGAGAGCCACAGGCTGATATGGGTTCTTGCTCCATGTCAATTGGTTTTCAGGGCCACGTCTCCATGTACCAAGATTTATAACACCGACCCTTCACAATTTCAGCTGTGACCCATTGATTTTCCAAGATGAAGTGCCGCCTGGTCCTATTCATAAAGGAGTACTTCCGCATATGTTTACATTCTACAACACACTCATATTAATAGATTACGCTGATTATACTCTTACAGTGATGATAGTAGAAATGTATATCTTACTGTTATGGTAAGTTTCATATCCGAGTTGTAATACATGTCATGGTTACTGGACAGTGATGTTGTAGAGTGCACAAGGCAGACTGATCATAGATTCACCTTCTGTAACAAAGAAATCATGCACTTAGCATGCTGAAAGAACACTCAGTGAAATTCATAACAATGTAGAATAAATGAACTGCAGCTGAGACAAGAAGCAGATATTTTTTGTTTCTGTTTCATTAATTTCTGTTCCTAGAAAAGTATTTGTGTTTTTGTGCGAATAAGAGGAGTGGACATCCACTAAAATATACAAATCCATGAAACATCTATACGTTCTGTTAAAAAGGAAAGTTTTATTTTACAAAGCTTTGTTTTTGTGAGAATTATATTCATTCTTCGATCTGTACAAATAGAATTCGGTCGGTGTTCAGTTTATTTTGACTAATTTGCATGGCCATTTGTAGACAAACATATATAAATAATCATAGAAACTGGCGGAATTTCAGATAACACACATTCTCCCCCATGCGCAGGCTGTACTTTCTTAATTCTTAAGGCAACAGTCAGCTTGATGCTCAAAGCAACAGTGATGTTGTAGTATTTGTGATGGGCAGTGGATTATCAGACTTCCTTGCCTCCACCACAAGATATTTATAAATTAATTTGGCATTGGCTATCACATATACACAGTTAAGTTTGTTTGGTAATACATAAAGGTTATGTAAACCCAGCAAAAGGACTGGACTATTGTGATATCCATCAAACATAAGGCTCCAAAATTGGTCATGAATGAAAATGAATCTGTTCTCTCACACACCCGAAGAACCCTAAGAATGTTTTCACGAGAACTACACATTTTGAAAAAAATTGTCAAAGTCCTGTTGAAATCTTTTTGTGCAACTGGACTTGAGTTTCTTCCCTTAAAGACGTTTCACCTCTCATCCTGGTGGCTTCTTCAGTTCGATGTGAAGAGTCTTCAAGGGAAGACATTCAAGTCCAGTTAAAAAAGAGAAAGAGAAGAATTAACTGTGACCTTGATGACCGAGACCCTCAATAGACATCGTTCAATTCTATAAATTAAAAGTGATGGAATATATCATTTTAATTATTTGAATATAATGGAGACATACCTTAAAGACCCTCTGATAGAAAAATAGTTAACATATATTTGAAACATTTTCAAACAATGTTAAAGTTTATCAGTATGATAAATTTTTTATATACAAAACAATATTTGTATAAAATATAACTAGCATGACATTTGGGCCCTGAAGATTCCTGCTATCAGCAGAGATACTCAGAGCGGGAACTGTCACTCTTATAGGTCATCTGAGAGTCAATGCTTGACCTGGAGCAAAGGAGCATTCTTTCTGACTCATGGGTTGGTCTCCTTGCCCAAAGCTCAGTTGGGTGAGAGTTCAAGGTTCTTTGCTTCATTGAAATTGTCTCAAACTTAACATAGCTCTCTTTTTCAAGCTCCTCTTCATCCAAAGCTGTATTGCTTCCCTTGCAATAGAGAGCAATAATTTTATAGAGTAGCAGTGCAATAAGAGGCAAAACCAAAGCACAGGCAATGCCGCTGATGATCATAAAAAGCTGGTTCTGACCACTATCCTCTCCATTGTCCAGAGTGTAGAAGTCAATGCAAGGGTCTTTTCCGACAGCGCTCCCTTTCACCACAAGGCAGACTGAGTACCTCATCCCAGATGACAGACTCTCCAGTAGAACTTTTCCACTGCCGGCATTAGTCTCAATCGTTCTTTTCATGTCATCTTCACCATATGGTGAATATACAACAGTAAGTGGGGACTTGTTTGGCAGTCCATCTGCAATCCAGAGCAACACTGCACTGTCAGATGTCTCCTCTACAATCTTGAGGTCTTTCACGGACTTCGACACATCGTTTTTCTTGCTCTTTTCATCTGCTGCAAGGTTTTTCCCATTGCCCTCCTCTGTACTTTTTATACCTTGGGGTGAACCTCTGAGATTATTGCTTGAGGTTGTTTTTGGCTTCCTCGGTGTGGTGGATAATGTTGTGAGTATTCTTGGAAGAGCTGTGGGTGTGACTGAGGCTGCATTGGGTGCATCTGTGGGGGGAATGAAGGTTGGGCCTTGGATTGTTGGTCCGGCTCCACTATTGGGCACCAGTGCAGGGACAGTAGTACTTATGGTCCCGGCAATTGAGAGAGTTATGGTAGCGTATGCATTGCCAGCAACATTCTTGGCTTTGCAGCTATAGTTTCCAGCATCCTTATACAATATCCCATGCAAGCTCATGATGGACCACCTGATTCCATCCCCAGGTGACTCCTGCACTGTAGGTTAAAATTAAAACATATAAGTCAACATGTACTTACACTTAAACTGTGTTTTCCAATGGGCTGTTACACTTAGCATCATGCAGCTTAATACTTTGTGTACATTATGACTTGCACTTAGAAACCAATTTTGGTCTAGTGAGCTTGTGAAACTTTTCAAAAACCTAATGCATATTGTACCTGTGTTGTTGACAGGTGAGCCGTCTGACTTAGACCAGTAGAGAGTTGGGGTTGGGAACCCTGTGGCATCACATCGCAGGAGAACGTTGCTGCCCAATGGCGACGTGATCATGGTAGCTGAAGTCATAACTGATGGCTTTACACAGTTATCAAGTTCAGCACGCTGAAATAGTACACCAGCTAGGTTCTCTGGTCCACTGCAGCTCAGAAACAAGTCCATCAGAATCACCGGTGTGATAGCCATTTTGGAGATCTCAATCATCTTTGAGATTTTGCAGTCACAGAACCAGGGATTATCTTGAAGGCCTGAGGAGGAAAAAAAAAAGTCGTTATTGATACTGCAAATATTTTGGGGACATTGGTGTGTCTAATGCAGGGGTCTCAAACTCGCGGCCCACGGGATGATGGTTTGTTGCTCTCGCCCTGGTCAAATGATTCCAAGTACATCTGCCTTGAAGAACTTATTACTGTTTTTTTGTTCAAATGTATTTATTTATTTATCAGCATATAACTGTGTTGTTTAACATATGGCTGATTTTCCTTTAAACTGGCATTTTGATGTCTGGATGGGCTCAAAAGAAGGCTTAAAATGTTATCACACATTCTTGTATTACTACATAGAATGACCCTGACAGTGATGTTAAAAATGCTCATATTATATCACAGTGAAATTTCTTGCAAAATTGTATGTAAAAATTAAATCAGAAGACATCGCAAACATACATCAGGTTGTAAATATGTTACATTTGAATTTAGAAATACCTATTGTCAAGTTTCTGGAACTTTTCAGTGGTTTTCGATTGTGGTTTTAGTTAATTTCCCCTTAAAATTATATATAGAAAATTCATTTATCAATTACTTCATCGTGAGCAATAGTCATCCTGAAATGAAACACATTCATGAGTTCATGTATGTCATGTGTGACATTCATTTATGCCTGCCATGATGACATGACGAGTGTGTTGAAATATAAATTTGAACTTTTATTCTATCTCTGTCACCTCCACACCTCCTTTCTAACTTATCTCCCATACAAAATGGAATTGAAGTAGTGTGTGAACCTTACACACGTAGTCATTCCAGACACTCTGTTACAAATAGCTGTGAACACCTGTTGCACACAATAGGTAAGCACATGTACTAGTGCAAACTAAAGCCCTTTAAACAGATTAGTGTGTCTTAGGAGTGGAAAAGCGCCTAAGCTGACGGTGGCCTTTATTCAGTTTTTGGCAACACACTCTTTCTTAGCCTTTTCCATCATATAACCAATTGTAATACTTGAAAAAAATGAAAACAGTTATGATGAATCTCTTGACTAATTAAATATTAAAATCTAATAGTCATCTATTTTTGATTGAGTTTTGTTTATTATTGACTCTCTCTTGCAAATCTTATTACAACAAAGGCTAATAAATAGACATTCAAGGAATTTAATTAAGTTTAATAGACATGATAGCACTTGAGCAAACTATTACTCCTTTCACACATTATAAACACGAAATACTTCAAGGATACACGAAAGAAGCTCTGTTCTGTTTGTGCATAGACAGTTTTTTCCCCTCCAGTCTAATCCTGTTTCTCCTTCAGATATACTGGATCACACAGCCGACTCCTTATGCACGCATAAGCCACCTAGCACTTCCCCTTGTCCCGCCCACTTTCTAGATCCCTTACACTGACCAAGAAACACAGGAACAGGTTTCCTTAAAGTAATGATTACATCAATTATTTAAGCTACATAAAAATAAACACAGACAATAATGGAATGCAGGACATTCGTTTCAATATGAAAAACTCAATGTAAAATATCAGCTGTCCTGTATTTCCTGTATTCGGCAAATGTTCGATTTTGCATGATGAAACAGGTGTTCAGTTGCTCTCAATATGACCCTGATTTGATTGCCAAAAAATTAACCTACTGGTGTGTTAAATATTTAGTAGTTAATTAGGACTAAATTAGCCTCCGGCAGTGAGCGTCAAGTTTGCCACTACTTAGAATAAGCTAATTTGTCCTTGTAGACACAAACTTGGCTAGATTTAGATAGATTAAAAGGTGGTGGAATAAAGTTACCGATGTAATTATCAATAGCCTTCCAACCCATCTTGTCTCATGTCCTTACCTAACACAACTTTCTGGGAGACATTTGTAGAGACTGGTGCTCCATTGAATGGGGGCCAGATATCCATGAGCTCAGAGGGCAGGGTGGTTAGTTTGTTGCTGGAAAGATCCAAATAGGTGATATTGAGAAGGTAAGGGATAGCTTCACTGGGGATGTTTGTCAGTCTGTTGTTATGTAGGTCCAATGTTTTCAACCTGGGCATCTCTTTTAGTGACTCCCAAGGGAACATGGAGATCATATTGCCATCGAGCCTCAGCTCATGGAGCACTTTAAGGTTGTAGAAACTACCAGTATCCACTGAGGTTATTGAATTGTAAGTAATCCATAGGAATCGTAGCTCCACAAGATAGTAAAAGGCTTCTGTTGGGATTTTCCTCACTGCAGTTTTCTCAACACGCAGCTTGACTGTGTCCACGGGAACATTGACAGGGATATCAGACATGTCCGGGTCATTGCAGAGCACAGACCTGAGTACAAAATAAAAAGTGAATTAACACACTTGAAAATATATGTGGCTATTTCATGAAATTATCTTGACAAAAGACCTAAATCCATTTACTGAATTGGTTGGTATTTAAAGAAATAATGTCACAGAGGTGTCGTATATCATATCCATCATTAATTTATCAGTCCATCCATCCATACTCTCTGCTTTTGCTAAATGTACAAGAAAACATATTGAGCCAATTCTCATTATTATATCATGTAGCTGTGTGTAATAATGTGGATAGACCTGGGATTTTTGTTGAGAGTTATGGCTTATATGTATTAGCAAGAATTCGTGATTAATCAAAGTAAAATGAATAAAGAAGAATCATTGTAATGATAAAAATAACAACCAAAATAACAAAAATTTTCCTACTATTATTTTTCCTATATTATATTTTTGTTATGTTTTACTTGAAACTCTGGCACAACAATTTCCTTCGGGATAAATAAAGTTGTTCTTATTCTTATTTACCTTTGCATGAGCTTAATGGCTAGACAATAATTCTTAAATATTTAGCAGGTAACACCTCCTTTGCTCATGTTTTATAACTGATATTTAAAATTGCAAAACATAATTTTCTTAATTTCAGACTGGCAGAGGTCATTTAAGTAGTAGTTGTTCTTTTTGTTTTATCAATTTCCACCTTCAGTAATTCAAAAGGTGATCATGTTTTCCTTCCTCCAAAACATGACTACATGCAGCAGGAGATTGAGAACAACTAATTATACTTGGGGCTTTGTGGTCTCGCTCAGATAAATAAATTGCTACAACATCTGTTAATTTACATCATCTCAAAAGAGGTAAGTCATTTTTTTATTTGAAAATGGCACCTTGGTGGACTGTGATTGATATTAGTCTTAGTATACATGAAAAACTTCAAGACAGATGAAAGATTGATGAAGATTCACTTAGTGGCTTGAAATAAATTGTTTCATAAATATCTTGAAAATGCCTTTGTTATTTTTTTTTTACCAAGGTTTCAAGAGTTTTACCTGGTTCCTGTTCCGTCAGTTCGTCCATGGAAGACGCAAGTACACTGGGATGGACAGAAGGGATGAGCCATACTGAGGCAGCATAATAATACATGCACACAGAGAATTTGATGCATGGTTTCACCAAATTCACCCAAAAGGCTCACATCGAGGAGAGATCAAGAGAAAAGACATCCGGATACAATAGAAGCTGAATGAATTATTTCCAAAAAAAAAAAAAAAACTAAAGCGAAGGAATAGAAGAACTCCCAAAGTCCATAAGTGGTAACAGGACACAGGCTGAGGATCGACTTAGCATGGGTGACCACTGGGACAATGTGTGTGTGTGTGTGTGCGTACGTGCATGTGTGTGTGTGTGTGTGTGTGTGTGGCAGGTGGGTGATTAGTAGAGGATTTCCGTAGGTTGACAGGGTCACGCAAGCTAGGCAGCAGCAGTAGGCACCATTTGGACACGGCGCTAATCAGTCAGCTCTGGAAGGGGTTACCCTCACATGATCCAGTCACGCCTCAGATGATCCATTCAGTTATCATCCTCTAATTCAGGGGCCTCGGGGCCCGAGGGCCAATTGCGACCCTCGGAACTATATTTTGTCGCCACCTGCCTGAATCAAATCTTTGTGTTAGTGCGGTCCGCGCGTTTTTTCTCACATGCATCTGGGGGTTTTATACAGTGGGTTTAAAAAAAAAAAACAGCCAAGGAAAAATTGAAAAAGGAACTCTGCAATTGATTTTTTGCTTCAAAATTTGAAAACAAATTATTTTTGATGAAAAAACATCTAGTGACATTGTTAAAATGATCTATACTTTTCTTGTTTCTATTTAAACACAAAAACGATAGCAAAAAAAGGGCAACATTAAAAAGATTGATTTAATAACCAGAATAGCCACCATTAGCCTTGTAAACATTATACTTCCTCTTACACATGCTAACAGTCAATTTTCTAATAGATTCTAGTAGCAAATTTACCCACAGTGACAAGATTTTCTCTTTTAACTTACCAATACATTTAGGGTGTAATTTCATCAATTCTTTTTTAATATTCATTTTTAATATTAATTTATCATGTATTTTTTAGAGGAACAGTTCATGACATATAAAGATTTTTGTAATATACCTGTTTACACTAAAACAAAGGAAAAAATTGTGTCTTAGTGTTACTTCTAGGTAATGATTTTACTGGTCCGGCCCCCGTGACATCAAATTAGGCCGTATGTGGCCCCCCGGACCAAAATAAGTTTGACATTCCTGCTCTAATTGGCTTAATATCCATTATTTTACTCATGATTTTTGGAATAGAAGGAACAGTATCACTATTTACCAGTCAGTGTTTTCAAAGGGATTATTATAATATGAATTTGAACTGTATCTCAACCTTTAGACAGTTACAATTACATGTTTTGATGGGATATTGTGGCTTTTGGGGATAACTTATTTCACCTGCTTAGCACTATTCATGTTTTTTTCATAGAACTTGCTTAGCAGTCAAAGGTCAGACAAACATGCAAACAAGCCCAAAATGTAAATATGCACATTATGTTTCATGGGTATCAATGCATTACAAAATGAGGATTTTCAAAAACAAAACAGCGTCTATGTTAAACAGGGGTCAGGTCCCTTTTAGACTGGGAGCTTCATTAAAGCCAGATATTTCTAAATCTATTTAATTGAGAGCCATATAGTATTTTTAACGTATAATAAATTAAATATGTCTTAATTTTAATGCGACCTCTGGTGCTGCATGTTTTTTTGTCGAAGTGCAGCTTTATATTTGACCGTTTCAAAAATGCAGTTTTATCATTGCATATTAGACATACCGCAGATACTGCTCTCTCCAAAAATTCAAATTCCTCTGTCCACGCAGGAATGCACGGAAATCTTCGTCTTTTTTTCTTTTCGCCAATCATCCATTACAAGGGTTGAAGCGGATAAAGAAGTTGTCTATCTGATAAAATTGATTTCTTCACTTTTAAAATGACCCGGAAGCAATTGGTTCCCGACCCGACCAATGGGTGACCCGTAGAATTTATTTTTCAAAATTTCTCTTTACTTCAAAATGACACGGTATAATGAAGAAATATCACAAGTATTTTAAAATCGGTTCCAAACTAATTTCTTAAAACTCAAAATTGTCTGGGACCATATGACGTCACCGGAAAAGCCATATATGGCCATAGGTTCCGGACCGCTGTGTTAAATCGTACTGATTTTATACCAAACCCGAGTGATGATTTGATTTGTGGAAAAAACAGCTTTGAAAGCTGCTTATTACAGCAGCTTAAAGTCACAAATTGTACAGCTAATTACTGTAAAATTTCGGATCGAGCTTTTGTCACCGCTGTATACTAGATTGATGACCAACGCAAACCGCTTTTAATTTTTTTTTCTTCTCACTAGTATCAGGTACTTCAGGCATTTCCATGCACTGAAACAAAAACACAAAAACAACAACCCCCAAACCAACATGTTGTTAGGGATGCTATAGCAATAATGAAGAGCTCAATTTATTTTGAAATTGAGTAAGTTAAAAAAGGAGTACATGTTTTATGAAGTGGAATACAATTTGCAATATTCTGCAAATAAGACTGACCAGATGATGGAGCAAGATTAAAAAGGGTTTCCATTGCAATGGCAAATCACACCATCTATTTCTGTTATAGATCAAGAAAAAGGAAAAAAACAAATAAATATGCATATTTGTATATATATATATTTATATATATTTATAAATATTTGTATATATATATATACAATAAATCCCTATATATATATATATATATATATATATATATATATATATATATATATATATACATGTTTGTATATATATACATTCCCGAGTAATAAATTAACAAGAGTAAATAAATGAAAACTCGAGTTTTGTATTGTTTTAATTCTGTCACTGTTACTTATTTTACAAGAGTGTTGAGATGCTTGTTGCAAGTTGTCAATGCAACTAAAAATTGGGCTCGTTGTTTGATATGTCTTTGCCTAGTGTATTTTATTCCATGTGAGCTGAGTGAGCAGTCTCTCGTATCTTATGATATTGAAGGTTAAATTAAAATGCAGTCCCTTTTTTCAATGTATTATTTATATCTTAATCATGATCTAAGTCCTTTAGTGTCTCAATAAATCCTTTTTTTTATTTATTATTTTGTTGGAGGCCATACATTACATGTCTGAACAGGTTCTGTCTGGCAATAGAGTGCAAAGAGTAATTTTAGATGTGATTTATGAGTCGACTGGGTGGACCGAGTGGATTATGGGAGACAGTCAAACTCAACCCTCTCTCTAGATGAAAGGTCTGCAGTCATTTATCCCTTTCATATTTTCCACACACATTGGTTTACAGTGGACAGTTTTCTTCTTCATATCCAGTATGTTGACTTTGACCCATGTTATTAATAAAAAATATCTATCTAGCATCTATGGTGATGATGATGATGAGGTAATAAAGGAATCTATTAATATATAATATAATAACAAATCTATAATATAATCATTTTTATATTACCCCTGAGCCTTAGAGCATTTGAAAAAGCCCTTAGAAAATGCAATATTTTCATGGATTTTCTGACGATAGCAATATTGGTGGTAGAAAATAAAAGATAAAAGAAGGTGAAACGTTAGATTGATGGTCACAGTTTTTTATATATATCTTTTGAATGATTGTACAACACTATTGGTAGTTTATATATTACTATTTGTGTTTTAACAACAGCATTTCTCCGAACGCTTTACAGTACTGGCCTACAGCATACATTCTTTTGTCATTTTTGTATGTGTGTATAACTTTTGAAAATTTTAGTTACTTGCTTAATGGTGTAATAGTTATTATAAGAATAAGAATAAGAATAAGAACAACTTTATTAATCCCGAAGGAAATTGCAGTGCCAGAGTTACAGAATATAAAACAGTAATAAATAAGAAAAGAAAGGCAGAATTAGAAATAAAAATAAACTATAAACTATAAAGTGTTTCAGTGAAACTATAAAGTGTCTTAGTTAGCAGTGATAAACCTATAAGTGTCTTAACATTATAATGTAGCAGTTATGAGATGAGATGAAATATTGCTCAGTGTAGCTGTTATGAGATGAAATAATGTACAGTTCCGAATATTGCACAGAAATGAGATATTGCACATTTTTGTTTGTTTTTAAGTTAAAGATAGGTTGTTATGGTTGCCGGCGGCTGAATGGAGAGGAATTAAAAAGTCTGATCGCCTCGGGGAGGAAAGACCTCCTGTGGCGTTCAGTGGAGCTCCTCGGTGGTATCAGTCTACGGCTGAAAGAGCTCTTACAGGACGTCAGTGTGGCATGCAGGGGGTGATGGATGTTGTCCATGATGCTGAGGAGCTTCTTCAGCATCCTCCTCTCTGACACCTGCACCACAGACTCCAGCTCCACGCCCAGGACAGACCCAGCTCTCCTGATGAGCTTGTTGAGTCTGTTCGCATCAGCTGTCTTGAGCCTGCTGCCCCAGCACACAACAGCGTAGAAGATGACGCTGGACACCACCGAGTGGTAGAACATCTGCAGCATGGTCCTGCAGACGTTGAAAGATCTGAGCCTCCTGAGGAAGAACAGGCGGCTCTGACCCTTCTTGAAGCTGGCGTTGGTGTTGATAGTCCAGTCCAGTTTATTGTCCAAGTGGACACCCAGGTACTTGTAACTGTCCACAATGTCCACCTCTGTACCCCTGATGGTGACTGGGGTCGGATGGGTCCTCTGTTTCCTGAAATCCACCACCAGCTCCTTTGTCTTTGTGACATTGAGCTGGAGGTGGTTCAGTCCACACCACTCCACAAACCTGTCCACCACGCTCCTGTACTCCTCCTCCTGGCCTCCGTTGATGCAGCCCACGATGGCAGAGTCATCTGAGAATTTCTGCAGGTGGCAGGACTGCGAGGAGAACCTGAAGTCTGAGGTGTAGAGCGTGAACAGGAAGGGAGACAGGACCGTCCCCTGTGGAGCCCCCGTGCTGCTCACAATGGTGTCCGACGTGATGTTCCCCAGCCTCACGTACTGCGGCCGGCCTGTGAGGTAGTTGTTGATCCAGGCCGCGAGTGGAGCATCTACCTGCATGTCCAGAAGCTTCCTGTTCAGCAGGGCAGGTCGAATGGTGTTAAAAGCACTGGAGAAGTCAAAGAACATGACTCTCACAGTGCTTCCTGCCTCCTCCAGGTGTGTGTAGATTCTGTGCAGCAGATATTACTCACTTGTGTGAGCATTTACAAATTATATTCAAACAGTTTATATATGTCACAATTGTTATTATTTGAATGAGGATGGAGGAGACATCTGGCGTTATAGATGAGTTGCTCCTTATTCATTTTCATAGTTAAAACACCAGTATTTAATTATAAAGTGATGATCCATTGCTCAGGGAATAAAGCTGTTGTAATGGCTCCTTAAGAAGAAGAAGAAATGGCATAACGTCTCTAATACCCCCAGCAACTCTACAAGTCAAAAGTACACAAGGACACAGAAGACAAGTATGTATGAACAAGTACACAAGTGAATTTTATTTACGCAAGCAAATTTGATCATACAGGTCAAATAAGCCACTTCAAGCTGTTGGCACATGAATGTACAAAACCAATTTGATTTAAACCCTGCTACTAAGCATTCATAGTGAAAGTACAAAAGACTTATACAAGGAAAAAGCTGAAAGCATGTTTTCAGATCTTTACAGGTTAAGCCATGTTGGTACAGGTCTTTGTTTTAAGACATGGTCGAGAGCTCATCACAAACTAAACTGCCGCAACTCAAAGACTATCGGTTCTAATATCAGTAGCGGTAAGCATGAGAGGTTCAGCACTGCACATATAAACAAAGGGGTTGATCAAGCAAGATAGTCAAAAGTGTAAAAATGAAGAAGTGATTTAAAGTAACTTTGAGTCACTAAGACTATTATAATGCATACCCATGCCACAAAAACATCAAAGTTCACAGTTTATTACTGACAGTACAATTATCCAACTTTGAGTTGAACACCAATGCACTAAGCAGTGCACAAGAATGGTTAACGAAGCGTATGGAAGTAGCTTTTGGAAACCCTGACAAATGCAGTTCTGTCAGACAATGAGCCGATGGACCACGTTAGCAGTCCTACGAGTATGTTGGGACATGTAAGCAATACAGTTATTGTCATGAACAAAATTACGAACACGTTTCTCACATTTGATAAATCTACCAAGGAGTGTCATTACACCAGCAACTTTTCAAAGTCGGTCTCTGATCAGATGAAACTGACAGATGTAGTGGAGAATCCAAGAGTGACCTGTTCTTCAGTTGTGAATTGTCTTTAAATTGCAGTGCTTAACATTAAGTAATGATTTGATGTATCAGTATATACATTGCAGAGTCTGCAAAACAAGAAAGAAATATTTATTAGGTTCCACATTAAGAAATAAAAAAGGGCTTATGAAAGCATGTTTTGCATGTGCTTTGTTTTTTTGTGATTTAAAGGTTAAAGAATAATTTACGTTCCTAAAATACATTTAAATAGCAAGATCCCCTTTTCCCCCAGTTATCGGAAAGTAACAACCAAATGATTTTTTGACTGCTCACACCTTTGACATATATCAAAGTACTGTTTTCCAGTTAAAAAGGGGGTTGGCACATCAAGAATAAGTTTTCTCGTGATTTGTTGTGGATTACTGCCTTATTCTTTTTAAATCTTTAAGTAGAAAAACAGATTTGACAACTTTCACTTGAAAGCGATTTTAATCCCTGGGAATACTGGTATGACAAAAGTTCATGATAATTCATAGTTGTGATATTCGATATTCAAAATATTTTCTAAACAAATCACATGTTCACATACAGTACATACTGTAGATATCGAACATGAAATCCCCAGACCAACGACATGATAAATGTGCTTGAAAACTCTTTTAAGCCATCGATGTCTCCCTCATAGATCAGTGTTAAAAATAAATAACGCGGGGAAGTACGAGGACACGAAGCATTGAATAAGGAAGTAAAAAAAAGAAGGAAAAAGAAAAGACTGATGGTACCTGTGCCATCTACACTACAGAACAACACAATTTGTATCTAAGAATCCTAAAACTGCCATAACGAAAATAATAACACTGTCCATGAGAGGTAAAGAGGCTTTTTTTTTTTTTTTTAAACTCTGAAATGCTGTTTGTGACAGAGGAGGACAGAGTGATGCCCCCCACCCCACCCCCGACCACATGGTCATACCCATGGTATGGTCGCACCCATGACTTCAGCAGTGGCAACGGCCCCAGGTGCCATCCATTCCCCCTCAGGAGGGGATGGTAGAGAGGGACAGATAGACAGATAAAGGATAGAGAAAGAGAGAGAGGCTGGAATGGCTGGGCCAGGCCTGGTGCTGGCCTTTATGTGTAGGCGTTAAGTCGCTCCTTGGAGCGGGTGGAGTGGATGTCGTGAAGCTCCTGCTCCTCCTTTGACTTTATGTCCTCGTACTTCTGCATCCGGCAGGCGTCTTTGACATAGGCCCAGTTGGCTGACAACACCATCAAGTAGTGGATCTGTGAAATATGGAAAATAAGTAAGTCATAGAGGGACACTGCTCCACCCTGCCTCTTGCTCAATTACAGCTGGGATAGGCTCCAGCATCCCCGCAACCCTGAGTGCAGGAAAAGCGGTAGATAATGGATGGATGAATGGTTTGGTCAGACCGTCTTTTTGTAGGGTGCTTTTCTTATCCAGCAGGTGGAAGCACAGTGCCAGAACCAGTTTTGCATTTGTGTTACCGTAGCAGCCGGTTATAAAGAACGTATTGTGCTATACAGAGGCTGCCAGACAGAGGCTGCTACTGATTTTTTCGTTTCTTTTTTTGTTGCAAAAAAGATAGATTCAAAAAAAGGAACAAATATGCTAGCCATATATATATTTTTACTTGCAGTTAAAATGATTCTCTTAGTTGACATGCAGAAAACATTTGTAAGTTGTAACACAAAGGCAAGACTAACACAATTGATTTATCTATCTTCAAGTTTATTTCGGGATTCTTGTTGTTTAAAACTATTAATATATTTTGTGATCAATTTTCTAGTCCATTTATGGAGGATTGTGTCCACACATTTGCACGATCAACACTGACTACCACAAACACTTTTTGCTTCCCAGGAAACGGCTTCTCAGAAATTAGAGTGATGTTTGAAATAATCGCTGGTCCTTTCTTCTCCCCGTTTCCATGACAACACCACGACATGCCAAGCACCTCAGTGAGAGGGAGGGAGACAAACCCTGTCTTTTCACTGCGGCAAAATGCCTTCTCTCGCATTTACAGCCATGCTTCCATGAGCCGTGAACCCCCTGTAGCCAAACACCACGAGTCTCTCATCTGCACATTTTTCCCTGTTACCTGCTTTCTTTGACTACTTTGCTAAAAAATATATCTATAAAATCTAATCAGACTGCACAATCTGCAGTATTATTCCTGATACCATAGTGCACCATAGTGCATTCAAAATACAAACAGGAGAAGAGAACCCCTGTTGGGGGTTTCATGGGATAGGATGATGCTTTCAGTATAGGAAATCTTTATAATGCACGTCATTATTTGATCGTATATGCAAAAATAAAAATACATTCATGAACAATTATTGCTGAAGGGATGAAGCCGAGCCCAGCTGTCATCGGGCGAGATACACTCAGGGCTGGTCGCCAGTCAATCGCCACATACAAAGACAGACAACAACCACTCATTCGGGGCAATTTTCCCAAATTTTTTCCAATTAATCTGCTTTATGTTTTTGGAATGTGGGAGTAAACCCACGCAGACACGGCGAGAACATGCAAACTCCACACAGACAGGTCCCCTCGTCGGAATCGATCCGGGGTCCTTCGTGCTGCGAGGCTGAAGCTCTAACTACTGCGCCACTGTATTAACAGTATTTTAATTTTATACGCGAAAACAAGTTTTTCTGATGTCTTACCATAGCAAGAACAGCAGCTCCTGCTCCAGCAAGAGCACAGATAAACAGGTGGAATGTCATGTCCAGCTGTGTAGTAAAGAAAACAGAATGAATAAGTTTAACCTTTGATTTAAACATGCAGGTTCACTTTATCACTTATTAGAAACATTTTTCACAAGGCCATTTCCAGTTGAAGTCCCTGTGTCTGTGTGTGTGTTTGGATGTGTGTGAGGAACTTATAAAGAACTCTTGACGCATTGTTCGGACTTTTTTATTTTGAATCAGTAGTTTTCCACAACTTTGTCACAACAATATTACAAACCTAGTGGCCCAAACAGTTTTTACCTTATCATATTGTTTCATATTTAAAATCAACTTACCTCATTGGATTCACACATTTTGTAGAATTTCTCTGATCCAGCACATACAGTTTTGGCCTCAGCAATTGGGACGATTCCTGTAATATAATGGTTTGATGTAAGAAGGCATTTCCTGGTGCTTCTCATTTGTGCCACTCAAACTCCGATTTTCTGTCATACACAGATGTTGCTGATCTGATGCTACAAGATGGCTCTTGATGTTGAAGGAAGTTTTTAGCCAAGCTAATGTCTAGTGGACTGAAAAATACTGTAATGGCAATTAAAAATAATGGCACAATGGTTAATTTCAAATATTTCTGTTCAATTGGAACAATTTTATAATAGTTTTAATATATTCATTGCTTTATTTCAGGATGTGTATTATTTCATATGAAAAACCTTAACACTTTCTTTTTTACATGATGTAATCTCTCAGAGGTAAAAAGGCAATGCTACTTTATTCTGTGGAAATAAATTATCATATAAATTAAATTATTTTCATGATACACTGACAGTAATAATGTTAAGTTTTAATTCAATACTCAGAGGAATATCTTAAATACTTAGCACCATTAGAGTACTGTCACTTACACTAACACTTAATATTACACCAGTGGAAGTAATATATTTACTTTACTGTTAGCTGAAATGTCACTTTTTGTGCTTAACTGTATTATCTACATATTTCATAAGTCAGTGAGGTCATTTTCTCTCCTGGCATCAATAGAGTATTCGGTAGTAACACAGTTTTTACTTTTTTATATCAGTGTTGTCATACTCCTCACTGGATGATTCAACCATCATAAATTCATGCATTAAAGGGGCGTTGTGCTGTTACGAGCCAGTTATGGTACATTTAATTTTCAAACCTTTTAGGTGTCTTTGAACAGCGCAGATATCATTCTGTTTTTGTAATTGTGCTAATTTATTGTTACAGCTCAGTCTGTGTTTCCATTCAGATGCTGTTTTTAGAAAACAATGTTTCAGCCAAATGTCAAAATGCTTATTGTGTGTCTGTCTATCTGCCTATCTTGTGTTCTATCTATCTATCTATCTATCTATCTATCTATCTATCTATCTATCTATCTATCTATCTATCTATCTATCTATCTATCTATCTATCTATCTATCTATCTATCTATCTATCTATCTATCTATCTATCTATCCATCCATCCATCCATCCATCCATCCATCCATCCATCCATCCATCCATCCATCCATCCATCCATCCATCCATCCATCTATCTATCTATCTATCTATCTATCTATCCATCTATCCATCTATCCATCTATCTAGCTATTTTACAACATTAGAGCAATGTGTTCTACTTTTTTAAATTATCTAAATGCAAAGTATTAATCCTCTTTTTGTTATTTATCTTTCTATACCCCCTTTCCCATTGTTTTATTGCTTTTGTCTCACATTGTGCTGTTTTCCACTACCTCTGTAATAAACAAATTTACCTGCAGAAAATGAGGCTTGACATATAGTAACTGAATGTGTTTTTGACACAATTTGCTTTAAAATCAGATGAAAACAGTTGACTATGTATCATATGGATAACCCTCAGACCTGTACAAAGAAATGCAAAACTATCCATTCTTACCATATTGGCGTGGGTCAAGGCAGAGTGAGGCTCCCTCCAGCACAGTGGCATTTTTGCAAATATTCCAGATGTTAAAATATATAAAGACTGGTAGGGAGGTGAAAGCAGTGACACCTAGCCAAGCCAGCATGAAGATGTATGTCAGCATGATGAACTGAAAAAGTAGAACAAGATCAACACATTATATTTGTGTCAAACATTGATTACTAACTGTGCATTCTTTGAGCTCTGTCAGTTTAAAAGACCAAAACAACAGACTGTTTTCTGTACACACTTCATTTGTTTGTTCAACTGCAAAATTAATTGTCATGCAACTTTTTTTATCGCCATATTTTCAGACACAATTTCACAGATAAAGTCAGCGATTAATATTTACCAATGACACCTATTTTTTTTTTTGTTATATATTTTTTCTATTATTCACTAGCTTATTTCTTGATATTACTGTGTTATAGACACGGGGATGTTAGCAGCACAGTTATATTAATAACCTTGTGTCCACAAATACCATTCCATTACTCACTTCCATTGCCTCTGAGCTTAAGATTTGTCAGAGTATTATAGCCCAGAAATAATCTTGTTAGGATTGGTGCTGGCTCTGTGATATGCTCCATTTCTTTTTATCTTCTTTTTGTGTTTCAGTTTCCCCATATTATTTTCAGTGTAATATTGTCATAGAAAACTTGAGCAGCATCACCAAATTTCTACAAATATACTTGTTTAACAAATTTCCAGAGTTGACGATCAGCCTATCTTACTCGCACACAGCCTTCACAATCACCTGTCTTGTATTTCAAAGAAGTACATAAAATAATGTAAGAATAAGAATAAGAATAAGAATAAGAATAAGAATAAGAATAAGAATAAGAATAAGAATAAGAACACCTTTATTTATCCCGAAGGAAATTGTTGGGCCAGAGTTTCAAGTAAAAGATAACAATAATAAATAATAGCAGAAAATTGTATAAACAGTATAAACAGTAAAAAAAAAAAAAAAAAAAAAAGAAAGAAAGAAAAAGGCGGGGGAGAATAAGAAATACAAATAAAACTATAAAGCATCTAAGTAACAAGTCAAGGCTATAAAGTGTCTTAAGGTCTTAAGTACCAGATGAAAGATAAGGAGTGCACAAGAGTATGAAACATATTGCACAAGCAGCTGTTATGAAATGAAATATTGCACAGTTATGAAAATATATATACAGATAAATTATTACGATTTATAGTAAGTGGGTGAGATTTTTTTTTTTTTTTTTTTTTTTTTTTTATGGTTTAAGATTTTGAGACTCCCTGCGGCTGAAGGGAGAGGAATTAAAAAGTCTGATAGCCTCAGGTAGGAAAGACGTATATGTCAGTATTACTCAGTAAATTCATGTAGAGAACTATCTTCCTCCAATTGTAACTCTTAGTATAGTGTCTAAAAACATATGTAGCACGTATAACTTAGACTTTATCATAAAATCAGACAACTAAACAAAAAACAATTGTGTTTAAGCACATCCACTCATACCCAAGCACTGACGCAGCGCCCACAGGTAGTGATCTTGAAGTCACCATACAGGTCCTTAATGGCCCCGCTGGTGAAAAAGCCTTCCACCATCAGCAGAATTCCGTAGACAAAGAACGCTGAAGCAATACCGTAGATCACATACTTTATAATGTCAATCCTGGAAATAAATAGACAAACAATGAGAGTATGAGCACGCAATGTTCAAAATGTTGATAAAGCGCCCTATCGCAAATCAATAAGCAAATTGAATTTAAGGGTGGGCCTTCGATTATTTCTTTTCTGCCTTCTTTTTCCCATTTGGTAATGGTAGTTTATACACTTGAAAGTATTATTGTTTTTTAGACCAAGTGAGTCAGTGTGAGCTTTTTCAACTTACATTGTGAATACATCCAGAGCATCAACGGGGCTCCGTACCACCTCAAAGTAGTTTTGGAGGATTGTGACCGTCCCAGACAGCGCTTCATGTCCACAGCCGCAGAACAGGGCCACACCGGCGTAGAGTAAGATAGTGGCGATGAGGGATGGATATGGGATCCCACCCAGGCATTTGATGCAGCACTCAAGGCATCCTATGCACACAGAGAAAAATGATCAACCTTAGACTCTTCAGATGACAGTTTATCTTCTAAAAGACATCCATGTGACATATATGTACTCTCCATATATAAGTGAAGAAAAGCAGTTCTACAAGTAGTATTCATAATTTCTTTTTTGGGGGGGGGGGATCTCTAAATCTCACAATTTATTATTGTTATTATTATCATTATTATTATTATTATTATCATCATCACTACTATCACTTATCACAATTATCGCTATTATCACTATTGTCATCATCATCACCATCATGAAATAAGAGTTTTATTGTCTGTGCCTAGGTACAATAGTAATAGAACAACAATCAAGGTATGGATGAGGAAGGCTCAAACAGAAATCAATCAAATGCTATTTGCAATTATGAAAAAAAAAAAAAAATCAAGAATTACAACACACCTAGACTGAGAGCATGTATAGCAATAGAAATAGAAAACAGAGCAACTTTATCAGGAGAGCTTATCCCAGATATCAGGGCAGCTGATGCCTTCGTGCATGGGGAGTCAGCATCAAAACCTTAAAAAGGAGTAGAATATTAATTGTTCAATAATCACAGGTCTTGGGTCATACCTGTCCTGCCTTTTATTTGCAGCATCTGATTGTATTTGTTTTGGAGCTGTTTAGCCCTCCAGAGCAGAGTGACATTTTATTTCACTCTTGTGTCTCAGCATGAGATTTACATGCTGATCCTAATGCTTAACCCCTTTTCTTCTATTCCAAGTTTTCTGCCACCCCAGGGGCCGCGAGGTGGCTAATCACTGCTCAGCCCCAAATTCAATCTGGTCGCAAAGATTGCTCAGAGAGAATCTTAGAGCCTGTAAATACTTGTACACCGGCTTGGATTTGTGGCTTTCAGCTCTTACTCTCTCTCTCAATTATCAATGTATGTATGTTTGTTTAAGTGTGTGTGTGTAAATGTGTTTGTGTGCATATGTGTGTGTGTGTGTGTGTGTGCAAGCCAAACATAATTGGGTCTTGCAGTATATTGGTATTTAAATCACATTCTTAGTTTATAATGCCTGGTCTGAAACTGAAAAAGGCAGGGGGTTTTCCTCATCATGCAGCTCCAAGATTGCAATTGATTTGAGTGGGGCTGAAAAACGCTAACAGATTTGTGTGTGTGTGTGTATTTTTTTTTTTTTTTTATCAAGAATTTGCTTGAGCATTGTGTTTGTAAGGATTATCTTACTGTCTTCACCTGTGCTGTGACACATTAATCAACAGCATGTGCCTCCTTCCCCTCCTCCTCCCGCTTAGCTCTTTGCTTTTATCTGATCCAAGCCTGAGAGGAATACCAAGTAGCTTGTCTGCCTCCTGGTCTGCAAAGAGCACTCTGATACATGGTGCGGCTTTGAATCTGGCCCAGGCTTTCTATTAATTTTAGACTATTTGTGTCTAAAATTATGCTTCCCAGCGCTGGACTGTCCTAACTGCGGACAAGGCAGTCTGTTGTTCAATAACCACTGCAGCTGAAATTCGCAGTTTGGGAAAATTCGAATTATTAATGATCAAACAATCTGTGCTTAAAAGGAGGGTTTGCAGCCGTGCAGTTTGAAACGAAATTAGAATAGACCTCACTTTTAACATTTGATATCATGTCTCCTAAATGGCTTTTCTGCAGATGATGATGGCACAAAATGTAACATCTTTTGAAAATATTCTGGTTCGTTAATTACCTAAAAGAGTTTTCATCACATATTTGTTGCTTATTGTTGAACAGCACTGGAAAGAATGGTGCGCTATTTTCCTACAACGTCTGAGACTGCATTTTGCAAAGATAATGAACTGGAAGACCGTTTATGTTCTAATTATTTTTTGGTTATTCATTCAGTCATTGTCTATTCTTCTTATCCTGCATACAGGGTCACTGGGGTGCTGGATCAACTCCCATCTGACATTTAATGAGAGGCAGGTTTAACCTGGATTGGTGGCTGAACACACACAGAGCCACACAAAGAGGCTATACAATCATTCATACATTCATTATCATTATCATTATCATTATCATGATCAGTAACATAACCGATATTCAATATTGTTAGTTATTCACCCATATCTCTTCCCTGTGTGTGTGTGAGAGAGTGTATATAGTTATATGTAATCTTATTACCAAGAAAACGGCCTTTGAATCCCAAAAAATTGGAATATGACTACATGTTTACCGTGAGAATGTACCAGCATATGCATACATGTAACGGTACATACATGCATAAGACTTTCTCTATTTGAAAAAGTCTTTGTTCAATGCTTTGTTGTAGGAAGGCAACCTCACATCGCTTGTTTCCGAATGACAGAATGGGGTAATGCCAGCACATCAAGCCTCTCATTCAGACAATCACAGGATTTATTGATGGGCTGGTGTTTACTGACAGGATTAGACATATTATCCTTTGTCCATCACATCGGTCACCAAAACAAGCAAAACAATGTCCAGATAATAAGGTTGTTCCTACAAATTAAAGGACAAATTAAAGTAAAAAAAATGAAAATAAATAAACAAAAAAAGCGAGGAGAATAAAAGCAGCTGCAAAAGTATTCATTTAACCTACAGCTTAGAGCTGGAATCCTGTGATCAAAGGAAGATGAGCAGTTTTATCAATGATTTATTTCAAGCTCTCATTGAAGGTTTTCCACCTCTGCATTATTCACATTTCTGCACAAAGATTTAACCAGCAGGAGCATCTCCCTACTCTCCATCTTAAAGGGACAGTTAATGATGCTGCCAAAGTCTGGTGCATTGCTGTTCATGCTTACATGTCCCTTTATTTCTCAGATATCGAGCTCAGTTTCTGACATCTTTATCTAGAGATGAGAAGCCTATGGAGGAAATATTCATCTGATGTTAGTCTTTCAATCTCAGACAGAAAATTTGTCCTCCTAGTTAAGGATTAAGATGCAAATTGATCAGAAAAATGGGAAAAGAAAGAAAATTTGCTAAACAATGTTGCTAGTGTATCCAAAAATTATTGTAATATGCTATTCCCTTAGTGTTGGAAGTCAGAATATGAGGCAATTTTACAAATTGTATCTTAATGCATTGACATTTTTTTCCAAGATGTACAGTTTTGGAAAGCAAGCGAGTCAGCAGATGGTATCATTGATATCATTATGGCTCCACTTTTTGCTGTTCTCAAGTTACCACAAAATATAGGTGATGGACATTCAGTGAGATCGAGGGTCATTTCCATGGGAACAATTTACTAAGCAGAGTGGAAGAATTTATTGGTGCATGCAACAAAAGTGTTGCTGCGCGTATGTTTAATTTATTGCCATCTTTCGTGAGAGGGAGAAGAGTTCTATTAAGTTCTATGTCAAAAGCAGATTTATTATCTCCAGAAATGTGTATATTACGCTGTTATTGCATTTGTATCAATGCTTTGGGGTAGATTTTCAGGGTAGATTCCGTTATAACTTCTAAGTTTATTTGTTATTTTAAAAGACAAAATTGTAAGTATTTTCTCAATATATTGCAAATTGATCTTGACCCTGAGGAAGCAAAATATAATAGCATGACTGAAAAACTCTAAATAATTCCCTCGAGACTTCCAACCCTTTCACACTTTGACTCATTTTGTTTATCTAGGCTGTAAACATGTACTTTTTTGTTAGCTAGACAACCACTCTGAAGGCTTTTACCCACAAATTTGTGACCGAGCGTATTTGATGTGCCACTGAAAACACAATAACACTGTAATACTGCAAAATAGCCACAGCGGGAAGCTGGGCTTGTTTCTTCCATTCATTTTTGTTTATGTGTTCTTATTTCATTGAGGGGACACTCTTCACCTAAAGGAACATCCAGTTCAATTAATCGAGAAAACGACGAAATAAGATCTTATGTTAGACAGACATAATGAAACTGATTGGATTAGGTATGTGTAAAAAGATGTGTTGGGCAGAATTTCAAGCACATGCACACACATTAACATTCAATTCTGCTCCTGGTTTAACGCAGAACAAATGAACTTTGGAAAGCAGAATTATGGCTTGTGAGAACCTGCCATCTGTTATTTGTAAATGTTTATATGCAGCTGGGTTGAGTTTAAAGGTTTAAGTACTCATTAGATGGCAGGCACTCAGGCTTCCCAATAAAGAGGCATTTTTGTCAACACAAGATGGCAGCTGTTGCAGCACTTTTTCTGTGAAAGAACAAATTTCTCTCTCTCTCGGTCTTTTTCCGAAGAACTTATAGTCATCGAAAGATCCAAAAATATTTTAAACTAAAAATAATACCATCACCACCGATATTAACATCATCCCCCTGGCTAATTTTGCATTTGGTTTATGGTAGTAATGGAAATTGCAAATTATTATCACTGGTTCTAGCAGAAGAAACTCTAGTATTCTGTGGGCACCTTTGTGGATTGTTGTTCTGCCCAGGGGGTAATTCTGAGAGCCAGTAGGGAACAGTCAAAGGAGATCTTTCATTAGTTGGTGTGTCAAGTCAGTTCAAATTTAATTTGTATCGTTCCAGTTCGAGACAGAGACCCAACATTCCCCGATGTGCAAGCACTTGGTGACAGCGGCAGGAAAAAACTTCTTTTTACAGGGCAGAAACTTTGGACAGATCTGAGCTCAATGTGGGCGGCCTTCAGAGTTAAACCAATGAGAGGGAGAGAGGCAGAGAAAAGAGAGATGGACAAATAGAACAAGAAAGAGAGATAGGAGGGCAGAGATTATAGAAAGCAAAGGTGTGATAGAGAGAGAGTGGAGTATGATGAGTATGGGTGCTTTTGGAGGAATGGCTACAAATAGTGATTTGCATGCATCAGCATTTTGTCAGAGAGCTCACAATCATTTCTCATTTCTGCAAAATTTCAATTTAATCTACAATCAGGATTGCACTAGTTGACTATTGTCTTGCTTTGGAAGCAGGATTTTCATGACATAGTCCCGCATTTGGATCAAAGAATGTCAATCAACTCATGTTTTTGCCGACCAAATGTTTAAATATGAAGCTATGTTGGTAAAGAAAAAAAATATTTTTATTAATTGACTAATGCAAAGACAACAGCAGACACCTAGTTCATTCAGTTGTTAAACTAGTATTAAAGAGCTGTCTGGTCCCAATGCTCCATCACCGTTTTTCTGAGTGATAAATCCTCACTGTATGGGTGTGAGGCATTTGGGGGAGAATCTCCCATATTGAGTTTGAACTGTCATAAACTATAATCAGAAAAACTGCAATAGAAAAGAAAAAGAGTTTGCTGCAGAGCACTAACAATTAATGCATCATTACTTCACATGAAAATAAACAGAACTCTCTCTAACATAACAGGCAGTGAATGAGATTTGTCAACAAGCATAATGGCCTTGTTAAAATGCCTGTGATACATTAACCTAAAAACACTTGCATTCTTGTTTCTTCTGCTATCATTGAGGAATGGTACTATACACTGTATGATAACATTTAATAATCTGTAATATTTCCATCTTCACTTTCACATGTTTGTTTACAAATAAGACATTTGGTGGTGATGTTGTTGCCTAGTGACCACACTAATTAAACTAGAATAAATGACAACTGTTCTATGACTGCTTTTGCAACAACCTAAAGCTATGTTCATCATGGTATCTCCCAACATCAGTCCCTTGTAGATTTGGTATGTGGAAAAAAACTTCAGTTATACATGGAAGCCCTAAATAATCAAAGAAAAAAAAGGATAACTAATTCTATTGGTATCATGGTGTCATGGATCACTGGCCATTTCAATATTTTAAATGTAATTAAGGTTGCTGAAAAAGAAAAAAAAGACATTGCTGCTTTTTCACATATGAAGATGGTGATGATGATTATAAGGTAAATGAATCATGAACTTTATATCCATAATGAATTGTAGGTTGTATCATAAATAACATTACAAATTTTGACTTTTTGGCAGCATCTTTTTTTCTGACAAATTAAGAAAGCATTTGGCCTGTATTTGGCACTTTACTGTGATTTGCAATTCAGGAAGGTGGTGATGCACACCAGCTTAGGAGTTTGACTGGATGCTTGATCCATAATTTAAAAGAAGCAAACAGCAGCAGAGCACAAGCCTCTTTCAATTTATTATTCATGTTTTTTGCTCCGTTAGACATTATCTGCTGTGAAAAGAAAGGATTCCCTGCTCAATGAGGAGTCTCAAGAATTTGATATGCTCATGACTATTGTACTACTCGTCTTTGTATGTGTGGTCCCACTGACATAGTTCTGCTGTTTCTTATTGCACAATAAGTTTTGCCTTATATTTTTGTGTATTAACACAGTTTCTGGAGGTTTCGTTAAACTATATGAATACAATCTCAAAGCAGAAATCAACTTTTACTTGTACACCTACCAATACTGTTTACATCTCTAATACTGTTTACATTTCCTTGCACCATTTTCATTTCCCTGCACTATTAATTCAGGTGACTACAGTATGTTTACAATAATAATTCATTTATTCTGCTTATCTGGATGCACTGTGGATGACAAAGTAAGAATTTCATTGTACAGGGAAACACTTTTCCAGAATGAACATATGACAAGAAACACTATGAATCTTTAAATCTTGACTTTCTAGGAATCATGGATTAATGAGCCTAAAACAGACATTGACGTATTGGTATGCCGATTTTAAGCAAAGGCACCAACCTTTCACAAATGCACCTCTATCAGGCATGTTCAGGCATAACCTAATGACCACTGATAGTGAATAACACTGATTTTCTCTGCAGGTCACCTGTTAGTCGTGAGATATACTAAGGAACTGAAAAAAAAGCCGAAAAAAATGGCCAAGTGTGAGTCCTTTTGAGAGAGTCAAAAGACAAATTGTGTTGGCTAGCCAACAAGGTTAGAGTATATGGGAAATTGCAGTTCTTTTTGGGCACTCCCACTTTCCAGTTATCTACATCCATGAAGGACGGAACAGTGATGAAAGGGTGATATGGTAGCAGGTGAACAAGGCCCCAAAACATGGGCATTCTGACCAATTCGGATGCCCATGCTGACCTCTGTCCACCTAATGGGCCACAGAGCCATGGAAGAAGGTGGCCTGGTCTGATGAGTCATGTTTGCTTTTACATCACTTGGATGGCCAGTGGGTCACCCGTGAAAAAGCTTGTCACCAGGATGCACTATTTGAAGGAGGTAAGGGGGCAGTGTGATGCTTTGGGCAGGGAATCCACTGGGTCTTGCCATCCATGTTGATATATAGATTATTACATCCTTCCTTAGCATTGTTGCAGAACATGTCCGGTCTTTCATGGAAATGGTATTCCTGGATGACTGTGGCATCTTTAAGCAGGATAATGCTCTGTGCCACAAAGCAAAAATGGTTCGGGAATAGTTTCAGGATTACACCAAGGAGTTTGTGGTGTTGACCTCAAATTCCACCGATTTCAGTCCAAACGGTCATCCTTGGGACATGGTTGAAAAATAACCGATGGCTCAAGGCCCCGTCTCCGGCTGGCTCTGCAGCTAACATCGTTTTGCCAGATACCACAGTATACCTCCAGGAGTCTGGCTGAGTCCATACTTTGACGGGGAAGGTCTGTTGTGGCAGCTAAAGGGGAGCCAACACAACTTTAGGCAGGTGGTCATACTGTTATGCCTGATCAATGCAAAATTGTTCTGTTATGAAAACAGAATGGCAATACTTTACTGTCACCTAATTTCAAATACACCTGGCAGCTGACTGATTCTGGTATGTTGCAAACTTACAAGAATACATTTTTTTAAGTACTAGAAAGTTAACATTCCCACAATATAACATTTGAACTTTTTTGATATTGATGATCAATGTTGCTTTTTCTTGCATGTTCTGTATTTCCATCAGAAGTCTAGTTTACGCTCAGCATAGAAACTTGTTGTATTGAACATTTAATAGTGTTGTGAGGCGATTAGCTCGAAAAAAGTATTAAAAGCATTGATGCAATTTTTTTTACTTTCAGCTATTTGTAATAGTTTGTGCTATAAAACTCAAGTATCTGTCATGTTCAACTTAAATCCTCAAGGATTTAAAACATTTTTTGTTTAATTATACACAGTTAAATAAGTTACTAAGATCCCTGAATTTAATGCAATAAATTTAATGTCATAAAAATATTGTAAATCAAAATTATACTTAATGAAGGGAGACGGTTTAAGGATTTGTTAAATATTTATTCATTTTGTACCCAACACAAAAAGGTCACATTTTGGGGGGTGGGGATGAGTAGGGTGAAGCTTAGATGACCCCAAACACTGCGGACCAATCAAATCGACAGAAAGCAGTGCCATAATACAAAGAGAAGGGGTTCCCCCCCAGGGGTCCCCCCCACTTCTCCATCTGTCAGCATCGTTGTCAGTCTCATATCTGACAGGCAAAAGGGACAAAAACACACACACACACACACACACACACACACACACACACACACACACACACACACACACACACACACACAACACACTGACCCAGTCAACATTCTCATGTGGGATGAGGTTCTCCTTACATAATGGTCACAACTGAATAACATCCTCACAAGAAAACATTTGCTCAGACATCTGGTAGAGAGTTGGGTTTAATTAATCAAGGATTTTCTAGCCTTTAATGATCCAGTAGTTATTTTCCTTTTCCTGGTGACATTTCCTGTTATTTTTTATCCTCTTCCAAGTGTTTCTTACTGTGTATACAAGTTTTTACTTTCCTTTTTTTCATTGCCCTAGTCAAATTTAACCCAGCTACTCGAGTGTAAGTCTTTTAAACAGCTTTGTGTAAAACCGATCCAATAGGGTTGATACCTAACTGAGGATATAAAGCATATTATCATCACACTAACAATTTAAGCATTTTCATCGAGCAGTTATTCGTTCCTCATTTGAATAGAGATGGAATGGCCTGAAGCCCAGTTCTAGGAGGAGGGACAGATTTCAGCAGGGGGGAGGGTTCATCTGAGAGCAATGTGTGTATGTCTCTTGTTCCTTTCCTGTATTTAATGCCCCTTCTTTCCCTCAAGCAAGCAGGTTTTCAGCCCCCACACAACCTCATCTCCACTGCACATGTTTAATCAACCAGTATGGTTGCCATGTCAACCAGAGTGCAAAATCAGAGAATAGACTGTGTACTTCAGAGCCATGACCCACTTACTGTATGTCAACAAATTCAGTGGGACAATAGTGAATGAGACACATTACACGGATAACCCCTCTGGGGAAAAAGGATGTTACAGGCCACATCAAAATGCTCAGCCACTGACTTCCTCTTTTTCTTTTTTTTCTCAGAGATTAGAGGGTCTGAAAATGACTGCGTGACTGCTGAGCAGTTTCTTTTGTCTGTGGAGAGTTCAATCCAGGAACTTCAGGACACATTTCAAAATCCAACATTGGTATATTTTCAATTAGCAGTCGATGCATGATTCTAGAGTGACAAAGAGTAATTGAATTCCTTTATTAGATCGTCATTATGTGTTTGTAATGTCATGTTAAAAAAAAAAAGAACAAAAAAATCACCACGCTCCTATTATAGCAAGATGTCTGAAAAAATCCACATTCAATTCAAATTTTGGCAGTGATTTCTTGATCTTTTAAAAGAAAAAGGAAAGCAGCAAATAGCTACTCATTTACTCAACATCAAAAAATGTTCATCATCCTCATTTTACAAAAATGTGTGTAGTGATGAAATAGTGTCTATATATTTTGCCAGACCCAAGTGCATCACTGCTCTTGAACACCTGTTCAAGAAATAAATCGACACTTTGGTATTAGTCTGGCAAGAAAAATTCGAAAAGTCTTCCACAAGGAACCTCTATGACTTCGACTGAACTGGACCAAGTTAGAATTTAAACCAATAAGATGAAAGATGAATGAAAAGAGAAAGGGTAAATAGTAAGAGCATTTTAACTTGCTAAATGTTTTTTGGGTTTTATTTTTGGGTCAAATCAAAGTTTTATGAAGAGAAAAGCCTCTGGAATACATATGGAATTTTAATGAGATCTCCTGCAAACACGAAGTTGATTTGAGAATAAATCGCAACCTTTTACATATATTAGCACCACCAATATCTAAATCAAGCTTATGAAAGGGCATTATGGCAAATAGGTAACCTTATGAATCATTAAATGAATGAATAAATGAATGAGTCATTACATGAATCATTCCAAATACAAAAAAAAAGAAATTATCTATGCATGCCAATTGTCTTGGAAAGTTATTTGATAAATGTCCAATTGTGCTTTCAACCACATCCTTTTTTAAATTAAAATGATGAAGCATATAAAAATACTCCTCATCATTCAAAGGCTCAATAGCTTTATTCTCTTATGGCAGGAGGTTAAGTAAGAAGCCAACTTTGAGTTGAGTGTTTGTGAATTTGAAACATCCAGGAAACAGCATATAAGTCATGTGACTTGAATGTTACCTCACAATTTATTAATTTCTCATTAACACTTTATATATATATATATATATATATATATATATATATATATACACACAATCTCTCCCTCTCTATACAGACGGAAACAAGAGAGAAAGAGGGGTATTGTTGCTGTACTTTGGAATATATATGTACAAAGTGAATCAATCTGGGAAAATTGTGTGAATAGTCTACAAAAGAGTGTTTGGTTTGTTCTTACTGACAGCAATGTTTGCTCTTACACCGCTCACTTGTGCTGCTGCATTGTAAGGATTTGGTTTGCTCTCTGTTACAAATGGCACCTTTTGGTACAAAGTGTACACTGTTAAATTTGGCTGACAAGTGAAGTGAACACTGCCCACCCAGTGCATCTGACTCATAATCTGAGATTTGCTGCCTGAGAAGAAGACAACAGAAGGGAATTAGCATACTGGGGTTGCGCTCCTTGATGCTACTTCCGCTATTGTGATTCCACCAAATCTATTTCTCCAGTGGCCATCTTAAGCATTTTTAACCAAGGGAAAAAATGTTTTCAGTCAATTAGGAAAAAAGACAGTCAACAGTTTCACAAATCTTTGCTATGCAGCCGTGCTCCCATATATTATATTAAAAAAAAAAACACTCATAAGCATATACAAATATTTTAGCTCCTGAGAAATATTGTCAGAAGTGCTTTTGCTGTTAGCATGGCTTGCTTGGATGTGTCCCCCTTTCTCATGTATTTCAAACATTTATTTATTTATTTATTGACAATCCTTTTTTTTTATTATTGGTTTTATGATTATTGACCTGAGTCATGACCTGTTATTTTATAGCTTATTACTTCTGCAGGAACCCTGACTATAAATTACATCATTATATAGGAGTGGAATGAGTCTTACTCTGACCGAGGGGGTTTTAATGCTCATCACACTGCATCAGGGTCGTCGTGCACAAGATTGACACTAAATGTGATGACCAGTGAGCTGTGACGCTGCCTCTAACTTATTTATCTTAAGCTGTGCCATTCTTGATTAGTCAATTCATTTCCTCAGATAATGTCTGGTGATTTCATTGGAGGCTGGTATCAAATGTTGGTAAATTAAGCAATTCCTCTTCAGATCAATTTACATTACATTTGAGAAAACATTTAGAAATAATATGTGTATCATTGAGTTTCTTACAAAGCAAGCACATTTATAAAATTACATTGCAAATGCTTATGTTGAATGCCATGTTCAGGAGATTGGGGAAAAATAAATGTGCAGAGAATTTTTTTTCACAGGAAACCTTTTTACATTACTTGAATGGCTTGCCTGGAGCCATTCTGTCAAACCCTCATAATTTACCACTGAAAACTAATTACGTCATCAGGGACGGCAATAAACAAACCAAAAAACCCTTTGATGCTCAATCCCAGAATAGCTTTCACCAACCACTTCACTTTGCACTGAACATTAGTATTATTAGATGGCCAAAGGTCCACATATTTGATGAACTTTTTTATATCCCAAAAATGTAAACTAATTTTCACCAAACTGGTGAAGATGACCAAAATTAAATGCATGCGCAGTTTGCATGGATCATTTTTCTATCGGGTAAACGTTTGTGTTTGTGTAAGGCTAAAACATGTTGTTTTCTGCAAAGCGGTTTAGGGGTACACACCGAGTTAAGGCATGCAGAAGCTTTCAATTACAATCCGTTCAGAATGGGGTTTTAAACGTGGGGATTGACCAGATATTACAAAACATCATCAGTTCTGCAGCATCATTATTAGTGCATAACCAGGAGGGAAAATACTAAATTATTGGCAAGACATGATATTTTCAAATACGAAAAAACTGCTCGTTGTTCGTGGCATACGACTCTGTTTGCCGTGATGTCTCATTTTCTGGCATTCTGAGAATATGTCTCTATCCTTGCTTTTCACGGTAAAACATGTCTAACCATTCCTGTGCTGAAATGCCAAAAGCAGGAGTGGGTGAAGTGCTAATGATGACATCTAAACTTGGCCAGTGCCATGGCAACTGCTTCAGCTCATGTGTGTCTGTGACTAGCACTACAATCTAGCGATAGGATGGAGAGAAACACCAACACGTATGTACAATCATACGTGCCAAATGTAATTAAACAAGTCTAAAAGGCAGAGACAAAGGCGTGTCATTTCAGGATTGCTTTGTGACTCCCAGCTGTACTTAATCATTTATGTGCAGAACCTGTGTTTGTGGCAGTGGTTGGGGTGAAATACAAATAGATTCCATCTTACACAATGCAAGCCTTTTTTCAGTAAATGACAGACATCTCTGGTTCTGCATCAAATTCACTCTGATTGTGCAATGTAAATGTCTGGCATCTTACATACAAAGAACAGAACCAAAGAGCTGATGGGTTACTGTGTGTAAAGGCTTGGTTTTGTTTCTTCACACGTCTTCCCCTTATTCATCACAACAAGCATGAAAGCCTTATCAAGCAAACAAAGACTGTCTAGCCGTTGCCGCTGAAGCAGTTCACACCCCTCCGACTACAGCACTCTTCAGTAGAGCACTGACAAAGAAATGACCACAAACCGCTGCTCTGCTATTAAAAAAGGAAAGGCTAACATGCATCCAGCTGTCTCTGCAGCAGCAAGGCTGACTTGCTGACAATATTCTTACGCCAGATTTAGTCACAAGATATACACAGACCTGCAAATGAATATGTTCTTACCTTTTTGGGTCTGCCCCTCATCCATATCTTCTTCCATTGTGCTGACTCTGTTTCAGACTCCAGACACCAACTGAAGATGTGTGACAAATGCCTTTTGTGGTTTTTGGGTCAAATCCTTATCTATTTTCAAGGTGTAGTCCAGAAAATGCTTCCACTTCCTTTCACTATGTCTTGCTTTTCGCTCTCTAGAATGCCGAGATTCCCTGTCAGCTGTTGTTTCTGTCAAACGCCTAAGCGATGAGAGGGATCACTGAGTCTTTGTGGCGCTGTCCATCGCAAACTGCTGTGGCGAGTGCTGAAAAGCTCCTTGGTCCCTGGTGGAGAAGGGGGAAGGGGAGGGAGAGGAGGATAGATAGAACAGAGGGTGGTCTCTGTGGTAGAACAGAAAGCACATGTTAGTCGGGTAGGGGGCAAGAAAATAAAAAAAAAAAAAGTAAGTGAAAATGGGGAGACAAAATGGCTAAAGATGTTTCGGAACAGAGAACGGACATTGAGAATAATCCCCTGGACGCATCAGGTCTTGAAAGGGTGTTTGTGAGTATGTCTTCTGTACTCAAAAAGCCCACCCCAAACTCCCCTAATACTCCAACAGAATGGTTAAGCCCACCCCCATGCTTTGGCTCTTCCGCATTAACCTCTCCTTTAAAAAGGGAGGGGGAACATCTGATTATCAAATGGGATTCTCCTAATCTTTTTAGTCATAGTGATTCAATAATACAATCACTGAGGAGAAATCACCGGTTTCTCCGCGAAATGTAAAGAATCATAAGCATTCTTTGTACTTATAATCCCAATACATTGCATACAATTTAAATGTAATTGTTGTGTTATGTGATGCATTTTACAGTGTAGTCTAAAATAACTCTTGGATTTGGTTTGAAAACCTACTGAATGTCAAACTGTTAGTTTTTCACACACACATAGCACTGAACTGATGTGTAAAAAACCTGCACATCCATTTTTTATAGCCAAACTGTCTTGTAACTTTAAATTAAATGCACAAAGCGAGTATTAAACAGAAACAGACATTCATGCCAAAGCATTTCTGTCTGCACGGCGGCAACCTCATAAGTTAAACATGTAATTTCTCCAAAACATGTTTGGAATGCACACATTTAAAATTCAATTTTTCATATTTTTATTTACCCTGGGCATTCCTCCAAAGGCATCCCTACCCTAAAGATTGCCAAATAACTGAACAATAACATGAATAGATTGAGTATAGGGATTTGTGCAAGGACTGGTGAATTGCTCTTCATCTGGATGATTCTGACATAAGATGTACATTACAAATCAACCCCTCACTTGACATTAGCTATGGACAGATGGACATCTTGGTCATCAGACAGGTGGATTTGATTAATCTTTAATGATCTCCGTAGGGAAATCGAGATATTTCAGCTCCTGAGAAGCGGACCATGCCAAAGAAAAGGAGAGTAATGCAGAAAAACAATGCTTTAAATACATTGCTATTGATGTGTAATGATACACTTTATAAGTTTACTCTCACATTGTCAATAGATGAACTATGATTTTTATTTTACACTAACGTTTTGTGAGTGAGCTACAGTCAACCCCCTCCAAAAAAAAAAACATTTGTTTATCCATCAATTTCATATGTCTGGTTCATTGTGTGAATTTTGGCCGTGAAGGAATCTGAGACTGTGTTCACATTCATGATAAATGTCAGTTAATCTCCCTGTACAATGAAACACTTGCTTTTGTTATAGGGATGTATATAAGCATGATTTGTATCACTGCCAATGATATGAAGCTAAAGCCTTAAGTACAGCGTTTTAATGGCGACATCATCAGTGAATAGATGAAGTACGCCTCTCGTAAGATTTAAAATCTTCCAACAAATTAACCTCTTGATATATTTATTAGCGATCCCATTAAAGGTAAAACTTTTAGCAGCATTTTAGAAAATGACAAGGGTTTTTCATTTGTTTTTTTTTTCAATCCATATGGTGAACATGATGACTTATTAATATTGAAATATAATTATTAATTAATATTGCTCTTAATGTTGATTCGATTAACAATTTATGTGGCACTCTTTAATATACTGAAAGATATTTCTATTAACAATTGACATCAAAGCTCTTTTGTTTTAATATGACTAAGAGTCCTGACTTTTCATTAAGAAACTCCTACCTGGACTTTCCACCCAGCTCGTGAGCTATATTTTGACTGTTTAGAATCCAGTTAAATTGCTTTCACCAGACATGTTTATTGTTTTATCTTTATATTGTAGTTAAATTATATTGTAAGTGTAAGGGTTACATTGGTAATATTGGAAAAAATTCCATGTTCTAATTCCATCTTTTCCTTTTTGTCATACAGTTTTGCAACAGCACTTTTAAAAGCTCTGCTAAGACATTCACGATTATTGGAAGAGTCGATAAAGAAAATGGATAAATAATAATATCAATAAAATCATGTCCTAACCCTATTTTCACATGTATTTTAACGTTTCATGCCATGAATTTTTAGTTTCCCTGTGACGTCTAAGCTCGACGGTCACGTTCACAGAACAAAAATCACTATTATCCTCTACAATTTCAGTTTGCTGAAATATATTTGGTTACTGAATAAGTATTTTCTCAAACACCAGTCAACAATTAGTCCCTTTTTCGGACTGAAATTCAATTTGATAGCTCAACCTTTTATGGTTGCTGTGGACATGCTCTGTCTCTGGTACATAGAAACAGTAAAGCATGTTTCACAAATGCCCAACTGTTTTCCCTGGCTTGGATAACAAGACCCATAGTTTCTCTTATCTATATTAATTGGGATGGGAGATAAATAAACACACAAAGAGGTGGACTTTTTACGACGTGAATCACTGGGTTAAGAAGCCCGACATGACTCTCCTTATTAGCCGTGTTCCTGCATACGTCCCACAAGCAACTGAGGCCTCCTCTCCTTTTAGTTTCCCCTTTTACGTTGCACCTTTTACATTGAGGAAAGTACTATGCTGGTAGGAAAACGAAGCAGATGGTTTAAACATTATCTAAGAGCATGTCACCTTTGGCATATTTGGTTTTGATCACAACTGTTCTGTGCTGGAATGTGCTTTGTCAACTTATAATGCCATGAATGTAACATACAACATTTGAAATCCATCAGCTTTCGCAAAACTAACAGAAGGAGCTGGAGAAGCTCACACTAAGCTTATTAATGTCTTCTGGTTGCTGTACAGCATGACCTTGCTTGTTGCTGTAGCAACCAAGACCAGGATCCACAGTGGGAGATGCATGGGATGTAGAATAGAATATAAACACATTTCTTTTACCTTGGTAATTTTTGTGAATCATACTTTTACAGTCATTGCCTGTTACGACGATTGCATCCCCTTGATTTTCAGAGTGAATAAATGCAACTGAATGCATCAACACTCATTGGCCAAAATTCCGACGCTCATCTCTCGTCTCCCGCAGAAAACAGGCAGCACTGTCCTCAATCTTAAGCGGCAATGTGTGTTCACGCCCAATCAAGCTGAGAGGAATCAAAAGACACTGAAAGATTAACGAGATCAGGTTTTACAGCTTCACCGAGGGGACCGTCAAAACCGCCTCAGCCGACATTGACTACCATGGAAACATAATGAAACGCGTTCATGTTGACCAAGGTATTGTTCACAATTAGTACAAAGATATAAGTTTCTAGATACAAGCAAAATTTTTTTTATGATTTGCATTATTATCATATAGCTGTAACAAACACATGGCCTAAATATATCCATGTGTAAATATAATGTATCTCATTATTAAGTTTAACGATGAGTAACCGATAATGCATTGGTTGTCTTGGTTACTGTTACACTAGTGTTGCCAATTGCCAATTTAAGCTCTGGATTTCAACCCCGGGCTCTGAGACCACATGAGAATCCAGGCAGTCAGCCAGGAACTCTTATCATCCTGTCATCCATTTTTCACTAGCTTAACAGCTCAATTGTGCTGTGGAGTGAGCATCGCCGAGTGCTTGGAGATTTTAGGCCAACTCTGAGATCTCTGTTAAAGGGAACGGGGCTTTATTCTTCAAGAAAATAGTTTGTCTAAAATTTACAATAAAGCTACACTATTCATGAAATGTCAGACACATTAATGCCGACAATATTCACAGATTTATGGTATGTGAGTGACTTATTAATGCACATGTTAGATGTATTGGAGAGAAGGTCAGACTGAGATGATTCAGTCATGGACAGAGGAGGGGTAGTGGATATATCGGTAGCCGATGCTGGAATTAGAGCTGCCAGGCAGGAGGTGTAGAAGAAGACAAAAGAGTGATTTTCCTTAGTTGGTGTGAGAGAGAGAGGATACAGAGAAGAGGACTAGATGGAGAAGGTTGATTAGCTGTGGCGACCCCTGAAGGGAAAAGCCGGAAGGGAAAGAAGAAGTAGTGTCTATATTATTAATCCTCAAGTGATAAAAATACCAAAGAAATACCACCACAGAGTATAAGACAAAGACACTGGTCTCTATCTTCCCCTCTAGCCAGACAAGTTGACTCACCTTTGAATCGCTGGAGGAATCTGCAGCTTCATTCTCTATTGATAAAATGTGCAAACTTTGATTAGATTGATCAGTTGTTACATTACAGTTTAAGCTAAAAAAGAATATATCTTGTAAAATATTGAGCCTATTGAGTGCCACTGGAGAATGAGTTGAGAATAAGTTTCAGCTGAAAACAAGTGCAGGAAAAACAGTACACCAGATATTAATTTAACACTCTGACCAAAATGATTGAGCTAACACATTTTTTTGAGTTACGGATATGGTTTCTTTTAAAACTTAGAACATTGTAATTTTTACCTCTCAATATCTTTTTGGCAAACAATTTTTTTTTAAAAATCAACTCTCTCCACATGAGAAAATATGCTTGTCAATTATGAACAGCAGAAACCATGGAGATCTTATTGCTGTTATATTTTCCATTCATTATGTCAATTTATTGTCACACCATGGGACATCTCTTTGTATTTTACAAATGAAATATTAATTTGCAAGTCATTTATATTTGTGCCTATATTTTGGGCCTATGCGTTGTGGAATCACTGCCAGCATTCTCACGGCCACATTGTTTGTCTCAAATGCTGCTCAGACAGCAACACTGTTTTGCTGCCCTCTAGAGGTTACATTATGAAGTCAAGCTTCAGAATGGATGGGGGAGGTGTCCTCACCACTTATATTTTTATTTATGATTATAATTCAAGCAAACATGTCTCAGTTATAACCATTTCATATGTGTACATTTTACATGAACACACACACACACATACACAGGCCTTACGTATAAAAATCAATAACAAGACTAAATACATTTTTGGCTGTGCTTTAAATTTGATATTTTGAAAATTGCATAAGTCATATTATATGTAATATATTCAGCACAATAAATCAAAACTGCAAATTTAACTTTCAATTTGTTTGCAGAAGAATAGCTTTGAACTTGACCTTTTTCCACCCATTAATAGTAATCTGTAGGCTATAGATTGACACCAGCAGGGCCCACGATGATAAATGTATTTGAAAACTAGCAGGTGTGATAAGAAATTTTCATGGTCATATAAAAAACACAGCATGAAAGCCATTTTATTATCTTTCTATATATTGCTGTTGCACCGTTTAACAGTGTATGTTGCCATAGCTACAGTTAAGGCATATTCTTAATCAGCCTGAAGTGTGAGCGATAATGTACTGTTCAAATCATTGCATAACATTCATCCAGTTCCACATCCAAACAAAACAAAAACAACATGTGATTATCAGCAACTCAGTTGCAGATCTGTGATCATTTCTATTCAGATCTGTTCTTCTACATTCACTGGCGGCAGAAATTAAAGGTACACAGTTAATTTGTTAAAGGCAGCTTTCTGTAAGACCCAGACAGTTTTGGTTTTCTTCCTGTCACTGGTACTGCAGGTAGTTTCTGAGCCTGCTGGGCAAGGGGAGGTGGGAAAGGAGGTGGAGTCTGTCACGGCCAACGCAAGTCCTGATGCACTGACGACACAGCTGGCTCAACAGCCGCGGAGTTGCTTAGGATGGAGAAAAAAACAAAACAAAACAATATGCAAAGTTGTGGTAGAACATCTTGATGTTCTTTCTTAAATTACTGAATCACTCATCCCTTTGAGCAAAGATTATTATTTGATGTTTGCTGTAGAAATGGTTGTCTTGCCACAAATACAACTATATTATTGTTGATGAGAATTCCACATCAGGTCAGCGTTTACCTTCATAGAGCAGGAGGAAGCTTTCAGTCAAACTGCTGGGTGGTGCCACATCAACTGGCCTCTGGAAGTCCATATTCCTGGCATTAATGTCCGCGCCAAAGTCCAACAGTAGCTTTACCACTGCTGTGCAATCTTTCTCTGCAGCTGCATGTAAGGGTGAATCCAGGGATTTGCCTTTTTGTACGTTGGCACCTAAAGATGAGACAAACGATGGACCGTTACTAATTACATGACTTAACTTTACTTACTTTCTCGACTCAACAGCATCTCACAGGCGCGTATTTGACATTCTACACCACTACATGTACGTGAGAAGTCAGTTTTCATTTCAGATAAAGATAATGCAACCCTCACTTTCAAAACAGTTGGAGCATTATAGTGTGTTTCAACTATAGTGTAGTGAACTGCCAATAAAGCAGAATGTCACAATATACTTATCCTTTTTGACATTCAATTGAACTAAAAGATTTTTTTTTACCATGTTACATTCATTAGTTGTAGTAAAAACATACTTTTTAATATTGTTTTATACCAGTGCAACTTTTAAAATCTTGCATAATTCATTGCATTTATTTTTGTCACTCTATTTTTATTGTTATTTAGTTGTGGTTGTGTATTTTTCACCCTCACTGTTCCTTGATGTTGCCCATTTTTATCCCGGATGTGATTGTTGTCTGCTGTCTATTCATTTATGTCTTGCTATCATCTGTCTTCTGACCTTCTATTTATATTCATAATTATTTTCCCTTTTTTTGACATTATAACTGTTACGCTGCTGTGACAAAGGAATTTCCCCTTTAGGAATCAACAAAGTTTCTCTTATCTTATGTGAAAGGAGTGCCTGGATAGGGTTATTCACTATCAAGGAGAGGGGGAGTTCATCACTCGACCAAATACTACATGAGCAAAATGTTCAACAGTTTAACAGTTACATAAGAGGCAAGGATAAAAACCAACACTGACTGTCCATGACCTTTATCCACTCAGGTGGCACTGCATAAACATGGAACGGTATTACTTCACCAGCTTGGCAACACTTTTGAAAACAGTCGTCAGTAAACACGATTCACCGCCGCATTGAGAAATGTTAAGCTTCTACCATGCAAAGTTGAAGCATCCACACACACACACAGCGGGTTCCTCTGGGCTTCGGCTAATCTAAGCCTGGCTTGTGAAAAGTGGAAAACTGCTAAATCTTAAGAGAGATTATTTGGATGAATATAGATTTCCTGGATTCATGGATAAATAGGAGAGGGACAACACAAATGTTATGAGATGGTATAAGACTAGGATTACTTCTTAGTGACTAAGCATTAGGAATACTTGACTGGCTTACCCTCCAGCCCCATTCAAAAATATGGCGCACACTGAGACAAGTACAATTTTGCAGACTAAAGATCACTGACTCCTGAATAGGTGAACTTATATGTGAAGCAAAAAAGGGAAACCACTATCAAAGCTGAAATTTGTAATGTCCTCCATTAAAAAAAATTAAAAAAAGGGTTATATAAAACACTGGTAAACATGCCGAACCAATTTCAACATTCAAATAATAGTGCCATTATATTGGAGAGGCAGATTTTTACAAAAAATGGTTAAACCATCAAATATGTTTTCTTTGTACTTAGCTCAGTTGAATCTAGGTTGAAAAGTACCAGGAGGATAAATATAACTTAAAAATGATAGATCTGTGATTCCATTTCTTGATGTGCGCTTGTGCATTCACACCCATTTTTGTTTACAATTATTCCTTCTTTGGACACGCAAATCTGAATGTTGATGTCAAAATCCACAGGATTGTATGTTGCTGACCTTCTCTCAGGAGTTTCCTGGCACACTCCAGCTCTTGGCAGACGCAGGCGGTGTAGAGCGCCGTGCCCAGATGAGGGATGTCCATGTCCACATCTGCACCCCAAGTCACAAGAACCTCCACACAACCATAATGACCTTGAATAAACAGAGCATGAAAACTGTAAGGGGCAAAGTGATGTATTTGCAAATTGCAAATATTGGGATAAAAAGCTGTTTTTCATTGTGTTGATGGAGGAAAATGTTTTTATAACAATTATAATATTTACAATTCATGGAGATTACTTTTTCCCCCGCAACATTAAATTACAGATATTAGGGATGGAACAAGGTGGCTATTGCTGTGCCCTTTCCATATCAGCATTTAAAACATCATGATTCTGAAAAATTGAGCAATAAATGAGGCAAATTAAGTTCGAAGCCTCGGAGTCCACAATCTAGCCACAGTAACTGATAATGAAAAAGAAAAAAAAAACAATTCAAAACATTAAATAGAACATTTGATACAATGCTGATTTTTCAGCTTTTCACACTTACAAGCATGTAGAGGTCTGCAATTTTTATCATAGGAACGCTTCAACGTAAAGTAATTAACTTGCATTTCTTTGCATGACACAAGTACATGAGAAAAAAAGAATTTAATATTTGGTACAGAAATCTTTGTTGGCATTTACAGAGTTTCCTGTAGTTCTTGACCAGGTTTTCACACACTGCCGCAGGGATTTTGGCCCACTCCTCCCTACAGATCTTCTCCAGATCCTTCAGGTTTTGGTTGCTGGGCAATATGGACTTTCAGCTCCCTCCAAAGAGTTTCTATTGGGTTCAGGTCTGGAGACTTACTCAGCCACTCCAGGACCTTCAAATGCTTCTTGCGGAGTCGGGTCGTTGTCATGCTGGAAGACCAAGCCCTGACCTTCAAGGCTCTTACTGAAGGAAGGAGGTTGTTGGCCAAGAGCTTGCGCTACATGGCCCCACCCATCCTCCCCTCAATACAGTGCAGTTGTCCTGCCCCCTTTGCAGAAAAGCATCCCCAAAGAATGACGTTTCCACCTCCATGCTTTACGGTTGGGATGGTATTCTTGGGGTTGTACTCATCCTTCTTCTTCCTCCAAACACAGTGAGTAGAGTTTAAACCAAAAACCTCTATTTTTGTGTCATCAGAACACATGACCGTCTTCCATTTCTCTTCTGGATCATCCAGATGGTCATTTGCAAATTTCAGACAGGTCTGGAAATGTGCTGGCTTGAGCAGGAGAGGTGGAGAGGTTGGAGTTTGTCTATTGAGTGTGTGGACAGGTGTCTTTTCTGCAGTTAACCAGTTCAAACTGGTGGAGTTAACACTGGTAATAAGTAGAGAACAGGAGGGCTTCTTAAAGAAGAACTAATAGGTCTGTGAGAGCCGTACCTCTTACTGGTTGGTAGGTGATCATATACGTATGTCATGCAATAAAAAGCAAACTAATTATTTGAAAATCATACACTGTTTTTTTTCTGGATTTTTGTTTTAGATTCGGTTACTCACAGTTGAATAGTCCCTATGATCAAAATTACAGACCTCTACAAGCTTTGTAAATGGGAAAAGCTGAAAAATCAGAAGGGTTTAAAAAATACTTATTCTCCCAACTGTATATACACACTACTGTACTGCATGTCTGTGTAAATGTGTATGTAAAATTATGTTATAATGTTCCTGAAATTACAATGCAATATAACACCAAACTTAGCTGTCATGTGTCACAATGTAAATATAATATGAACAAAATACAACTGGATATGCAAGTATTTGTACTCTCTTAGTGATGAGAACAGAGTTTATTAAATTAAAGTTTACCTTTGCTTGTGGCCTCATGTATAGGAGAGGGATGGTACACAAGGCTCTGAGGTCGTGCCCCATTTTCCAAAAGAATCTCAGTGCAGGCCACGCTGCCTACTGTACAGGCATTGAAAAGTGGTGTGGCACCATCAATTGTGGAGGCATTGACCTGTAAAAATATCTTTATTGTTATTTTTAAACCATGCAAGTTGACTAATAGCAACAGCCTGGTGGAGCAGTTGAGGGGGAACAAATTAATAGCACTTCACTGACACTAAATGCAGAGCATTGCTCATTTGTTGGCCCCGCCAAAATTTCCCCAGCCATGAAAATTACTTTCATCCTGTGCAATACAACCGCATTAAGAAGTCATCGGGTCAATAAACAACTCACATTTGCTCCTGCATCGATGAGAGCTCTGGCACACGCCACATGGTCTCCGAGACATGCCTCATGAAGCGGCGTCACATGGTCTATGGTCAGAACGTTCACACTGTGACCCTAGAGACAGACATTTTAATTTTTTAAGGGACATTCAGCAATACATGGCCTCTGCCAACCTCTACTGGTGAATGTTATCGTCACAATACAATTATGATAATGTTCTCTGAAACATGTGTTCCATTTATGCATGACAGTTATTGACAAACCATACTGTAGATTTATATTTAAACAATGACGAAGACACTATTTAAGTTAAATAGATCTCATAAAGATGTGTGGATCAAGAGCTACTACAGGTTAATATAGTGAAGATATCATAGCTTAGTCATGTCACAGAGTAGGATATGCAGGAAAGTAGCTGAATTAGGACATTTCAGCAAATAATAAGTTGACCTGAACTCGTGAAGTCATTTATTATTTCAGGAGAATACTGATACTTGCAAAACACATTCAAACTGACTTTGAGAAGGAACTGTGAGAAAGTGTAGAGACGAGACATGATTCTACCGTTGGGACTGTGTTCACCTGTAATATGAGGGTCTTCAGGGCCAAGAGGCGACCCTGACTGGCAGCATCATGAAGGGGTGAGCGGTCTGCCCACGATCCTGCAAACAGAGCAAATAGAACAGCTAGAATAACAGCTCAGCCAAAATCAGCACATGCTAAGTTTTTGTACAGTATTTTCGACGGGATACTTAATTAAAAGAAAAAAGCAACCTGCTGGTATTGATGCAAGATTTGAGCAGGGAATTTAAAGTTGATGAGGCTGAAGTATTCAAATTTGTTAATTATTGTTAGTATAATTGTTGCTTAACTAAAAAGCATTTTTTATTGAGTATCAGTCCTACAGATCCAAATGTATGTATAAAATAATGTTGTTTATGCTGGATACACTATTTACTCATGAAGCTCTATGTAGGAGTAGAACAATAACAAATCACGTTTCAGAATATTTCATTACTGTTTGATTATATTCCTAAAGTAAACCTCTTAGATTTGTGTTACGAGTCAACAAATTGATAATGTTTTAAATGAAAGTTTCATTTCAGATGGAAAATGAGTAATTCATTTTTTTTTTTTTATTCAGTAATTTCTTTAATATCTTCCATTTTTTTAATCACAATAAAACAAATTTCCTAGTTGTCATAGCTATAAATTTGGTGCTATTTTTTAAACCTTTATGAATCTGATCATTATGAATAGATGACTCTTTTCCAATTGCATGCAGCTAGTTTATTTTTCTTTTTTTCACACTACATTCCGTGTTATGAAATTCAGCATTGGCAGATGTAATGTACAATAACTGTTTGATTTATACCCACAAAATATGTCACTTTGTCAGACATGAATCATTTTCTTCACCTCAGGTTCTTGCTCCAGCCATTTTAGAGCTCAGTTCATTGCGCTCGTGTGGTCAAAGTTTACGTTGTTCTCTTTGGAGCTGCTGTCACTCCTGCAGCCAATGTGTTCCCCTCACTTTGATTAAGCATATAAAGCAAAGCAGCTAGAAATTAGTCCCCATAAATGTACTAGTACAAAAATATTTAATAGATGTGTTTTTTTTAGGTTTTAGCATTATGCTGCACCGAAAACAGATATATTTAAATTTGTTTGTGTCAAGGAAGCATGGATAATGGCATTGTACGATAAAAGGGGACACAAATTAGCACGTTGACATGGTGCCATGACATCACTGTCTATTTGACATGCATCTAATAACTTCTGAGTTATTTGACCCGGGAATGAATGCCAGTTGTTACCAATGAAAACAAAGCCAGACGTTAATAGAAGGCATGTTAATGGAAAAATGTTTTTGTTTTGCTCGCAGTGGTTTAGCGCATAGTTTTGCCAGCTATGTCAGTACGACCCACCTGAGTGAATGTCGAAAATAACAGCTGAGATGTTCCACACTTCCCCATCCATTGTGATCACAGTAGACAACAATCAACCTAATGTTTTCCATTATATTCTTGCTGCAGCCTACTTTCTCTGACTGACATTAATTTGGAATAGGGATACAAAAATATCCAGCACACACGTCAAACAGATTTCTTCCAACAAGGAGGATCATATCTACAGGGCCGTGACAATTGCCCTCAGCTCCACCAATTAGCATTCCACAGAGGGGGCCCACTTAAAATAAAACATCCCCTGAATGATTGCTACAGATTATGTTGTCGTCTTCTCTTTTCAGCCAGAATGTGCCTTCATATTGCCTGTCCTCGGGAATGCAGTGTTGTTGTGGTTGCTGTTTGGGTGCGAAAGGGTGCATAGCATAGCTGGGAATGGAAACTAGGGCAGGATGTAGGCAGGGGAGGGAGGAGGGGGATATCATGACTCTGTTCTATTAATACATATGAGAAAAGGAACAGCCAGCCTACAGTGTCTTCATTTGATATTGACTATACAGCTAAGGATTTATCATTTGTTAGTAAGCGAAAAGAAGAAGAGTTGACTGTCCTTAATTAGAGCAATATATTAGTGTATTTAATGTGAATGTAATCATTTCTTGACATATTTTTATAAACATGGACACCATGCTTTTATGTGTGTGCGTGCATGTATGTGTGTGGTGGTGGGTGTGTGTAATAATGTGAGTAAAATGATTTAGAACTATGATTAAGTGTATGGACCTATGACCTTATGTGACAGAGGTCAGCATAATATACAAATTACTGCGTAAGCACAGCTACATTATAGTTATTTTACAATATTTAATAGGCTATAGATACTTTCTGTGATGCAGTGTGACTGAAAAACAAAATCAAAACAACATTAAACAACTCACATTTTGTCAGAGTACTTACCATGTTGTTGACTGTAATCATAAAACTCTGCTGATATCCTAGCAGCCTCTTTACGGTTCCCACGGACGATGTAGAAGTATGTCAGCAGGTTAAGAGAAATCTTAACGAAGAGTTTGAAGCAGAACAGTGCCAAGATGCTGAGGTAAACATTGGACAACTGTGCTGCAAACGGCTTGTTGGTGAGTTCCTCTGTTGCGTCGGACATTTCCTTCTCACAGAGGGACTTCAGTAGGGGTGAAGGCAGGATCAGATCCCAAACAGTAGCTTACCTTTTCTCCCGTTGAAGAGAGCGGCTTGCCTGTCCTGACAAAGTACCAACTGGAAAAAATTCAGTGCAGCTGCTACTGGGACTAGGATCAACTACTGCAATGTTATTGTGCTGTGTGTGGGTGGGTGTCTTCAAAGATTTTACCATAACACTTTTAAAAACAATGCAGTACCTGTTGTATCAGTTTGTTTGAAATCAGTGTGGCAAGGAACATGACTGACATTAAACATTTAAGGTATTTGTGTGAATTCAAAATACTGTTTAGTATCAATAATCTAGTCATTTTCTGTGCAAACATTTTTTTTATTTGAATCTTAGAAAGTCCAAATTAACTAATAAAATACAGGCAAAATATGACAGATATTAAATTGTGTTTTGAGTTGCTTAACAGCATATCTTTCCCAAACAGCCATAACTTTACAGAAGCTAAGAGTTGAAGGGCGTAACACTGACTATCATGTAAAAATGGCTTTTGGCAGTGGTTGGGTTTTGTTGGTCAGCAAGTGTTGTTTTGCCCTCATAGCATTTTTTGCATGTTTCTGTGAAGTTCCTGCCAAGCATCCACAACTGAAAACACCTACAAAATAATCATACGTTTTTTGTAATGTTGCTTCAACCCCCCTTCACCTTACGACATTACATTCATTTCTTGTTTTGTTTTTGTTTTTTTAAGATCTTCGACTATGTTTAGGTTGGCTCAGTCACTCCTGCGACCCTGTGTGCAAAATGAGTGCTTCTGAAGAATTGGTGCTAAAGATGAATGAAACAATGCATGAATGAATTAGCCCAGAATCAGCGTATATCAAAATATACCCAGCTGCTGGACACTTAGTTTAGTTTTACCGCCTTACGCTTTAGAGCAAAAACATCTATGTAATTAGCTTGCATGCATGATTACCATGCAATTGACAGATAATGCTGATATTGTTATCAGTTGACAAGTTATCCTTATAAATGACAGTGGTGTGACCTCCCTGCTCACTGTTACTTGCAAATGTTAAAAGATATAAATGTATGAACCCGTGCATTATTTGAATAACTTAATGTTGAATGCACAATAACGAGGTAAATATAAACATGGAACCAAGCTTAGTTTAAAACACAATTTTAAACAATATATATACAGTTTGGGATCCCTGCTCTACCTTTCCATCAGTTTAGGTGGCATTAGCCTGAAACAAGTTGAGGAGTCCTGCTTAAGCGCAAGAGAAAATATATCTTTCCAACCCAATTGAAAACTACCAGGGCAGAAATTAGGCAGTATACTAAATTATATTCTGCCTTCATCTATCTTTTATTTACTGGAACCAAATCATGCCTAATTCACAAGAAACCAGCAATTAATAACGTAAATGCATTTGTAGAAGTAGTAGTAAACTCTAAGTGGCACGTTTCCGCCACTAACAGAGCAAGGAGTGTATCTTTGTTGTGGAGTTGCCCCCTGCTGGTCGTTCAAAATAATGTAGGTTGAAGCAGCATAAACTTTACTTCACAGACCCAAGGACGACAATCAATTCCGATATACATTTATTGCCATTTTTCCAGTGGACCTATGTGCCTGTAAAATAATCGATTAAGCTTTCTCCGGTCAGAGTAAGTCCTTTCCTGGTTGTATCGCTCTTTAAAATTGGGGACACATTAATCTAATCAATTCAGTGAAACTCGGTGCCAGAAAATGTTTCATCACATGGACTTAGAACTCTCTCAAGCCTCATCACGTAGATAAAGGGGCACAATGTGCTAGAATGGACGATTGACTAATGTCCTCTGAAATTAAGGTTGAGACGACTTACAAGGTGCATTCATTTAGTACACAAATAGCGTCATTTGTCTATAAAATCGTTATTTCTACCTCTGCACAACATTGTATCCTTTTTAACATTGACGAAATGGAAAAAAAGAAAGAAATATGGATCAACTTGCAGCAAAGAATAACTAAACATTGTTTTTTAGCAGCAATAATAATTAATAATTAAAGTGCAAGAATTTGCCTGAAATTTAAAAAATTAAGTCCGGATTAAAACTATAACTTTTTTTTTTTTTTTTTAACAACTGAACCATTTGATACTAACAACTAAAATCAAATCAAATTAATACATAATAATAAATTCAAATCGATCAGCAACATTGACTCAGGACCTCAATATATAAAACACACTAACCTAAACAATTTTTTTTTTTTTTCCTCAAACCTAGGAAGTCTGGATTACTGGCTGCAATAATCAGGTTTTGCAGAAGCATGGTGCTGCAAGTGCAGCTCACAGTAAACACACCGGTCTTTCCGTGGTCACAATGTCATATTTCCTCATCTTAGCTTTCAGCTGTCTCACCTTCTTTCTCATCATTCTTGTTAAATATATTTCAGTGGTGTCTCTTGATGCTTTGCATTTCATAGCTCCCGCTAGAAAAAAAAACAACAAAAAACTACACCATCAAGCTTATACTGACCACAATGTGCAATTACACTCTATAATTTCACAGCAAATATAAGAAACTACAACTATTTTGGTGTACATCTTGCTCGGTTGCAAACCTTATTAAATGTGTCAAAATATTATGTCAAATTTCATTGATACTATTTACAACATCTCAAAATGCCCACAGCGAAACTAAATAGCTTTCCGTTTTAAAAGCGAAAATGAACTTTAAACCCGGGTTTCCGTTGGGCAACAACTGTTGTTTTTGCAATCAACTGAACTTTTCCAAGTAAAACATGGCGCGTATCGCGCTGCTGTTCACCGCGTCTCTAACCTTTTTCCCTTTTTCTTGTCAGAAGAGTTGGGGTGCAAAGCGGAGAGAGTTAAACGGCTCTTCGGCCCGAGACGGCGTGTTTGAGGAGCAAAGCGGGGGATTTCATCACATCAGCCACGGCTTAGAGGTAGGAAGGAACCTGTGAAAATATGGGAAAAAAGGTTTGAAAATATTTCCGAAAAGCCTGACAGTTGCGTCACCGCAGAACACGCCCATCTCTCAAATGCAGTAAATCAGACCCGGCCCGCCAAACTATCTTTTTTTTTGAATATTTTAATACATTTTTTCAATCATATTGAATTTAGAAACTCCTTATTTTTTCATTTTGTTTAATTTTGTATGGATGATTACATACAATGTAATGTTGGTACATCTATGATCATTAATGATTTTAAAGTTGAAATAAAATGCCCAAAAATGTAAAAAAAAATTACATTTCAGTTTTCATTTTGTTCAATTTCCATGACAGCCAGTTGGCCTGAGCATAAAAATTGGAAAAGAAATGTTAACTGCCAGCCAAAATAATTTCCCACCCCTGCCATAAATGGTCAGGATAGCCTTATTAAAACACAAATCCTACATTAAAACAGTTGAAAACCGTGAGACTGTTATAATCAATAACTCATTTTGTATTTACACCCTCAGTATATCAGGAATTTCCTTTGTTTTATTTAGTTTTATTTTATTTATCAATGTCTATGTTTTTTGGCATAGGTGGAAATGATATATTTTAATGAACGGGATCAAGACAAGCAAACCAATGCTGGATAAAAAAGCTTTTTTATCCGGCCCGCCAAACAATTTTCTTTGAATATTTCAATAAAGTATTTTCAATCAATATTGTATTTAGAATCTCTTTATTTTTTATTTTTGTTTAATTTTGTATGGACGATTATATACAAAGTAATGTTGTTACCATAAAGTTAAAATAAAATTAAATAATTTAATTTTCAATTCACAAGTTCAAATCACATGATACCTAGTTGGCCTGCGTAAAAAATTAAATAAGAAATGTGGTCCGCCAGTCAAAATAATTGCCCACCACTGGATTAGACTAAACTTTGAAATACGTTTAAACAACATTCACACCTCTGCCTATGTAAACAAAAGTCATCACTTATTATCCACGTAAAAGTTTACTAAGATTTTGTAAACCAGGAAACCAGATGTATCTTGAAGGAGTGCTCCTTCAAGGGATTAAATCATCTGTCGACATCTTAACCCTATGCTTTGCATCCTCTTCTCTCACACCAACCAACTTCATGTCCAGATGAACTACAGCCATAAAACTCATTGCGAGAACACTGGAGTATAAAATATTAAAATCAAAGTTTGAACTTTGATAATTGAACTCTAAACCAAAATGCAGTGCATCCAGAAGTTTTTTAATCCTCAAACCGACAGTAATCGAGCTGCATTTTAAAAAGAGACTGAGACTCTCTGAGACTGTCATGGTACAAATTACAAAATTATTGTAGATGTTAGAAATAAAAAAAAAAAAAAACAAAACAAATATGGATGAGGCTGAAAAAGAGTGGCACATTGAAAGGAACTAATGTGGACTATCTTTTCAACACAGAGGACACAGTTAAATAATGCCTATATTTTTTTTTTTAAATAAAAGTTATATTTTTAACAGCTTAAAAAAATAAGGAAGATGAAATCAAAAGACTAAGGTAAACATTAAGAAAGAAACGACAGTTTGTGAATAACTGACATAATGTTAGCACGTGAGTTTATCCTGATGATTGGTACTCCTGTTTACTTCTTGAATATCTTCCTCACATTTCCAAACTATGTTCTGCTGTTTATATCCATTAAATCAATTTTTGTTCGTCTGTCGCTTCCCTCTGCTTGTTGCCTGCTTTATAACTCTCATTGATGTTTGTTCAAAAGGTTAATGTAGGCCAACATTGCTTTTTCCTGTACACTGATAAACTAATCAAATTTGCCACATGTGGTCTCTCGCTCACGTCTAAACATTTTTATCTTAATTCATTTTGTTTATCATCTACAGTTTAGATTCTCTCCACAGATAATTTATTATCTGAAGTGTACACCATTTTGTAATGGTGAAATATTAATATTGCATAAACTGCAGTCCAATTGAATAAGTATACCTAATTGCTTCTAATCACTATCTAATGACAGAAATCAAATATCTCATTGAACTTGCAAATTGTGTTTTAGGCTAATGATATAATTAAACAGTTATTTCAAGTGGCTATGTTTTTTTTTTTGCCTGTCTATTGACCTTATCCTCAACCTTTTCCAGAATGTTACAGAGAGGCATTCACTCCTGAACTCCTTTTCCACAGAGCCACATTCTGCAAAGTATGGCTTCAATCAGTTCTCTCATCTCTCCCCAAGAGAATTCAGCGGTAAGCCAAAACATCTCCTACTGTAAATGTATTGATAATGCGTATCGATTAAGGCACCCGGACTGGCTTGTTTATTTATTATCTTATTTTTATTGAACATTCTGGTCAGACGACTTACAGTTAATGTGATTTTTTTTTTTTTCTCTATTGATTATTTTTGTCTTGACTTATGTGGATATCGAACTGCAGCTCCTTGATGGCTGTGCTGAATATGTTTATTGAAAGCTTTGACGCGACCAAGCTACTTCCACAGATCTTTACCTGCGAACAACCTCTGATCGAGTCGCCCCATTTTCTGGAACAAATACAAAGGAGCGACCGCCTAAATTTGACTGGAGGGACAGAGGAGTGATCGCCGCAGTCCAGAACCAACTTGCTGTAAGCGTAAAGACATGGCCAAAAAAATAGAGGGATAACAAGTAAATTGAAACATTAAACATAAAATATATTTGTCAGTTTTGGGAGCTATGCAGCAATTCTGGGGTACAAATGTGGATCGAAATGAGAAAACGAGTTTGCTGAGTATGGGTCTCTAACATATACTGTATGAAACACAATTTCTGTCCCTTTTCACTTGCAAATGTTTTAGCTAAAGTATTTGTTTGTATCCATTGTTGGTAATTCAAGAAATTATGATTTTAATTATCATTATGATAGGTCAATTAATTGAGTTTTATTTGCTTTTCATTCTATTACTTCAGTGCCCATAGAAGTCAGCCATGCCTGAGCTACACAAAGAGGACAAATTCAATATGAACATTTTAATATGAAAATCAATTACATCTTTTTGCCTTTGTTTTTTAATCCTGCCTCTCATTTTAAATTAGAAAAATAGATTGAAAACAAATTTATGATGAAATGGAAAAGGAGATACTGCAGTTTTGTACTTTTGGGGCTTTGGATTCTTACCTAAACATGATAAGACTGGGTGCAAAGTAGAGCAAAGAGTAAATACTTAGATGAATAATATTAATAATAAAAAAAACAAAACATTCATCCGATTTTTTTTTATGTTACATGATGGTAATAGATTCACCCAGGTTACTCTGTTTAGATCCTTCAGTTTTGCTATTTGGAGATAAGTCATTGTTTAGCAAATGACATTTAAGTATTTCCATACCTTAAACATAGGGCTGGATATAAGCCTCTGTTATTTTTATTCAAATGGCCAAAGTAATGACAAAAAATAACCCTGCAAGCCTCAGAATGAGAAGTTATAATATCTGAAAGCAGTTCGGTCTCAAGGACACAGATCTGATGTAATCAATGTTCACTCATTACTCCATTTGTCTTTTGTCCCCTTAGTTCGTAGTTACAGTGAGCCCCAAAAATATTGGGATAGTGACACAAGTTTTGTTATTTTAGCTGTTTACGAAAACCTATTCAGGATACAATTATATAGTTATATATTATATAATCAATATTACATTTCATATAGTAATCTACCTATCCACCCACTTCCCCCCACTGATCTGGAGTCAGGTCATGGGGGCAGCTGCCCTGAACTACCTCTCCCCCCCGCCACATGGTCCAGCTCCTCTTGGGGGGACCTGAAGGCGTTTCCCAGGCCAGCCAGGAGACATAGTCTCTCCAGCGTGTCCTGGGTCTTCCCTGTGGTCTCCTCCCGGATGGACATGCCCAAAATACCTCCTCCTGGAGGCGTCCAGGAGGCATCCTGATCAGAAGCCCAGGCCACGTCATCTGACTCCTCTCTATGCGGAGGAGCAGCGGCTCTACTCTGAGTTCCTCCCTGATGGCCAAATTTCTCACCCTGTCTCTAAGGGAGAGTCCTGCCACCCTGAGGAGGAAACTCATTTCGGCAGCTTGTATCCGCAATCTCGTTCTTTCGGTCACTACCCACGGCTTGTGACCATAAGTGTGGGTGGGAATGTAGATCGATCGGTAAATTGAGAGCTTCGCCTTCTGGCTCAGCTCTCCCTTCACCACGACAAATTCCACATCGCTGCAGACGCCGCACCGATTTGCCTGTCGATCTCCCGTTCCTTCCTTCCCACACTTGTGAACAAAACCCCCAGATACTTGAACTCCTCCACTTGGGGACAGGACCTCTTCCCCGACCCGGAGTGGGCGTTCCACCCGTTTCCGGTTGAGCACCATGATCTTGGATTTAGAGGTGCTGATCCTCATCCCGGCCGCCTCACACTCGGCTGTGAACTGCTCCAGCGAGCGCTGGAGATCATGGCTTGATTATATAATCAATATGGGCTTAAAGTGCAAACTCCCAGCTGTAATTTGAGATTATTCACATCCAAATTGGAGCAAGGGTTTGGGAATTTCGGCTCTCAAATACGTTGCCGCCTCTTTTTCACGGGACCAAAAGTAATTGGAAAATTGTCTCAGAAGGCTGCAAAAAAAAAAAAAACAAGGCTGCACAGGCTCTTCCCTCGGTAACCTGTCATCCATTAAGCAGTTAAAAGGTTTGGAGTTGATTCCAGGTGTGGTGTTTGCATTTGGAAGCTGTTGCTGTGAACACACAACATGCGGTTAAAGGAGCTCTCGATGGAGGTGAAACAGACCATCCTGAGGCTGAAAAAAAAGAGCAAATCCATCAGAGATTGCAGAAATGGAGCGGCCAAATCAACAGTTTGTTACATTCTGAGAAGAAAAAAGGTGCACCGGTGAGCTCGGGAACTCAAAAAGACCTGGACGTCCGCAGAAGACAACAGCGGTAGATGATCGCAGAATCCTTTCCACGGTGAAGAAAACCCCCTTCAGGAGGTCGGTGTATCAGTATCTAAGTCTACCATGAAGAGAAGACTTCATGAGAGTAAATACAAAAGGATTCACCACAAGGTGCAAACCATTAATCGGCCTCAAAAATAGAAAGGCCAGAAATTACTTTGCCTAAAATCACCTGAAGAAACCAGCCCAGTTCTGGAACATCATTCTTTGGACAGATGAGACTAAAATCAACCTGTACCAGAATGATAGAAAGAAGAAAGTTAGGAGAATGATTGGAACAGCCGATGATCCAAAGCACATCCCGTCTTCTGTAAAACATGGTGGAGGCAGTGTGATGGCGTGATCATTCATGACTTCCAATGGCAATGGATCACTTGTGTTTATTGATGATGTGACAAAAGATAGCAGCAGCCGGATGAGTTCTGAAGTGTATAGAGATATACTTTCTGCTCAGATTCAGCCAAATGCAGCAAAGTTGATTGGACGGCGCTCCACAGTACAGATAGACAAAACATACTGCAAAAGCAACGCAGGAGTTTTTAAAAGAAAGAAGTGAAATATTCTGCAATGGCCGAGTCACTCACCAGATTTCAACCCAATCGAGAATGGATTTCACTTGCTCAAGACAAAACTTAAGGCAGAAAGACCCACAAACAAGCAACAACTGAAGGCAGGTGCAGTAAAGGCCTTGCAAAGGAGGAAACCCAGCGTTTGGTGACGCCCATGGGTTCCAGACTTCAGGCAGTCGTTGCCTGCAAAAGATTCTCAACAAAATATTGAAACATAACATTTTACTTAGGCTTATGTTTATTTGTCCAATTACTTTTGAGTCCCTGAAATGAGGAGCGTTTGTATAATTCTTACATGTTTAATCATATTTTGTTCAACCCCTTGAATTAAAGTTTAAAGTCTGTACTTCAATTCTGTTGTAGTTGTTTCATTTCTAATCCAATGTGGTGGCAAACAGAGCCCAAATCATGAAGATTGTGTTACTGTCCAGATATTTCTGGGCCTAATTTTATAGTCATCGTTTCATGGCTGTCAGAAGGCAAGGCAGATTGAAAAACAAACATAGTCAGACACATATTTATCTAAAGCCCAGGCAATGATGACGTATTATGCTTTCATTGTTGATTTTAAGCTTTTGTGCCACATTAAGTAACAAGAACATCGATTTTTACATTTTTGGGGATCTTTGCTCGGAGTTATCTTTGTTTGGTAATTTTGGAGAAGCTCTCCAAATGATACGGATGAACTCTGATAAGTAATCCAAAACATTTCCACCCCCAAACAGTATTCAACAAAATAAACAGACATTGAAGAATCACCTTTGATTTTATGAAGCTCAACTGACTGAAACCACTCCTGAGTAATTTTTGACAGTAGATGGCAGCAAAAATAAATTTGTCACAGTGCTTTCTTACCTGCCAAATCTATTGTTTTAGTGCCAGATCTAACCTTCACATTAGATTACAAATAAAATAGGTTAAATGTCTTTAAATGTCTGGGGTCATTTCCAAGCCAGATTCCAAATCCTTTTTTTCAGCAAGAATGGAAATAAAATCCTCAAAAATAGGAAAGAAAATTATACTCCATAAATGTCTGATTCTGCAATGCTGTCAGTTTTAAAATATTAAATGCGTCCAAATTATATATATTTTTCTTCATTAACATTTTAAAATATTTAACATTTAATATTTAAACATTAAAAAATGATAAACAATTTCAATTTGTAAAGGAAACCAATTTATTTTGATAGACTTCTTTTATTTAACACATTTTTCTCATTAGTTCACAAAATGTACTTTACATTTGAATACTAAACATCATTTCCAATAAACCAATTGAGTGATCAGTCTCTAATAACGTACAAACATAATCAAAAGTATCAGAGAAACATTGCACTTTTCTTTAACCTTGCAGAGAGGGAGACATGTTCATGTTATGAACTATCCTGGAAAATGATCCCTTAGAAATAATTCGAACAGAATAATTTACCTTGGGAGTGACGAGCGAGGAGTCAAGAAATTGCACAGATTCACAGCCTTTCTCTTTGTTCTTTATCTTCTTTAATTTTTGCAGTGTGGGAGTTGTTGGGCATTCAGTGTTGTCGGTGCAACACAGGCTGTGAGCGCCATCGGTGGTTCGCCACTCGAGCAGCTCAGTGTGCAGCAAGTTTTGGACTGTTCCGTTCAAAATCGAGGCTGCAGCGGGGGCTCCCCAATTCAGGCCCTGAAATGGTTGAAAAAGGTATTTTCACATTTTATCAATATATTTCAAAATGCAACCATAGGTATGCAAAATATTCTATACATGAACATTGATCTATAGCAAGGCTGTTTTATAAAAAAAAAGTGATGGCATCAGTATTCTGTCCTCAAATCATCCTTGCAAACATTTGTTGAGGCTTATCGTGAACAAGATTATAAATTTGATTCAGATTACGGCTCTAATGAATTCATTTTTTTTCCATCTAGACCAGAGTGAAATTGGTGCCACAACTGGAGTATCCGTACAAAGCCAGGACTGGAATCTGCCATTTCTTTCCTCTGTCACATGGTGGAATTTCTTTGAAAAACTTTACTGCACATGACTTCAGGTAAAGGGAGCAAACATTGCAACTTGTCCATGTAATATAGGCTAAATATTAACAACGGTCCATTTATGTACAATTACATGTGATTTTCAAGTGTTTTTCAAGTACAAAGGACAGGGAGGGGTGTTAAGTCTACTGTTTATTGATTTAACACAAAAAACAGGTTAGTCAGTTGGCCACCTTTGTTGGCTCACTGATGACCTTAAGCAAAACAATTTTCTCAATTTATTAATTTATTTTACAAGAACTCAAAGACTTTCATATAAAATGCCTGAAGAATTCACACCTATATCCTGACATTTTTCAAGGAAGTGGGATGTTATTATTACATCAGAAACAATCATATTCAAAATAAGCCAGGCCATTACTGGATGTTTGTAATGCAACACTGATACTAATTGGGTTAGAAAAAACAAACAAAAAACAATAACTTAGAAATCAGCTGAACTTACATTCTGCAAACAAACTGCTTGCTGTTCAAAATGTTCCTGTTCTGGTTACGAAGTGCCTTAAATAGAGTTTGCATACATGTAAGTATGACAGGGCGGAAGAAAAATGCTTATTTTCAATACATAGTGAGAAATTTGAACGTAAATAGATTGCATTTCAATATTGACCTTAACTACTTACGTGCCTAACAGCCTGTATTTTTAATCCCAATACCTCTCTGACATTACAGTAAGATTTACAACATAATTTCTCCAAAACAAGCTCAATCCTGAGAACAATCTTGCAGCCCTAATTCTGTCTCCACTTTCTCCAGTGGTCAAGAGGAGGAAATGATGGCTCACCTGGTAGAAAACGGTCCTTTGGCTGTTACTGTGGATGCTGTCAGTTGGCAGGATTACCTTGGAGGAATCATCCAACACCACTGCTCCAGTAGTTGGTCCAACCATGCTGTGCTTGTTGTTGGATATGACACTACTGGTATGTGGCGACTGAAACAACCATTAGAATTAATGTTTTACATATTCCCTTTTGAAAGTCCACTACCTAGGGTTTGCAATAACCAAAATGGATTCTAGAATAAGTCACCACAAGTAGCAGAGCAAACATAGCAAAGCAACCCAAAGTGAACAAAATCCCCAAAGGAGGAAAAAATAAAGGAGCGGCGGGGCTAAACAATGTTAGTCAGTAATACTTAAGCATTCATTAATTTATAAACTCTCAAATGTAAACCAAAAAATGGTCAAACTCACCAATCACTTCTCGAATGATAATGTATTTGATGGTTGATCCAGGCAGATCCTCCCGGCTGGAGAAGATTTCCTTTTTCCGCACAGGTTTTTAGGTCAAATTGGTTCAGCAACCCTTGAGCTTATGAAAGTAATTTAGAGTTTGCACAAGGGCTTTTGCTCTGCGTGTAAAATGCCTCTCTGTTGTACTCAGCCTTAATTGATTGCTGCTGGGACAATGCAGTGTGTCATCCAGCTTTAATTATAGTAGATGCTAAACAAAGGATAGAAAGGGAGAAAAAGAAACAACATACTAGGTCTGAATTAAAAAGAAAAGACCAAGAAAACAAAGACACAATCCCCCAAAAAATGTGAGAGACCTGTTCTTGGCAAAGTTTTGCAGGATTTTTTTTTCTTTTCAGATTTATTAGAATATATTGGCACTTCTCCCTAAATGGACCCACATACGGTGTATTATCTATTATCTCACTTCTTCAACAACATATTTCCACTTGGTTTAGCAAAGACTTAAGTACTATTTGAAATTCAATTTACTGTGAAACCATGTACGATTTTTTTTCGCTATCTTGACATCCTCTGTCAGATACAAACCCACGAACATTTATTTGATTTAACATGTTCATCTAATGTATGAATAAATCAAATCAGAGCCCTGCATTAGAACAATGATAACACATCGATGACATGCTTGACAGGGGGTAATTTTGCAGTGACTGCCAGGAGATTAAGACAAATTATAACACAGTCTGAAATCTGTGTTATGTTAAAGATTGCTATGAAATGTCAGTTACTGTTAGAACCAAAACTGAAATGTTGAGATGATATCAGGTCTTTCCTTTGTCTAATAGTGAAACTGGAGTGAAAGAGGAACAAAAAGTAGCTCATATAACTGACGAACACATTTTTCCAGCTTCTGTAACATTATCAAATGCTTATTTTTCCCAGCTGTTGTAAATGAATACCCAACATAATGTGTTTAAATAGAGTATGTGAGGACAGAGTCAGCGAGAGGAAAAATAAGCAGCCAGGATCCCACAGAAGACAGGCGGTACAATTTGTTTGCACTTTTCGAGGTCACCATTTCCAAGTAAAGGGTTTCAGATTATTCACTTACCTCTTAGAGCTTTGGCTTTAAACGTTCTGCAAAGTTGCAGCACAAAGTTACATGTTAAATGAAATTTGTTTAACCAAATAATGTTTTACATTTCTGTTTACTGAGTTTTACACAAGGATTTCATGAGAATAATAATAATAACCAAGCTATTAGGGTGTATATATGCCATTCTTATGTAGTTGTTAACTAGGGCTCCTTTATATCCTAAGTAATTCTATATTGTACTGGGTATTGTTTGTTTTCAGGAGATATTCCATACTGGATTGTACAGAATTCCTGGGGGACCACCTGGGGCAATGAGGGTTATGTTTATATAAAAATTGGGGGGAACATTTGTGGTGAGCTGGCTCTTTATGATCTTTTCATGAATTATTTTGTGTATCTTAATTTTGTTGTGTATGTTACTGTCCTTTATGGTCAACGATTAATACCTCATCTCTTTTCCCAGGTATTGCAGATTCTGTGGCAACTGTGTTTGTTTGACAGATTGGCACTACTGCAACGTGTGTGTGTGTGTTTGTGTGTGTGTGTGTGTGTGTGTGTGTGTGTGTGTGTGTGTGTGTGTTTATGAATAAAGGAGATAACCCAAAAAGAGTTTCTGGAGCATCTGAAAGACAGCAGAAAACCATATAAAAAAATTATTTCCACACATACCAAACATGTTTACCTATGAATGAAGCAGAGGTTTCATTCCACTGGTTATAAATAAATGAAACAATTCAGTCATATACATTCATTTTATACAATGCAATGTAAAACAAGGTTCCATACAAAACCAACACAATAGAAATAATCCCAGTCCCCAGATAGTACATCCCACTTCAAATAATAATGAATTGGTTTAAATGAAAAAAGTGAAATGAGAATCTCAAATACAGGTGAGATTTAGAATTGATAAAGATAAGTGGCCTTTGAGATAGAATAGTTTTCAAGGAATATAGAAGTGAAAATAAGAAATAGAGTAATCAAAGAAAAAGAAATGAGTGAAAAAATTAGGTGCGTTAAATAATCATTGACACTGTTTAACTGTTGCAACTCCAGTTCTGTCATAACAAAGGGTCTCTGCGTGCTTGTTTTAGTAACACAAATCAAAACAGCTATTCGAAAAATACAACGTACGCACGTACTTTTTATGTCGGTGACTTTTTACCATAATACTGCTTATAATATTGACACACAGCTATTTACTCAAAAAAATGCCCAGATAAAATCAAGGCTTACAAATAAATGTCACTCAGATATTTAATTGGTGCTGGTTTAAGCAAAAATGAATGGATGTTTCACATATGAAATATGAAATAATTGTGTACCCGTCTGTGCGTACGAAGTTAAAATAGCCATCCACTCGTCTTAATGAATCTCATTAAATAATGTTTTTATTGATTTTATTTATCATATCCCATAATATAATAAAACATCACACTTTGTGCTGATAAATGACTTCTAACTGAGAAAAAAATACACACAAGACTCAAAACAAACAACACAAGTGTTGTACAAAACCCATCCCATTAAATACTCAAGGTACATACATGTGGTTGATGTGGTTCTTGAATCTCTATATACAGAGATTATTAATTACTGTATAAATACATAATTATCATACAAAAGTACTGTACAACACATACCAGTAACTACATTATTGACATTACATTGTACATTATACACAGGCGATGGGGTCATGTTTTCAAAATTTAGATGGTTTGTTTTGCTGGCCAACCCACAATGGTTTTTGTATCAACTCTTTGTCTTCTCACTTAAGCCAGTCTGAAAGACACCCAATTGTGAAGCCTTACACATCCTGTCATTAGAGATTATGTTGTCGTAAAAGCCCGTCATTAGTGGTTAGATCTCTGCTCCCTTCGATCTGCGGACTTTCGGGTCAGTGACAGTAAATTTCCATAATTTTATTGATAAAACATCTCAGCAAATCTCATAAGAGCCATCTGCTATACTTTTGTGACAAGTCAAAATTAGATTCGAGCAAAATAGTCTTAGTCGGCCACTTGATGTATTCAGGGTCATACACAGAGTCGCAGGCTTGAATTGTGATGTGTAAACCTACGCGTTGAAACTAATTAGCGAATCATTTTCTGCCCTGCTCAACAGTAATTATTTATGGTTAGCACTGTCATTCATGTAGAAATGGCCCTTCAAATCCAACAACATTATCCTCTGTCAGTGCGTTGAGAAGACATGCACTGTCATCGTCATAGCTTTAACTGTGTTAAAGGGCGCCTAGTCACCTGACAACTCCTCTCCGCTTCGCAAATAAGCTACTGTTTCAAGATGATTTCCGGTGATATAAAGAAACCAAGGACAGATGACAAAGATGCCCTTCAGTCTGAGTCTTCACTGCTGCAGTAGGAGCTGTCGCAACACTCAGCCATGTACAAGAAGGTATGTACGTTGGGATTTAGCTTGGGCACCCAGTGACGAGGAACCAGGAACGTTGCCAGGTTGAACAGATCAACAAACACTTTGTAGCGATCGCTGGAGGAAAATGAAAACGCAAATTTACAAACACAAATTTAGGTCGACGGGTTGATTTAAATTCTATCTGCAGGATACAGTTTATATTTTCAGAAATTACATCAGAAATTTGCAAGTGCAGTATTCACATTGAAGGATTTACAATGTCAAGCAATGCAAATTAACTTGGACCTGTCAGCTTTTTTTTTTTGTAGGCTTGCTCCGAAAGGCAACTCCTGGCTACTAATCTGTGAGATAACACAACCTTATAGAGATAATTGTATTTTAATCTGATTTTTGTTATTAGTGATTGGGTCCTGTTGTGCTGTGATGAATAATTGAACATTTGTTTACTATGTTTGTCCCATATCTTTGAAATAAGCTTTTCTTTCATACACTGGTTATTGTTCTATTTCCAGATTGGTTGATCGGTGTGTGTTTGCTCAAGTTTGCTAATTCAAAAGACATGGTTTTGCTTTGAACTCTGAAATGTTAAGATTTTCATTGCAAAGTGTGCAAAAAGTAATTTGTTACACGCAATACCTGACAGTAGATCTCAGATAATGGTAACCAGATGATCCACCGGTGCCGGCTTTGCTTCCAATCATGCGATGCACCATGCACACATGGTTGTCTAAAGCGTAACGAGACAGAAATACTCATGCAATAAACAATATTTGATTTTCATTGAAAATATTCAAACTGAGACACAGTTATGATTTTTACATATTCGGCTTCCCCGCCTGTTCTTTTGGGCCTCGACAACAGCATTCAACAGCATTGGTTGCTGATGTCACTTTTTGTGACATATATATGTGACATATATTTGCAGCAACAGGAATTTTACTGTACTTACATCTCCATTTTGTCATGAGAGTATCAATATCCATGAGCGAGGTGAGCAGCTGAAATGGAACCTGGAACCTCGGCTCCTCCCTATAAGGTGATACGTGGTGTTTTTTTACGTTTGCAATTTAGACATACAAATCTTTTGCAGGTACAATAGTGGTGATAGTAAAAATGAGAACTGCTGTTCATTACCCATAATGTAGAAGTCAGATTTATTTTCAACGCTTGTTAAGTTTTACTGAGTATGATGGGATGTGTACTGGGCATACAAAGGTTTAGTGTGTGAACAACACCTATTTGCAACAATAACATGTTCACCGGATTCAGTGTTGAAATGTCCACACGAACCAACTCCAAACATGAAACCTCATGACTACAGACATGATCATGGAGAATTACCAGCATTTTCTAGCTTAAGCGCCCATCGATAAAGTGGTTTAAATGAAGGCTAATTTTCCTCGGCCAGAGACTTGCTGAATCCCATAGTGGAAATTGACGGATTATGCATGGATTTGAGTATTAGCTGTCGTGAAGGTAGGACACACATCAGAGCGAATAAGTGAATGTAAAATGTTAAAACAGTGAAAGGTTAAAATACCAATCATGACAAGCGATGCCTAAGAAAACCACAAACAATAATAGGAAATGCAGTAAAAAAACAAATTGAAATTATCTTGAACCTTCCAAGACACAACAAAAGTGTTAAAATCTGTTTTTGCATAAACAAATGTTGGAACTTATTAACTTAGACTGTAACTATAAATTGTTTAACATTGAGATAAAAGATTTGTACTTTCATTTTTTCATCTATTTATTAAGTTTAAAACATTGCTCAATTTATTCAGGCTTTTTGTAAATCCCTTAACTTGAATCGGAGCACAGAGGCCCCGCACCTTCGAAACCACATAATTCAAATAAAGCGGAAACAAGGCTGTATAACAATTTACATACCTGTAAAAGTAAATCATCAGAGCACCTTGTAGAGCCTTGTAAGAGAGCCGTCTCTCACCTAATTATAAAAAGTCAAAATCGGTTATTTTCTGTGTAAACCGCTCTGAATGTTTGCGATCTCGTGGAATGACCTTGAATTAATGTCACTGATTTAATGCTGCTGTAACCAAGGAAAACTCACCTTTGCTGAGAAGATGTTCATGACGCTTTACATCGAACAGGGAAGTAAAGAGTTCTTTCTGTTTGACCAACTCTGCCATTAGTTCTTCCTTTTCCTCGGAATCTGTCATTTTCTTGAAAAAAAGTCCGAAAACCTTAATTTAAAAATCCCATATCTGTCAATCCACATTTGCACAGTTTGCTATTAAAAGCTGAAGTCATCTCTTACCTCAATTTTCTCCTTCTCCTGATTTAACCCATCAAAGATATTGATTTCCAGCCTTCCCCAGAAATTAAATCCATCCACTTCCAATCCAGGAGTTCTCTCCAGCCACTCCTTAAAAGAAGAGCTTAAGGTTCTATCACATTCACACTGAGTTCAGCAGAGGACAGCCTCCACCAGGGTGATATACAGCAAGCGTTTCAAAAAATTCAAAAAGACAGATACATACAAGAAAACACAAGCAAATCTAACCTAAATGTAATGTTGGGTGTTTTGAGCCATACCTCAACTAGTTTTAGGAGCGTGGGCTCCTGTTCGGTGGCGAGTAGCATCTCGGAGTCTGTGCCCTTGAAGTTGTCCCTGTAGTGGCGCCTGTTGTATGGAACCCGCAGGTTGTCTGGGACCCCGATTTTATTCTCCAAAAGCCGAAATTGAAGACTTTGGAACCCAGAGGCTGGAGTAAGATATTCCCTGCGTGTCCGCACACAAACACATCGGCTCACATACTCATAATGGAAAACTGCAGTGCCCCTGAAGGAATGACTCTTATGAAATGTTTTGAGCTGAAGTAGAGCCTGTCAGGTTATTTAGAAGGGTACCTAAAGTCAAAAAAGTCCAAGGCAGTCATTGTTTCCAAAACTGCGAATTGATCAACCAGCAGTCTGAAGATCATTACAATCCTGTGGATCCTGGTATTGACTTTGAGCATATTGCGTTCATCACGCACCTGAAAAAAAGTCAAATATAAAGCCATGTTTATTTGGCCTGTCCATGCATTTGAAGTTAGATGGGACAAAAATATTCAACTCACATGTCCACTGATGAAGATGTCACGTACTGAATCAAGTTCAAACAAGATCTGTTTGAACCACAACTCGTAGGCTACAAATAAAACAAGTCAATAATTGATATTTGACGTTAAAACCTGAAAACCACCATAGAATTATCACAAAGAACAAAAGCAGTTTCATATTAAAGCGCTATTATAAACATGTCAATAAGAAAAATCAATTGAAACTATACAACGGTGCCTTTACCTTGATGGGTGACAATAAAGAGGTGCTCATCGTGAATCTTATTGCCCTTTAGTTCACTCTGCAGCACCTGGGCTGTAACTATTTTATCAAGCTGGGGGGATTAGAAAAAAGAAATGTAAAGTAAAGCCAGATGCAAAGACAGGTGCTCATGATAGAAAACAGCTTCTACCTTCAAGTAATCTCCATATATGATGCCTCCTTTGCTTGCGTTGTTAACTCCTTCTTGAGCAACATCCTCTTCATCCTCTGTTTTAGGAGGCTTGTTTTTAAATAACCTGCATTATGCAAAAAACAATGTTCATATATGGTCTGATTTTTTTTTTCCCATCTGTCAGATCAAGAAAGATTGTCAAAAATTTCAATACAAAAGGAAAAGTAATGGTGCAAAATTTCAACATACAAATGCCTCTTCTCAAAGTAGGGACATCCACTCATGACTCGTCCTGAATCTGTTGCGGCCAAGATCTGTTCTTCTCCTCGAACACAATTTACTTAAAAGGTCTACAACTGTAACCAGATTTTTAAAGCTGTGTATCATCCAATCACCCATGAGGATGCAGTCATTATCCGGCCCGCCTCTATTTGTCTCACAGGGCTGCTGTTTGCCTTGACCTTGGACTTTGTTGACCTGTGAAATGAACAGTCACAGGACATGATTCAAACAGTGAAAATCAAAGAAATAATATATGGATGTTATTTTGGAGTAAGAGAGCGCTATAATTGAGGAAGACCTAGCATATTTATACAACGGTGACATTATCCCCAAACTATCCAATGACAGTGTAGCAGAGGTCTATTTGACTATGCCTGGTTTCTGGAGTTTGATCAAATCTTTAGTGAAGCCTGAATCTGTTTTCCTCTGCTTTCTCCATTTTTTCCATGTCTAATAGTGAACTTGGTACATTTCTCCCAAGAGAAAACCATTCTTAAATTTTATCAGGTGAAATTACAAAACAGAGGAACAAGTCAAGCAGTGTTTTCATTATTTACTCCATTGTGACATCCTCAAATATCCCCACTTGCAAGAGGTAAATTTCTGATAAGTAATTTGACGAGCTGGAACTGGAGAATCAATATGAAACTTTGGTGATGACTTATGAGTACATTATGAAACAAGAAGTTGGCAGTCGGAGTCATCTGAGTCAGGAAAGTTAGTAGAGAAACAGAAGTTTTCAAACTTGCTCCCTAACTAGGGAACAGGTCAGATTGATATTTAGGTACCAATGGCCCCTTGAATGCTGCTAAATACCTACATGGTTCCATGATAAATTCTTTTTGTCACAATTTTGGGGTGTGTGCAGACCCAAGTGCGACAGTCCTTCATACAGTTCAAAACACAAGTTTATTTAAGGTCCAGTGACACGTGAACAGTTACTCGAAGAGAGGTGAGGGCAGGAAGGGTAGGGGAACTATGGAACTCCAGCAAGGTCGGTACCAAGAGATGAGGCAGGAGAACATTGAGGTTCGAAGGACCCGGCCAACGACCCACTGGGAAGTCTAGCCCGGCATGGAGGGAATCCTACTACACCCAGGGAAGTCGGGGCAGGAGGGGGGACAGCAAAAGGCAACAACACCAACAAACAAATCCAGAAAGAGAGAAGTGAAGGGGGTGAGGTACAGTGGTAAATAAGGTTGATAGTAGCCCCCATCAGGCACAGACTCAGAAAAATAGACAGAAAACGCAAACAAAAAAGGAGTGGGAGTAACCCCCATACAAACTGTGCAACAAAACGACAAAAACAAGCGTATCACAACGCGACTGAGAGGCGAAACAGTGTAACAACAACTCGACAACCGGTGATTGCCGGCAACAAGCGGCATCCTGAGACAATCCTAGCTTTGCACGGAGGTGGAGTCATGACACTTTTTTTTTTTTTTTTTTTTTACAACTTTGACCTGCCATTTGAACATAAACATAGAGCCATCATCACTCTGTAATATGAAGTCATTTTACCTGTTATATGCCTTCTCAAGTGGGTCCTCCTCACTCCTACAGGTCAGTGGACTCATCTGTAAATATTTGCAGCTTGGTTAATATTTTATTTTCTCCTGTCAACAACACTGAAACTGCGAGTTCTCATTAGATGGAACGTGAACCATACACTATGTGATCTCTTATGTCACCCATCAAATGTTTATATTTCTTCATGAAACAGACAGTTTGCATGCTGGAATAAAATCATCCCTGCTGGGTATGTTGCTTAGTCCATGTCCCTTTCTGCCATTCAAGAACACCACAACACCGTCAATCACAACAGAAGGAGTACTTTTGAACAGTTGCTAATCCAGTTTCATCATTAAGACTTAGACTGCACTGTCTCTAAATCCATCCAAGATCATTAGCTTCTTTGTTTACACCAGTAGTCTTTGCAGACTCCTCGAGTTGAGTCCCAACAGTCTGAACGAATGTCCTCAGATGATCAGAGAGATGAAAACAAGCAGCTATTTCTGTTGGGACATGGTACAAACTGAGGGATAGAAGACTGCAGACTGAACAAGAAGCTACATCCCTGAAGATACTCTTTTCGGTTCACCATGATAAGTGGGAATGGAGGACGCAGTGGTTAAGATGCTGTAGATGACTGTTGAATCTTTAACAGACCTGTCCATCTCGCTGATATGGCTCACATGTCATTTCACATTATCTTCAAGGTCTGAAATAGTCACTGATTACTAGAAAACAGGTTCATAGCCTGTTTTTCACACGTGTTTCCAGGGTGGAAAATATTTGTTCAGTTTCTTTTGATAGGTGTTAAATGTACCCCGTTGTTATTTTTGTTTCTCTCTCAAACCCTCTTGTTCTCCAAAATTGAATGATTTCTGGCACAATTGATTACAGTTATCCAAGTACTTGCATACATAAAAACCTCTTTAGATCAGTTATCATTTATATACATTTATGTATATAATTCTGGAATAATGCTCAAATATCATTTACAGAAATTCAACGTTAAAAAAATAAGTGTTTCCATGTCCGTCCCTAGACACTTTAGCCATTACTAGTTTTTGCAGCCATTACCCATCTTTAGTAGTTGCCTTATTCATGCTATTAGATCTTAAGTTAAACATGCGCAATAGTCATTACCATTGTAAAATAGTGGTCAATCTCATCAAACACTCATGGTCTACCTGCACTTTTCACCTGCCAATTCACAACTCCAACTTTCACAACTTTTACATTCCCACCACATCTTTCACCTGCAGCCCTTTATTGTGCATGTTTATCCATTGTTTTCTGTCCTTACTAAAATTATCTATGGCTCATCTATGTTACTAACACTGTCATTCTACAGAAAGCAGAATTTCATTTTATTGGGAAACACGTTTCCTCACTTTGAATATGAGAATAAGCATTTTCAATCCTTGCATTGCAATCCATGCACATTGATAAATAGGCAGATGTTTTATTTCCATTTATATTCATTAGTCCTGTTTGCAAAATCTTTGAAAGGCATCAGAAATAATGTTCCATTCAGTGTTGTGCTGTTTAATATTTCAAAGACTGTATTCTGTTGAATGGTTTGCAACAAATAGCATAATGTCATTAAAATGACAGAAAGATGTCCATTTCAAACTAGAGTTGTTACCAAAACCTCAATTTAAGATTAGACAGATTCCTCACATCCAACAAGTCATTTTTTATACTTAAACATTAAAACTGGGTCGACACATAACACGTATCACCTCTGTCATACGGCTCAAATGTATTCTAAAACCAATGGCTCTGTGAAAGGCTAGTAGCCTGTAATCTGACTATATGTGTCAATTCTATTACAGGACTGTCTCAGAAAATTAGAATATTTTGATAAAGTTCTTTATCTTCTGTAATGCAATTAAAAAAACAAAAATTACTTTTTCATGATATTCTAATATTTTGAGATAGGATTTTTGAGTTTTATTAAGATGTAAGCCATAATCAGCAATATTGAAATAATAAAAGGCTTACAATTTTTCAGTTGATTTGTAATGAATCCAGAATGTATGACAATTTTATTTTTTTAATTGCATTACAGAAGATAAAGAACTTTATCACAATATTCTAATTTTCTGAGACAGTCCTGTATCTTGGCTAAGCAGTTGTGCAATGATTCATTTTGTTTTTAAAGGCTGCTACTATTACTGTTGCAAGATTTCAGTGCGCTTGGTTGATAGGCAAAGATAATTAACGTTTTGTTTGTTTATTTTGGCAAGTGTCTAATGAAGGTTAAGTGAAGTAATTTATTTGTTCAACAAAAACAATTACATTAAATACTCAGATTTTATAAGTATCCACATTCTGAGATTGAATTACCGTTCAATGAGTATAAATGTAGAAGACAACAAATCAGATTCTTTTGACGTGTGACACGTGATTTTATCAGTCATGGCAAGGGAACTGGTGACAATTATTTTGCTGATGTATTAAATTGTGACACAGCTTCAGAAGTGTCATATACAAGGGACTGTATAATGACTATTATGGGTAACATGACAATAGTTGACTTGTTTAGGTGACTAAAACCAAATAATTTATTTTTGCTACTTTCTGCTGATCTCAACACAGCCATTAGAGAAATGTTTTTTTGTTTTTATTATATTGAAATAAATATTGACAATAATTATATGTATATTATGTTGTAATAAATGTATTTCTGTCAATGATACTTCTTATTGTTCTTGACATCCAAAAGGGACAACTTCCCATGTTTTTTTTTATTTATTTTTTTATTTTGTACATGAATTTAGAATAATCTGGCCTTCTGTTCATATTTTCAAATGAATACATGTCATACAATTATCTCCATTTTGCATCAGAAACCACAAATGTTTAGATGAACGATTCCTTGTCAAAACACCTACAGAAGTTATGAAACGGCTTCACATCAAGAGCTAACAGAATCGCTTGTATAGCATGGACATCAGGAAGTGTAATAATTTGATTTAAAATGTATGATGCCCACAGAGCAGTAATCAGTTCATTAGTGAATACAATCTGCTGACTACTTAATGCGTTCACAAGTTTTTTTAGCAGCTTGGCTAACGCACTGAAGCATACATTTCGGACATCACTTCAGCTATGGCTGAATTGAATACAGATTCAATAATTATTTAATCTTTCTCTCAGGTCTACTGTATTTTTGTATCTAACATAATACCAGCCACCTCACATCCCTGCAGCGGTCAGCATGGCTGCCTGCAAGTGATCTATACTGTTTTGAAATGTTCCACGTTGTTGTTTTTGACACCGATTTAAGCTGAGGACACACAATTTTTTTTTTGCCTTATTTTACCAAAGATTGACAGTTGGGGACGGTCATGGTGGCGGACGGCATTCTGAGCGAGGGGAACAGACTTGAACCCAACTTGTTTGAATTTTTGAGCCAACTCAGATCAGGTAGTTTGGGCTGATTACCAACACAACTGCAAACACATGTTGCCAACAGACAATGTAAAAGAAGAATGGGGGCACAGGAAATAGCATCGGAAGACAAAGACCTCAGGAATTAGCGGGCGTATCAAAACCACAACGTTCGACAAGGGCCGACAAAGCCGAAGTTGTCTACACTAATTTGGTTTGTGCAAATAACAGCTTTAGGGAACCATTTGTCATCTGTTTGTTTACTCTTTAAACCGTCGCTCTCGTAGACTCTCGTGAGACTCTGATGCGTTCAGTTGGTTTGACAAATAATGTAGTCTGTGATCCCTCTTCAGGTGCAGTTGTTAAATGTGCCATCCCAAGTCTTTCGGTTGTCATAGGAAACCGGTAGGGTAATGCGAACTCCTCGTCTTTTCAAAATTGGTAACGACATTGGAAGTCGTCTGGCGTGAGCTAAACTTTAGATTGGCGACAAAAACAAAAGATGTAAACTTGGGAGGTATGCTTTACATACAGATACCTTTGTTTTATGTGCATAAAATGAGGTGAGATTGAATTATGAAAGTTGCCTCATTTTATTTTCAACGCTCTGATGTGGCTATTGCATGATAATTCTGACTCTTTGATGTCCTTGCAAAGTCGTGCCATGTCTTTTATCAAAGCCTTTGAAGTAGTTCTAGTAGCGCTGTGGAATTCTGTGCTGCGCTGTTGCTTCGGCAGTGCCTGCTGTGGTCTCGGTTTGAAACTGCAGCAATACCGCGATTCATTTTCATATTACTGGGTTATCTATTCCATTTGATGTATCTTTAAATTAACCTGGAGTATTGAGAAGTGAGTTTTAGACATTTCGAAACATCTGTCTGAAAAAAATGATATGCATGTGCATATATTTGGACGTAGAAATTCCAAACAATAGCAATCTTCATGTACAGTGATGCTACATTATAACCCTGCTTTTATAAATACGTGCACAATCAGTCAGCTGTAAACTTCAAGAACTGTGCACATTTTACCACTAGGGAGCATCAGAGGCCTTTCAAGACCATAAATGCTTGAAGTTTGGAGCCTATGTTCGAAGGTTGAGGATCAGAAGGGTGTTAGGGTATATCTATATGTAAGTATACTCAAACATATAGGGTTCTCAAAAGTTCGGTGTGATTTCAGGGTGAGGAACTAGTATTTAATAGCTCACAGGGGAACATGAGACACTTCACTATGGGTTGTTTTTACCGCAAGGGATTCTAGCAAGAACTTTGAAAGCGCATTTGCCAAGTTTGTTAAGCGCTATACATCTCAAAGTAAGTCACTACATGAGCTTCTGTGTTTAAAGCCATATAAAGAATTTGTGGGGCTCTGGAGCATCACAGAAATGGTCAAAAACAACGGCATAAAAGAACCTTAGAACAGGGCTTGTTCCAAATCCCGTTTGGTTTAACATTCTGTTTGAAGTTTACCATGAAAATTGTATCTTTCTATTTCTCATGAAGGGGTTGTTTTTGCGATTATGCAGTCATTAGATCTCCACTGCCGATACAACAGTGTACACCAGTTTGGGTCGGCTGATCACAAACTAAATACTTATGAAAGCAGTGCAATCAAAGTTTACACACACATTTCTAAAGCGATTGCATTTGTGACATCAACTGGGCAGGAACGCGGTTTTACATCTCGCTGTTCTTGTGAAGACCTTATGCACAAAGCAGCAGTGATACTGCATTTGCGTTGGTGGGAGAGAATTCCATGTCTTCAGTTTAACTACTAGTATGAAACTGTGAAAATACTTCACTAAAAGTCCTGGAATGAAAATGTTTCTCTGGTAAATGTGTGAACATCTTATCAGCCAAGTGGACTTCAAGCATCAATATGTGCATTAAGTGACAAACAAACTATTATAGACGTTTTTAAGATATAATTTCACTAGTTTACTGCTGTATAAATGTGAACGTTGGGATTCATTGCAATGCATGTTACAGAGGGAGTTGTTTTATCAATAACTTTACATTTTAATCTGTAAGACCGTCATGTGAGAACTATTAATAGAGGTGATGATGTAAATACACATCTATGTCACTTTCTCATAACGTATTATTCCATGAAGACGAAAAAAAATAAAATAAAAATCAAACCTACTGAGCATATGGATGCAAACTGTATTTGGATCCACTGCAACCTTGTTTACGGGGAATGGCTTCATGAAATATTTGTGCCGATGAAATATTTATTGGACAATAAGGCAGGTCAAAAGGCATTATGCCCGATAAACTTTAAATTTTGCGGAAATAATCGTCGAATGCGCGTCATAGATGCGTCACCACCTGTAAATACTTGCCACTACATGTCCGATGGCATTAACCACTGTAGCAGAGCACTGTGGTGAAAAGCCTGTATAAGCTCCGATTGGAAGGAGCATAACTTAACATTTCTCAAATATTTGAGAGTATTATAATCAGCTGGACTTTATTCATTATGTATAAACACAACATAAAGTACTGTTAATATGACTAGTACAGACATTTATTCAGTTCAATAAAAAAGAAAAAGAAAAAACACTGTAGAACTCTTTTATAATTTACAAAACATGGGAGTCCCTGTGCTATCCGAGACACGTCTGTGTCTCACCCTCGACTGAGTTCTTCATACCATCACTGTCATTCCACCCCACACAATGAATATTCTTTATTTAAACATGAAAACCTTTTTCTTTTTTTCAGTTTCAAAGCATCTCAAAGAGAAAATAAGGACATTTCAATGATTACAGTGCTAAATTTTGTATACATAGGGTTTGTTTGGTGTGTGTATTTCTAACGTCGGGATGATTGCATGATCCTTTAAACAAATATTAGCTCACGTACACTGCTTACTCACGTGTGACTGCATGAGCCCCAAACATCTAAAAGAGTGCAGATATGCACAATGTAAACATTTTCTTTGCTCTTAGTCTTTTCAGTTAAGCCAGACGTATCTTGATGAAAAAAAACAACAAAAAAACAAACATAAAACACTGAAGTTAGCTCACTGTTCCCAAACACACCAATATTCCTCTGCATTAGAGTCCAGAGTCCATAGGCTTGTGCTACAGAGGAATTGACCTGTAATTGCCATGTTAAGGCTTAGTGTAGTTATACATTTATGTTGCAATTCCTAGGCCACAATGCACAGCATTGCTTATACCCCATCTATAATTATCATTTTTTCTTTCTTTCTTTTTTGTATTTATCTTTTTAAATATTTTTATTTATCGATCTATTTATTTATTACAAAAAAAAAAACAAAAACAAAAAACACATGAACACCCAGGGTACATATCAGCAACTTCTATAGTTACAATTGCTTGTCATTTTGCCATATCGCTACCAAAAGAAGTCTCTTTGGTAGAAAATGCACCTCGTATTGTTACCTTTTTCCGATTTCACTTTGGCGAAGAAAGTGAATGTTATTAGCACTGTCTGCTAATTCTGGGTACTGCTCAATGGAGAGCACGTAGTACCCGTCGTACCCCAAAACTTTTCCACCGCTCAGAAGCTGCCTTTTCTCCCCCTCTGTCCACGGACGGACACCCTCCTCACCATCACGCACCCGCTGCTGCTCTCTCACCCAGGCACCCGCCAAGGCACGCTGCCGAGCCAGCTCAACCACCCGTACCTTCTCTTCGTCAACCGTCGAGCCATAGCGGATGTGAAGAGCTTGAGCACCAGCGCGGATCTCCACATCTGCAAAACGTCGGGTACGACTATCCATGACTGTGGTGGATTGGGAGACGGTTACGTTCACACCATTCTCCAAAGTTTTGTGTCCACTTGTGAGGTGCAAAGCGGCAAGATCGCCATCCGGGAGGCCCGGTTTCACAAAGTAGTGTGTGTCCCGGCCTTCTATGGTGAAGTGGAGGTCTTCTAAATAAAATGCATTGTTTAGGATAGTTGCAACCTTTATGCAGTCTTCACTGGCCACATTAAGAGTGTGAGAGTGAACACTCCCCTTGTATATGGCAAACATAACAGCTCTTCCGATGGGGGACATTGCGGCTGAGAACCACAGCCAAGACTTTTCACCTCTGCGACCTCGAGTGAGATGGACCTCTGGCAGCCGCTCGAATGACAAGAGAGAATGAGCTTGTCTGGTTACTTCCTGCTGGACCCCAGAGATAGACTGTAGGGGAAATGCAGTGAAACGTTAATGCCTGAACATGGCAGAACCTGGCTCTCCAGGCCACTTAGAATCAGCTACTTCTCTGCTTCACAGAGTTTTTCATATTCAAGTAAGATACTGGAGTTTTTGTATTTTGTTCTCCAGCCGGGAGCAGTAACATTTTCCATAGAAAATTGTACCCCGCTATTTTGATTCAGGACATACGCCAGAGAAACTTTGTATACATGAATTAAGGATTGTTTCAACAATTGTAGCACCACACTGAAAACAACATTAGAATTCAGTTGAAACTGTGATACAGAGGGAGGTATACATTTTGCTTATGATATGTATTATTGTGCAAATATCAAAACTGACGTTTTATGAAATTGTGCAAAGGCAGCAATTGTGCAATGGCAGCTTCAAAATACTGATTTAAGTGAAAAAAGACACAGCAAGTGTTGTTATCTGCCAGAACTACTGCACTATCATAAGCATTTGTGTGTGGGCTACAGGAGAATACTTGCTCTTTTTGCTATGATTAAGCTTTTATGCAATGTGGTTGACTACTTTTGATAAATCTTACCGGCAGATCATCCCACAGCTGACTTTTCATCAGTTCATAAGATGGCATGCTCAAATCAAACTTTGGGACAGGAAACCCCGGAATGGTGTTATGAAGATGAAAGCCAAAGGTTACAAGCCAGCTGTTTACGTCTGTGAACGAAAAAAAGGAAGAAAAATGTTCATATTGTTATGAATGAAATGACATGAATACCTTTGGACATTGTCCATAAGAGTCTTTTCCCTGAGAATAAACAAAACACGTCAATTTTTTTTTTTTTAAGTTTCAATAACCAAATGGAAACCAAAAGAAACAATTCAGGAAAGCTTGTTTTCTTAACTCTAAATAGATAAAGATTTTATTTCCAAGTACCAAAGTACTTTTAATTCTATCCTTAGTCACAATAATGAGACAATACGTTGATCTCATTAAACAACATAAAGAAATTACAATATCAATATTTTATTTTCAATTTAAAGAGTATCTCCTATTTCTGAATAGTATATAATTTTATATGGGGATGCACCGACACAGCTTATATTTATCTTATTATTATTTCTGCATTTTTTTGCCATCTTCAGAGAGAATTTCACCTGCAGTGATGGTCCTCTGTAGATTCAAAAGGGTTTTTGACAATTGCGTTTAAAATGTGTTTTTACAGATGATACAGAGCTGTAACAAATTAGACACTGTAAGTCTTAAAAATTTCCAGGAGTGTCTTGTGAATTGATACTCTAAACGTTGTTTTCCTTTAATGATGGTCCAGAAACAAATAAAAAATGTCTTACCAGCAACGTATTCTCGTACTTCATGGACTTTGCTGATTGGGTTGTTATTTCTGAACATATATAAATTAAAAGGTGTTGGTTCTTTGCCAACTTGTTTCCACACTGATACATCAGGAACAGTCCATCTCCCTGACATGATATCGTAATCTTTCTCTCCAAAGTGTAGCAGTTTGGTGAGCGGGTCGTACAATCCTCCGTGAAACCCGAGGACAAGCTGAAAATCTGGGTTAGAATCAAAGTAGACTTCGCCGTAAGCTGTGTACTGAAGCTGTTTGACTAGGAGTCCATTGCTGGTGAAGACTGCCAGTGGAGTGCCAGTGTTATCACATGCAATGTAGAATTCCTCCCCGCTGCTGATCTCCATGGCAAACAGGTGGCCTTGGAGATCATAGTAGAGTGAGGTGATCTCTGAACTGGAGTGGTTGTATACATGTGTGATCCTTGCTGGGTAGCTCAGGTCTGCGTAGAAGTACTGCAGGTGCTGGCCCATACTTGTTTTTGCGGACACTCTGCGGCCGAGGCCATCGTAACGATACTGAATCGTCCAGCCGCTGCTTTTGCTGTAGACTCTCACCAAGAGTCCTTTGGAGTTGTACTCAAAGATTTCTGCTCCCCTTTGGCGGAGGAAACCATCTTCATCCATTCGGTACTGGATATCTCCAAGGCGAGTGATGCGGTCTCTCAGGTCATAGCGCAGAGGGAGTAGTCTGGCACTGTTTCCTGCATTCAGCAGGTGCAGATTTCCATTTAGATCATACGTGTAGCGCCACATCACTTTGTCATTCAAGTATACAGTCTGAAGCTGACCATCCACATCATACTCGTAGCTGTACTTGGTGGTATTGGCAAAAGGGCCAATCTTGAGTTCTCGCTTGGTGACGCGGCCAACATCGTCATACTGGAAAGTGATCCAATACATGAGTGAGCGAAATATCTCATACTGGATCTCCTTGATTCGTCCGTGTGCATCGAAGTGCTTTGTGTACGTCATGACGGCAGTGGAGATGATCTGATTGATGTCATAGTATATCACCCCGAACTTTCCAAACTGCTCAATTTTTCCAGAGATGTCATCAAACTGGTATAAATCGATGGGTAGCGGCGTTTCGTTGATGACTCCTTGCACACTTGTTACGCGCAAGCTGGTGTCGTAAGTGTAATCAAAGCGTGCATTGACCATGCCGTCCTCGCTGAAGCGGAAAATCTGCCGGTCCACTAAGGGACCTACTTGGCGGTAACGGATGGAACAGATGAAACCTTCATTCTGTAGGTTGACCGCCTTCAGGACTCCTGCCGTCTCATCGTAGGTGAAGCTGACTCTGGTGCTGTCATACAGGACTTCTGACAGCTTGTTTTGCCGGCGATACCTGTACAGGACCCGGCGGCCTGTACCAAGGTGAGACACCCTTAGGAGGAGTCCATCTTCGCTGTAGTCCACGGCAACCGAGGCGTTGCTCTCTGGGGGGTGATAAAGGTTCCTGTAGTAACCCACTGAGCGGACGGTCTCCATGGTGTAGCGGGCTACACTTGGCATAGTTACTGCAGAGAGGCGGTCCAGAGTGTCAAAATCAAATATGTACTGGCGTTGACTATGGAGCAGGAGGACCATCGACTACAGGGAAAACAAGAAAATAACAATGTTTTCGTGAGTTGCATGATATTTAATACATGATATATGTGTCATGATAAGCCGGATGAGTGCAGGCAGCGTGAGAAGATATTTCATATTTAAGAAAGGGAGAAAAGAGGTGTATGAAAAATGCACTAGTTGGTATTCAGCATGGACTCATCTTTAAATGCAAGGCTTCTCTGGGACACAACAGGAGTCACGGAATTTTGAGTGCATGCTATGAAAGGGTAGCTAGAAATGGAAAGATGATTGCAGTTTCTTTTGTAAGCTAATTGTTAAAAATGCAAGTAACTTGACTAAATTTAATAAAACCCTAATCAAAATTCAAATGGATTCAGATAGGGTATTTCTGCAGAATTACTTTTGTAGGTTTGCAATCAGACACTTCATTATAAAGTAAAACTCTGAACAGTGCAAAAAAAAAAGTTTTTTTTAATTGCAACTGAGAAAGGTTTTAATGCAATCAAGACACATGATTATACATCAAAGCTGTGAACTTTAGGATTGAAAAGATGTCTAATTGACCAAATAAGTTGTTGAATGGAAATCAACCATTATGAATCTGAAAGACTGTCATCGCAACCTTTTTTTTTCAGCAGTTTGCTGCATTTTTGCCCTGCAGTTTGGCTTATTGTGGGTGGAATGTACAGTTTGCATGTAAGACACGTGTCTATTTTTATGACTTGAGTCACGCACGTCTTACATCTTTCTTCACAAATCCCATCCACACGAAACAGCCTGACATCAGGCAAAACAAAGATGAAAAAAGAATCATTCTCAGTGAAGTCATTTCTACACATTTTTAATCAAAATGCATCTTACTTGAAAAACATCTTGTTGATTGTACTGTCAATTGTTTTGCTCTCATATCTGTTAATGAATGCAAAGCTATTCTGTTTGATTGCACATTAGAAAATTACTCTATAATCATGAACACAATTCGGGTTGTAAGCTTCTAGCAACTCAAACTTAGGCTTAGGGACTGACATTTTTAGGACAAAAACAACCAAAAAAAGTTTTTTTTTATGAGGAATACAAAGTTAATCATTTCCTGGACGGCATTGCGGAGCTTCCCTCTATAAAATTCTGTTGTCTCCCATGCTTCATTTGGATCTAATGTCGGAATGATGGTTCAGTGTAATCGACAAAAGCATGTATAACTTTTATTTTCTCATCTAGTGGTTTAATTAAATCAATGTAAATTAAGTTTGGATAGCTGACTGTCTTGCAAAGATTTACCAACCTCTCCGTTAAAATGTCATGCCCAGTCATCTGTGTCTACATTGAGATTCCTTGTGCTCCCTGAGCTCTCCGTGTTCCTTATGTCAGTGTGTTGACATGGCCTCTCCAGGTCACGAAACGAAAGGATTTGGAGAGAAATGCCTGAGAATATCTTTGAATGTTTTCAGAGCTATGTCACTCTCAGCATAGCTTCACTATACTTATAAAGCAAATAAATAATGTCAATGTGGACAACATAACATAATGATAGTGCAAGAAAGCGTTTGGTTACCTTTTAACAATCTAGTGAGGTACAGGTAAGGTAGCACATGAATGATTTTCAGTGGTGTCATTTAACAAGAAACCCTCATTCCATACCATTTTCAAGAAATCAAATATGACGGGTTGAATTTATAGTCACGTTATTTCCCAACGTGTGGTCTTTTTAAATGTTTAAAATGTATCTATTTATTTTTCATTACTGTTAGATTTGTTCACCTATCTGGATTCTAAGATTTATTTATTAACTGTTATTTTTTAAAATAATAAATAATCATACATAACTACAGTATTTCACTATTTAGTGAAATATCAATCATAGTTGCAGTTTGACTTGACTTACTGCTTCATTGTTTCATTTAAAATGAGGCGGGTTCAATGATTCCATAAATGCCAACAGTATGTATATATAGGTGTATATGTTTGTATGTATGTATGTATGCATATATACATATATATATATATATATATACACACACACATATATATACACACACACACACACATATATATATATATATTTATATACTGTATATATGTGTATATGTATATACATGCATACACTTTTTTTTTTTTCTTTTTTTTTATAATGAAAGTCTATCTAAATTAAAGAGTTTGTTGATAAATGGTGGTGGAATTTTTCTTTTTCAAAACAGAGGGCAAAAAAATTTAAAAAAGTTAAAATGAGAAAAAAAACAACAAAAAAAACATCTTACCCGATGATTAAATAGTCTTCATAGGTAGAAGAATCAGATAGCATTTAAATTTAAATTATGATTCACAAATGGCAAAAGATGAGACACACAATATACTGCTTATCTTAATAAGGATTTAGATAGAACTAATTAGTGTTTGGAAAAGATACTTGGATTTTAATAAATCAATATATTTTATCTCCTCTGCCTGCTGAGTGTTTTTGAGGATGCAGCTCAGCGGTGTTACCGAAATATCTTGCTGTGAATGCACTTATGGATAGGTTATAGGAGCTATGTTCCTAAAGTAATGATATAAAAAATGCTGTTACTATAGAACTACTAATCAGTGTGTTCCATGCCTCTGTCACACTGGGCATATTTTATCCTACCTGCTCCAAGTAGGTATAACTCCATATTTTCCCATCGGCAAACACCCTGGATACCAGACGACCTTGGCTGTCATACTCCAGCCTCTCTGTAGTCGGGCCTCTTTGCAGGGCGCTGATTTGCCCACTGCTGGTGCGGCTCACGTTGACTGGAAGTAGCTTACTACTGGGCACCCAGAGCACTGGGTGACCTGCTGTGTCATATATAATCTTCAAGAGGAACTTCCTGTGGTCATCGTAAATCTTCTCTGTCCTAAGAGTGCGATCATAATCGACGGAAAGAATGTTGCGTCCGTTCACCTGTGGGAAGTATTTGATTTACAGATGTGTTAGAAAAACAGTGATTGCCGTCTGCACTGCAGGGAGAGAAATTGGTTCTCTGATTATGTTCATAAATAATAAGTTCAAGTCATTTCAAGTCATTTGCGATTCCACTATCTTATATTAAAAATAATAAAAATTATTGGCGTGTACAGTAGTTCACGCACTGTGATCAGGCTTTTTTTTTTTTCTTTCTCTACACTTGTCAGGGAGATTAACACCCTCTTTACAAGGCCCATTAAACCGAAAGACACTCTAACGATTGTTCAGGTACACTTAAATCACAACCTTCTAAATTTAGAGGAGATAATGATTACTCTGAGGCAAAGCAACCGTCCAAGACAAGCTCAGGGAGTACTGTAAGTCATAAATCTGACTGTGACATTCATAGGACTAAGACAAGGTAGAATTGTGTATTATACTAGAATACTGACAACCCCTCCTGTCAGATAAGAAGAGTTACACAACCATCCATTTGAATGAGAAGAAAAATTGCAAATTTTTCTTCAAAAAAATACATTTTGTATTATTTCTCAAACATATGTTGATAAATGAATATTTGAGACTGATAGAAGACAGATTGGAATCACTGTGAGATTATTTTAAGTGTTTGAAATGATTCATAATTTCAATTTAATAATTTCAATGTAACTTAATTTTGCTAATTAAATCCAGCTGTGAACTACTGAATATAATCTATTTAAAGTTAATGAGGAAATTAAAACATGCAATAAATTAAGTGATTTTATGCATGGGAAAGTTTTGGTTTCAATCAATTTAACTTCCATTCTACTCATTGACCCTAAGAGTTTTATGAACATTTTTAATATTGTAGAATAGATTTAAGTTGCTAATAATTCTTGGGATCATTATTCTTATTTATTGAGATTATATAAATGATGTCGATGTTTTTATGCTATTTTACTCTTTTTTAACTATTGCCCACTTTTTAAAATCAAAGCTGCAGAACAAAATATGTTTAAATGTCACAGTGTCTCCATAGCATGTCGAAGTAACTATTAGCCTGATAATTATGATTCCATCAAATTGCAGCTCTTTTTCTTTAAGTCCAAACACATTTGAAGCAATCTGCAAGAAAAAAGAAAAAAAGCATACCCTAAGCTTGCGACCAAACACAATAACTTTCCCTCTGGCTTGTTCTTTTCGGAAGCGCCACTCCACCAAGTTTTGCCCGTTCTCTCCTGGCAGGCTCATGTTGCGCCTGGCAACAGTCGGGTTGGCAGATCCGGCCAGGATGTGGGGCTCCGTCTGATAGTGGGTGTCCATTCCATTGGCATATGTAATCCGAAGCGAGTTATCATACCCCACTTGATAGCTACTTCTACATTGGTCTGTTGGTAGCCAATAGAAAGTACAAGTTAGGGAAGAGGAAAAAAATAATCACGCAACGTGAATGTTATTGACTTAATTATCGTTAAATTTCATAGCGCGAAAAAAAGGAACGTAATTGATATGCTGGAATCAGTGGACCATCTGGCTATCGAGAGAGTGTAAACCATTTGGATATGAGGCTGATGTGTCTCCTTGACAATCCCAACCCACACTGAGAGACTAATCGTGTCAAATCCTCTGAGCAGCAATGATTCGTGACATAAGCTTACTCAACGCTGGCCCGCTGACACTGGAAACAATGACAAATAGCCAGTTATGAAAAAGCCCCCTTGCACAGCCTTACCTTGAGACAGAGTGTAGAAGGCACGGATGGTAGAGGTATTTGTGGTGATGCTGACTTCTTCTTCTGTCAGGGAACTCTCTATGTCCACCGTCAAAGCGCTGTATATGTCTGTGTACAAGTTATTCACCATTCCACTGGGGAATGTCACATTCATTAGCCGTCCTTCACTGTCATAGCTGTGTGACAGAAAGCAAATCAAATGACAAGGCATTGATGTATGCAGGCTCTGGCTGACATGCTGCGTTCAATTAAAGTCTCTTACATTCTTCTCATGTGAAACCAAAGACTTTATTGTAATTAAAATGTCATCTTTTTTATATATTTTTTTCAGTTTTTGTAGCGTAACTGAAAGGGCGTCGATATCAAACTAAGGCACCATCAAAATATTTGATATGGGTGAATGACATTTCAACAGACCTGAAATTAATTCCATCATGTGGATGATGAATGTGTCATAATATCAAGTGATTGCTTTGACTTTTAGTTAAAAAGAATTATGCGAGGGAGAAGAATTCGATAAAAGAGAAGAAAACTCCAGAAAATGAAGAAGTCCAGATGGCTAATAATGATATTAAATTCAATTAAGTTTTAAGATGCTTTTATTTCCTCTCTTGAAAAACAAAACTAGAATAATGACACACATTTTCTCAGGGTTAAAATAAGGCAAAAAAGTAGCACCTTTTAAAAAAATGAAGGCGTTGAAGTCAAACTAGGCTATTTGACAGATCGCAGGCAAATTTTATAAATAGTATTCAATTAAATATATACCCCAAAGCAGTAAGAAAGTAAGTGCTGTACCCAATTATAGAGTAAACTTGTTCTGAGCTGTGGGATGAAGGCGAAAACAGTTTTGCTCTTGCACGCACACAGTAATTTGATTTTGTATCATATTACCTAAGGTAATGTTTACTAAATGGATTGAGCAGTGGTTACAACGACTTTTGTTCAATAAATCATGGAAGTGTAATCCTGCCTCATCCTTGGTGAGACACATACTATGTTTATTGTTTTGTATGTTTGTTTTACTGAATGTGACATCTGCCCATATGCACAGTGGATTTATTTACATGATTCACATTTGAGCACAGGAAGTCGGATTTGTGTTTCATCTGTAGCATCAGAAGGTTTCACATGTTAAATTAACTGCTGCCTTTACAATTAATTTTTAGGAATCTATTTTAAGGGCCCAACTATACTTACTCATAAAAAGTAGTCCAGCCGATCTCTGACGTCTTAGTAGCCAGGAGGCCATTGTTACCATGGTATGTAAGAAGCACAAGCTCTTGGCCCTGAGCTGTAAGAGTCTTCAGTCCACCGTTGGTACCCATGGTGAGCCAGATCACCTGGTTGTCGGGGGCCACGATCCGCACTGGCACACGATTTGTGTCTCTCCGTATTCTAAGAGTGTTTCCGTTGCTGTCAGTCACAGCCGTGATGTCATTCTCTGTGCTGTAGCTGAAAGTGTACTTCAAATCCCCTGTGAGCAGACTCGCTGTGTGTTGGTGTGTGCCATTGCTATCAAAAATATACAGCTCCTGGGCATCAGGGGATGCCACCTCATATGTACTGGCAGTGGAAGTCAAAGTTGGCCCATTTCTAGAGACGGCCCGGATGCGGATGTTGCCCAGGTCTGCCATGTAGAGGGTTCCATCTGGAGCCACCACTAAAGAAGATGGGGCATTGAGTCTTGCATCTTTGGCATACCCGTCCCCTGTCTGGTAGCAGTCACAGTTGGCATCGTTCTTACAATCACACTCGGAGGGAGCTCCAGCCAAATGTGTTATCTCGCCATCCACAGAAACCTTCCGGATCCTGCTCATCTTCCTCTCATCTGTCTCTGCTATGTAGATAGTGCCATGGTAAGATATGGCGATGGAAACAGCAGATTCTAGAGGACTTAACTGCGCCCTTTGACCACCTGCCACACCACGTTCCAGTCCAGCTAAAGGGCAGTGGACAGGACGGCCAGCTGCAATGCTCACTTGACCATTCTCTGTTATATGCAACACTATGTTGTTGTCCAGGACATAGAGGGAGTTGTCCATGGGGCTGACAGCTATGTCTGAAGGCCACTCCAGAATAACCTATAGACCAAGACATCATCAGATCATTATTCATATTTCAAATTAATATAGATTGGAAAATAGCATCTAATTTCATCCATTAAACATGATATGACCCTTAAATGATCTTTATAAATGCAATATCATTTACAATAGATTTTTTCAGCCTGTGAAGAGAGGCAGGCACTTGAACATAAACTGTGTGCATTGGCCACATTCATGTATATTGGCCATGTTTCAATGGTAAACAGAAAGAAATATAAAAAAATAATCTGTCTGTCTGTCTGTCCGTCCATCCATCCATCCATCCATCCATCTTCTGCTGCTTATCCAAGGTTCGTGGGAGTCGTTGCCAGAGCAGGAGGGGTCAAGACTTCCCTCTCCCTAGCCACATGGTCCAGCTCTTCTGGAGGGAACCCTAGGCATTTCCAGGCCAGCCAAGAGACATAGTCTCTCCAGTGTGTCCTGGGTCTTCCTCGTGGCCTCCTCCCAGATGGGGAGACTATGTCTCTTGGCTGGCCTGGAAATGCCCAGAATTCCTCCCCCAGGAGGCATCCTGACCATATGCCCGAGCCACCTCCTCTGACTCCTCTCTATGTGGAGGGGCAGCGACTCTATTCTGAGCTCCTCCTGGACAGCCAAACTTCTCACCCTATCTCTAAGAGAGGGTCTGGCCACCCTGCGGAGAAAACTAATTTCACCTGCTTGTATCTGCAATCGTGACCACAATTAACGATAGGAACGTGGATTGATCAGTTAATTGAAAGCTTTGCATTCTGGCTTAGTTCCTTCTTCACCACGACAGAGCGGGACAGAGTCTACATCGCTGCAGACACTGCACTGTGCCGTCTGTCGATCTCCCGCTCCATCCTTCCCTCACTTGTGAACAAGATCCCCAGATACTTGGACTCTCTGCTTGGGGTAGGACCTCTTCCCTGACCCGGAGTAGGCACTCCACCTGTTTCCAGTAGAGTACCATCATCTTGGATTTGGAGATGCAAACCGTTCCTCTGCAAACCGCTCCAGTGATAGCTGGAGATGATGGACTGATGAAGCCAACAGAAGCACATTATCTGCAAAAATCGAGACTCAATTCTGTGGCCACCAAACCAGATCCCCTCAATGCCCTGGCTGCGTCTGCAAATTCTGTCCATAAAAGTTATGAACAGAATCAGTGACAAAGAGCAGCCCTGGCAGAGTCCAGCTCTCACCAGAAATGAGTCTGACATACAACCTGCAATGCGGACAAAGCACCGACACCGGTCATACATGGGACCCAACAACCCGTATAACAGGGTTCGGTACCCCATAATCCCGGATCGCCCCACACAAGATTGCCCACGGGAAAAAGTCTGCCTTCTCCAGATCCACAAAACACATGTAGACTGGTTAGGCGAACTCTCATTCTCCTTTGAGGACCCTGCTGAGGGTATAGAGCTTGTCTACTGTTCCACAACCAGGACAAAAACCACACTGCTCCTCCTGGATCCGAGGTTCATTGACCCAGTGGACCCTCCTCTCCAGCACCGCTGAATTGTCCTTACCAGGGAGGCTGAGGAGTGTGATCCCCTGTAGTTGGAGCACACCCTCCGATCTGCCAGTCCAGCAGCATTTTCCCTGATATCAATGCAACGCTGCAGAGGCATGTCAGCCAGGACAGTCCTACAACATCCAGAGCCTTGAGGAAACCAGTGCAGACCTCATCCACCCCCGGGCCTCGCTACTAAAGAGCTTTTTAACTACTTCAGCAACTTCAGCCCTGGAACTAGGTGTGTCCTCTCCAGTGTCCCCCTGCTCTGTTTCCTCATTGGAAGGTTTTCGACGGGATTGACAAAGTCTCTGAAATATTCTGAAATATACAATGTGGTTGTAGTTCTGCTGGAGATGGGAGTTGAAACTCCTTCTGCCAGATGCCACATTACGTGAGGGTCTGCCAGGTCTGACCGGCATCCTTCCCCAACATCGGAGCCAATTCACCACCAGGTGGTGATCAGTTGATAACTCCAACCCGCTTTTTACCCGAATGTCCAGGAGATGCATCGGCAAGTCCCATGACATGTCGACCAAAGAATTGTCTAAGGTGTGTTGGTGCCGAGTGCACATATGGACACCTTTATACCTGGACATCGTGTTTGTTATGGACAATCTGTACCAAGCACAGAAGTCCAATAACTCCGGTTCAGACCTGGGGGGACCGTTTCTCTCAATCACACCCTTCCAAGCCGCACTGTCGTAGCCCACGTGAGTGTTGAACTCTCCCGTTAGAATGAGGGAGTCCCCAGCAGAAGCTTTCCTTGGCAGCCCCTCTAGGTACCCCAAGAAGGATGAGTAAACTGAACTGCTGTCGGGTAAATAGCCACAAACAACAGTATGAACCCGTCCCCCCACCTGAAGGTGGAGGGAGGCAACCCCCTCGTCCACCAGGTTGAACCCCAACATGCAGGTGCTGAGTCGGGGGGCAATCAGTATGCCTACACCTGCTTGACGCCTCTCACCTGTCGGTCTGTCTATATGTACACACATACTGTCTACAGAAAATACACATAAACATGTCATTCTTATTTTCTCATATCGGACAAAAATAAGATATGGGATTTGAATGGAAGTTCTTTATCAATACAAGTATCCATGCTTTATTTCTGCTTTAATGTTTGCAAAGCTGACCAAAAAAAAAACTGGGTCACTCCTTCCTCTGGAATTATTTAGTATTGTGAAAAATGCCCCCCATTGGACAATCAATTGAGTATAGCAAATTAAGTAAAATTGTGTATAATTGAATTTACATAAAAAAGATTTATGTCATGTTATGACTCAAAGTTATAATCAAAAGTATCCATTACACTCTGCTGTTAGAAATGTGAGATGAGTAAAAAAACACATTTGTTACACCGCAAATGACCCGGTTCAGCCGTCATATGTCTAAGCACTCTTTAATTGTGCTTTTCCACAGGCTAATACTAATAAATTCCACAGCCATTAAGCTGGCAGCTGCAGCAAATTATCCATATATGACTACAGGTGAGTGCACTGCAGGAAAAGTCAATAAGGGGGCAACAATGATGATCCTTTTAAAAATGGGAACCATCATTTGGCATGTTCTTTATTCAAAATTTTTCAAAATACAGATCCAATAGCTATTAAAATGGAGCTCTGTTGAGAAATGTCATACAATAATCAGTGAATTACAAATTGCATAAATGTGCAGGAAACTAGAAAAACACACCTCAGGAAATTTATGAGAAATTAAAAAAGAAAAAGAACTTTTGTTATTTTTGGGTCAGATCAGTAATGTTTTGTCTTGTTTCCTGTATTTTTGTTGGTTGTTAATGGGAAGTGTGTTATTTGAAGCTGATGATCTTTCGCAGACATGTACAGTGCTATGATCATAACCATTAGACTGCAGCGAGTTATTCTAGGTCAAGGTGGCTGATAGTTTGACTGCACAGAGCCAATTGTTCCTGCTTACGTGGCTGAGGATCTTACTCGCCAAAATCTATCTTAGTTCTTTCCAAAACCAAATGACAGAGGCAAAAAGTGACAAGCTCAAACCTTTGTCCTTGTGTTCTCTTACGTTCTTCCCCCTTTATCTTCACCACCCACTCCCAGGTAGGCACCAACAGATTGTCTCCTCTGAAATCTTGCATTCAAATGTGTTACATCCTCAACAACCTTTCCTAGTTTCAACTTTCATCTGACTTTATATAGAAGTCTGTGACATTTTCTTCCGGGGACATTTGATTCTGACTGTTGCCGTTCTGCTATCTACTTTTCAAGTGTTTTGTTTGTATTCTCTATGAGCAACTTCCTTCAGCATTAGATCCGCATTTGAACATCAGAAATCTAATTAAAATGTAAATTAGTTGAAAAAAAAAAGACAAAAAAGAACATTGTAAGTTGGTTGTACAAATGTAAGGTTTTAGAGTCAGATGCAGATGCTATTTCATTCCCAAGCTGCCAATCTATATTACAGTTCACTTTCTGCAGAAAAAAAAAAAAGATATAGGTCATACTTCAATTTCACATTTTTGGTTTTACTTGTGTGCATGATTTATTCTAAAGCATCAGAATAGAGCTAAACTTTAAGCACAAGGAGTACTATGTCGCTCTTATGTCGCCTCAGCCGTGTTAAAATACCAAATTACTGCAGAGGAAAAACTTTAATGCAGTTAAGTTGCCACCCAGTGCTTCTTCATTATCATGTAAGGTGTAACTGCCCTCCATCCTGAGTATTTCTAGTGAAAGACTAAAGATGAATTCGATTCCAAACACATCAAAACAGCCCCCCGACCTGAGTAATTATTCTTCCTTACACTTCATCCACCGTGACCAGAAAACTAGAAAGCTCATCCGTCCCAAACTTCACTTCCTGTCAAACCCACTCAGAGCATACGTTTCCATTCACAGTTTCAAAGAAAATAATGTTCTCTTATTGAGTCAAAAACTAAATAAAACAAACGCATTGCCTTCATTATAAATGTTTTTTTCCTTGTGCATTTTAAGATTGTTTACAGGGGAGTTTGGGTAAACATAATCCCAAAGAGAGTTCAAGATATTTCATCCTTGATGGTCTCATCAAAGTACTTGTTTAAAAAATATTGACATATGCAGCTTAACACAGAGTTTTTAAAATTCACCTGAAATTTTATGGCAAATGGAAAGCTGTTTATTGTATATGATGCAGCATTTATTGGAATTCTATTTTTAAATTTCAAAACTTAAAAGATGTAGCGAAACTGACATGCATAACTGCTTTTTCCTGTATTTCCGATAAAAAGTTCTTGGTTTTCTCTGCATGTCTAAAACCTCATCAGTGTAAACCCTAAAAGCCGGCTGCTTGTCTGTACTTTATTTAAGTTGGTAAATTTTTATGAAATAATGCCATCAAATAATGGCAATTTCATTTAGTCGAAATGGTCTGCTATTTTCTACTGCTATTTTGTTTGCAGCCACAATCAAGACAAGTAAGATGAGTTTGGGTGTTTTTCTCAAAATGAAAATGGGTGGATAAATTCTTTACATAGAGAATACATTACTGAAGTTGTGTTTTCATTACTTAATATGTCTGATTATTTCACCCGGTTATTTCTAAAACAAGCTATGATCACAAAATCATAAATCATTTTACCTCAATAATAAATATATTTAGACAAAGAAGACCAAGATGGATTATGGAAGAGACAAGGGGAGGGTTAAAGGGGTCGGGCACAAGATGGCAACATGACACGTTCCACGTGCGCACTCGGGTCGTGTCGTCTGGTCCGTCAGTGTGTGCGTCACCTGATTGATGTCCATGCTATTGTCACAGGTCAGAGGCCGAGCCGATGTCAGGTCGTTAGAACCGAGAAAAGTGGAGATGATGCCGTTCTGGTCAACCTTTCGGATTGTGGTGCCGTCAACGAAATAAATTAGACCGTTTTTGTCCACGGTGATGCCTGTGGGAATTCAGTAGAGGGGAGGGGGGGGTGGAGAAGGAAAAAAAAAAAAACAACCTAAGAGGAAAACATGGTTGATATGCAGCATTTCTGCTTGCATGACTCAGTGGACGGAACACGATGGATACATGTGTCAAGCTTGGCTTCCTATTATTCAGGTCACTGCAAAAAGCACAGCTATCAATAATTCACAGGCTGCTTTTCTAGTATTAAATAATTTCACAGGCAGAAGTGGGAAAGGCTGTATTCATACGGTATATATGTGCTCTCTATATCTTGTAAACCTCTCTTCTAAAAAAGGTCCTCCAGGGGTGGTGATGTCAATAAGATGCCTTTTTTAGACTTTCAACACGGGTAATCGTCAATAATCTGCATGCTATTCAAGGAATGAATGAACTCGGGGGCAGAGATGCTAGCTTTGGGCAACTTTAGTCGAAAGGGTGAAACATTTGCAGTTGCCATGGTGACAACAGTGAATCGAATCGTCTCGGTGATTTAATGTCAGCTCAGAGTAGCAACTGTCGGCCAGACCAGTGTGGAGTTACAATAACCATTCATCCCAAACTTTGAAAATACATTTCCAGGCCATATTCACTGCACAACTCTGTGGGTTCATAGAGACCACGTTCCTTTTTTAGGGAAGTCAAACCCTCACATACAAGGGGGGCAATTTCCATTCCGCACATTTCTCATTACTTGTTTTAAAATTTAATTCCAGCTTCTGAAGTTTTGATGTCATGAACCTTTAAGTAAGTCATTTTGAAGATAAGTGGATGAATAAATAATAACCACAACCTGGATTTTTAGACGGCTCAACCTGACTTCTAAATGATTTTACTCGTACATACTCGGGTAAGAAATGACTGTGTTGTTAGCGTACTATCTGACAGTGAGCCTGCACATTGTAAAGGAAAAAGTTGAATATTGAAAAAAAACACTCTTGCATTACTCTTCTTCACTACAGTTGGTTTCCACTATGGCAGGGCACGCATCAAACAAGTAGCGGGGAGGCAGAAAGACAGCCTTGTCTTCTAAAATGAGAAACAAAACTTTATTTTGAGTTGACAGAAAACTTAGTGATTATCTATTCACCCCCAGGCTGAAAGAGGGTCGAGTACAGTTTTTTAGTTCACAAAATACTCCAGAAGTGCCACAGCAAAGCAGTGCTGCAGATTTTTTTGGCCTCAAAATAGAGATAGTTAAAACAAAGTAGCTTATCTAAAATTACGTGAAGTCCTGAAATGCAATGTTGACTTAAAAAAAAAAAAATGTAGCACAATATTTTTAGCTTCTTAGCCAGAAATTTAGATGTTGAAAACCTGTGTTTTCACGCTCCAGCTTTTAAAGAGGTTTGTTGGTAACCTTTCAGGTGGCAAAGATGCACATAACCCACTACTAAGGGCTAAGTGAAAACACAGTAAACATCACTTAATTTTTAACTCAACCTCAAAGGTTGGTTGGTTACACCAAACAAGCACTGCTTTGACTGAAACCCTGAAGCATTTAGAGAAATAAACATTTATCTGACCTTCAATCACAGTGGGATAATTGGAAAAGGACTATAGTTTTATTTTTCAGTGTACTATACCGTTAATTTTAAGTGAATGCTTCATTTAAGAGCACGTAAGAAGATTTTCAATTTTTACAATTTTACAATTTTCTTTCTATTTGACAAACTGCATAATTTTTCACAAAGTAGTGTGTAGCACTGATGTGTAACATAGGATAGCAGGAAAAAAAAAAAAATCTGAATCAGTTTCACCTTCAGTGCCTGATTTATTTTTCAGCGAAGGTTTTAAAAGCGACTAGCATATATAAGAGGTGTCTGGTTTGACCCGTGGCTGGATCTACACAAGATTGCTTTTTGCTAAAACATTGACGAGCTGAGGGACCCCACGGTGAATCCTTGGGAGCTGGCTATTTGACCGTCTGTGATTCTGAGACAGATGAAAAATGTCAAATCTGAGCAGAGTTCACCAAATGTGTGAGAGGGGAAAAAAATGAAGCCATCTGCTGTTTTTTCATCGGTCTCGCCTTCCACCCACTCCATCATTAGAGTCGGTCCCTCAGATTGCTTTCACTCAAGACTTTATCACCCTGTTGAAGCTTAAGTATTGCAGTTGGTGGGCAAAACGGCAACAACTACCCAGAAAATGTTTAAATTAGCCTTTTCATCCCGGACAGTTTTGCAGTATACAGCTGTTTGTGTTTGTCAGTTATGGACTTACGGATATGATAGTTTGTTTTAAAAAAAAAACTGAGCTATATCCAATGACACATTATTCAATATACTTTGAAAAGAATATGCAAAATATATTATCGGTTCAATAACATTAAATAATGACTTTATGAAGCGCAGCAGCTCGACAGAACAAAGCTCCCTTGAATTTTTAATTCATTTTTTTTTTCCCCTGCTCCCTTTTATTCTTAAAGCACTAAGCCCAAGCTTGACAAAGTCACCACATGAATTTCCAACCAGTAGTTGCCACTCAAGATGGAGAAACAAATCACTGTCCGCCCCTCTATTTCAGTAAAACATCATCATTAGTTCTAAACGATACCTTTGGGTGCAGTGAGAAAAGCCTCAGGTGCTTTGCCTCCGTCGCCACAGTGGTTCTCATCAAAAGGCAGACAGTGTTCTCCGTTCCCCGCAACAACCTCTGCATTGGACTGCAGATCCTTTGTGCCTGTTAAGGTTTTTGGTCGGTAGATCCTCCGGGAATTAGTGTCTGACACATACAGCTGGCCAGTAACTGGATCAGTGGCCAAGTAATACCGGTGTGCCGGGTTGTTACTGCATAAAGAAGATAAACAAGTTTTTACTTGCAGAAACTGCAGAGAGTGAAGCACCCTCACTCAGTCCATTTAAACCTGGTTTACAGAGGGTATTGTGAGGAATCCTGTTGTATAGGTGTATTTTACTTTAAATGAATTATTATTGGTAAGGGGTGTAAATTACTTGAATTATTATATATATTTAAATTTGTTCGCATTAGTCTTTGAGTGCAACAAAACATGTTATTTGCATTATCATTATTATGTTTACTACACATAATTTCTTGTATTTGAAGATATTGAATTTCACTATAATTCATCAGTTTGACAAAGCAAAATCATTTCAGCATAATTCTTCCAAATAATAATTAAACCCCAGCTGATTGAATTTATTGTCTACTGAATAAAACATCCAGAGTGAAGGATATAATTAAAAGTTTATTATTTTAGTCGTCTACATGGAGCTAAGATTGTTTCAAGTTGCACTCGATTCAAATTTTTTTTAGGTTGCTTTAAAAAGGTAATCCTTGATTAATCCTTGATTCCTGTTGTATTCTACAAGCACACTGGAGAAACTAGAGACATGTAACAGCCAAAGCCTGTATCTTCCATTAGAATTCCAGGACATAATACAAAGTTAGCATTGGTATTAACTTTGTATATATAATAATAACTATAATAACTTTGGTTCTTTTTTTGAATGCTGGTTTTAAAACAGATACCATGCATTTCTGATTAAAAATAATGTTTATATGAAGCCCAGTTGTGGCTCATTAAAAGAAACAAAAAACAAAAACATATTATCAGCTTGAAATTAACTAAAAGTTTGTTGTTTTTGCCGATAATGAGCTGAGGAGGGGAATTCTGCCCATTTTAATATTGTGGGGAATGAAACAAAACAAAAAAAAAAACAACAAAACAAAACAAAAAAAACAAGCTTGAACAGTAAAAGGTGTGCCAGGTTATCTGGTTTTTGTGTGTTTGTGTGTTTCTGCGTGATGGAGGTTTGGCATCTGTGGAAGTCACCACATCCAATCACTTCGTTCAACTAATTTGCGTATTTTTAACATTTCTCCATCTCGTCTTCAGCAAGCGGGCCAAATACTGCGCATTTAAAACCTTTTCAACATGTGTGAATACTTCAGTTTTTCCCAGCTATCACATAACAACTTTTCAAACAATCTCAAACTGGGAAAAACAGGCTGAGTAAATGAAGTAACCTTTGCAATTAAAGCCCACTGTTAATGAAAGCGCTTTAGTGTTGTTAAAGAGCTGCAAACAGGGGCAGTTAATTTGAGTAGTGCTACCATAAACAGGGTTCCTCAGGAGGCACTCTCGCCAACACAGGTTGGCTTTGGAAGTGGATAATGTGACAGCAAAATAAATGTGGCAATGAAACATCTTTGTAAAATGATAAAGATGGAGTCATAAAACTTGACAGCTAATATGGGTTGGAGTAAATGCCCAGAATACGTGGCTGCTATCGAATTTCTATAAAGAATTCATTAAAGACATACATTAGGAACCTTACTTTTACAGTCAACCTGCAGGGGGTGGGCAAAATAAATGAAACATCTGCAATGTATTATGCTGCCCATCAAACTGTAGGAGCCCTGCAACAAACATTTTATTTTGCCAGGATAGTTCAAGAAATTTTCAAAATTTAATGTACGCCATTTATGTACTTCATTTTGGTTGACCATGAGATCCCAACCTGAAATTAAGCAGTAGGATTAATCAGCAAACACAAAATAAACATTTAGCTCAATAAAGGCCCATTATTGCATATGCTAAATCCATATAATAATTGACATATAATGAAAACTATACCATGAATAAGAAGATTAAGAAGATTAAGATAAAATAAGAAGATAAAAGAACGGGCATGCCATAGCATATATATATATATATGTATATATATATATATATATATATATATATATATCGTGAAGAAATATATCTCATGAAGAAACATGTATTTGAGTTGTATTGACAGATGTGTATCTCATAGGCGAACAACTATTGTGGCAAGCTGACTACAGTGACAAGGGTGTACTGGGGATATAAAGTGCGATAAAAAAAAATACACATTATATAAGCCATAAAGTGTTTTACAGAGACAAGACAGGAGAATGCATGAAGCCAGACAAATAACCAAAGCAAATCATTAGAGAAATATAAGTATATCAAACAGAGATAAAAGCTGGAGGTAGTTGGAGAATTACATTAGGCCCATTGAATGAAAAAAATAAACAAATAAATAAATATTATATTACTATAACATCAATGGACTCTTTCTGTGCAATGCACAAAACTGGATAATTTAGATCACTTTTAAATTGCATTTGATTCTAGAAAAAAACATCTCCTGACCCTCCCCATTTATTATCATGATCCCTGCTTTGATAACCCCTAATACAGTATACTAATCTGTGGGTACCTGAAGAGATTTTCTCCATTAGTCTTTAAATGTCAGAGCCGATGACATTACTTATGAAATTATATCTACATCATATTACACTGTACCCCTGTTCCAATTCTTACACTTAAGGTCATTTAATCACAGGAACAAACTAATCTGCACCATTTGTTTCTTCATCATGAATATAAAGCAGTTCTAGTGCGCCTCAGAATCAGAGCATCTGCCAGACAAAATGATTGCAAATGTTATTATGCTCTTCACAATTATACTCTTCATGGATGCTTTATCGTACTGGACCGGATTTTGATTTGTATGCAGATGTTTATCGTCTATAGCATCCTGAACAGATTTTCCAATTTTCATAGGTGACATCTGCAAATCTGTGTATGTTGTGGCCATTTTAGGCTATGCATAAAATCAGATATGCGCACTCCCTTGCTCTCTTGTAGCTGTAATAGGACTATTTTTGGTGTGTAGTGATTGTACATGCAAATCACTGGTGCTGAACGCAACTGTATACAAAGAGGATCATGATGTATGGGGAAGACAACATGCACAAAGAGAATATACCTACCTGTGTCTAAAGTCTTTATTTCTATGCACAGGCATACAGGGAGGGGGGGAAAGGAAAAGAGAGTCCATATTATGGATCAGAAAAGTCTTAGAAGGATGCTACATTTTCAATTTGCGAATGCTTTTTTTTATTAAGTCAGACAATTTAACTTGTACAAGAACAACTCAGATATTATGCAAAAGGCTTTCTCATTGATCCTGTTGGAAACCACAGAAGTAAATTCTATCAGCGCAAACACTGACTGAGGAGCTGATGAAAAATGCAGCCTTCTTTTCGGCTATTCCCGAATAAACAAACTTTAGAAAGTCAAACGTGACTCCGTCAAAGAATCAACACAGCTAATGGAGAGAGTTTTTGGTTGTTGTTCTTTGTTTTGCATGGGGAGATGCAGGACTCTGAAAATACAGGGTCTCTTAAATTGCTTTCCTGCATTACCGATAATTTTCTAAGTCCGACCACTCGTATTGTTGTATTGATTGTGCTTCTCGTTATGGTCCTTTCTATAGCTGCATTATTGATATAGACTTCATGCCAACAATAGTGAAAAGGAGCATACATAGCAAAGCTTGGCTTGCATCAGATAAAAGAAAAAAAACAAAAAAAGTACTATGTAATATAGAATAAAGATATGTTCTGCCAGAAAGATGGTTGTTTTTACACACACACACGCACACACACACATACACGTGCACACATGCGCGCGCACACACACACACACGCGCACACACAGCAGATAGATCACACACAAATGGGGAAAAAAAAAATCTGTCTACATCATTTTTTTTCCAGTTCTCCTTGTATTGTCCATTTCAAGTTTTCTTTCATTTCATTTTATTCTTTATAGTTATTATTATCATTATTTTTCGTTATTTGGAGTAAACTTGACAAATAAATATCATGGGATGGAGTTTTCTTTGAAGATATCCAGGATGAAATGATTATTTTTAAAATGATTGAGCATAAAATTAAAAAAAAAAAAAAAAAAAAAAAAAAAAAAAAGAACAAAAAACGCAGCTTTCTTCCTGTTCAAGCAGATAACTGCTCTGCACAGGTACATGCAACATCTGCAGGCTTCTTGTAAAAAATGAGATATTTCTCCTTTTCCTACTTTGATTACTTCCCAAAATGTTAATTTTTGGTGCCTTGAGTTAAGCTCCAGAAGGATCTCCACAGTTATCTACACTGAGACACGGGGGAGACGTTTAATGACCCGTGTCCTGTTAAAACATTTTTTATACATGTCTGAATGAGGATGATGTCCCGATATAAATTTAATCAACATCTGCCAGATTGAAATAAGCCAACTGTCCGGATCCCAGTCATTACTGAGATAAGCCAACTTGGCATGAGAGAAGCTTCATCCCAATTACGCAATAAAGACAGGGTGTCTTTCATAATTTTGGGGATGGATGGATTCCACACATTTACAGAATATGAGCGGGAGAAAAATGTCAGTTGCGATTCGAATCCCAACGCGTTTAAGTTGATTAGAAAGACATCGATATAGTTAATTTTCTGGTCGCGTTAACAACAGATGCAAAATTAATTCCTCTTTACCTGAGCTCCATGATACTAGTGACATTGCCAGTTGGGAAGATGCGGCGGACGTAGTTGAAATCTCCCACATACAAGCTTCCATCTATGCCCCATGCCAGAGCTACCGGCGCCAGTAGCTTGTTGCCTAGGGCTTGCCCATTACAGCTTGGACACGAGATGCTTCTACGCCTGCCATTCCCCATGACCGTAGAGATCACGGGGGGCTGGAGGGAGATGAACTGGTTCTCCCCGCTGCCTTTGTAAAGAATGCCTGGGAAATAAAACACAGAATATCCACAAGTGTGAAATCATGGCAGCCAACTGTCAGTGGTAGCAGGTATTGAGCTCAAACTTCTTGATTAATTTGGAAATTCCACTGTGTTGCAGCCTTTTAAGTAAAAAGATGAGAATTAACACTTAACACTACAAAGAGCTAGCTTTTTTTGAGGCATTCCTTCAGTAAAATTTAATGCCCGATATTGCTCACATTCATAAGCCTGTATTGATTGTAACGCTCCATGAAACAAATCGTTTTCCACAAAAATAAATCTATTGCATACAAATTACACAAGGAAGATATAGAGTTGACCATTTACATCAATTGCTGTATTGTCAGTAACTGAAAAGTTGGAAAATGAAACATATTTGATTAACTTGATATCCACACGTAACGTGATGGTAATTACATTTTTCATCTCACTCGTTTCCCAGATGAATCACTGAAGCTTACTTGGCTTAATATTCTTTTGATGCACACGAAAGACATCATGAAAGATTCCACTGTAACACAAAATCACCTGTTCATAACTGAAATTACAAATCTAAGAAAAAAAAAATTTAATCCATAGCATCATTTCAATCTATCCCCTGTTTACCTCATGAAGAAAATGCCACACATTTCAGCTGTAATACTGAGAGAAGCGCCGGCTCACTGGAGGAGTTGGCCTTGCTGGAGGCTATAGAGCTATTGACATGTCTACAGTACATCAATTTTCTTTATGGGTGTCTATGCTTACTTATATTGATGTATGTATATATATATTTATATATATATATTTATAATATATATGGATAGATGTGTGATGTTGACATGTATTCCTTCAGGTGTGAGGTAGCTCCAGAATCAAAATGTTGGATATGCTTCTGAAGCAGCAATGGCACCATGGAAACAATGCCAACTTAAAAATAAGAAAAATAATAATATTTTATGACTGGCATCACCAAAAAAAAAAAAAAAAAAAAAAAAAAGCAGAAGGGGAGGGGGGTTGATTCCCAAAAAACCACTGGATATTCCCGCAGGCGGTGAGTTTTTGAGTTCTGTTTACAGCTCGTTCTTCACAGCTCAAGCTTAAACCACAATGTTTTCTTAACCTTAAAAATGAGCTGCCTTGTCTCTCTATGATTCTATGAACAGCAGGGGACTTGTTTCTGTCTCGTATTCTACAGTTTGTTTGTGCAGATCACAATAAATATATTGCCATGTATATTCAATATATTCCCATATATTGTTAGATAAAGTCTGCAAAAACAAACATTTGCAACTATTTAGTGGCCAAATTTTGTTCCTGTAGGGTACTTGTTGTTTAGATGGCACTGATGACAACTGCAAACAATGTGATGTAAAACAGCCCAAGCCTGAGCACTTAATAGGCAAAAACAAAAACAGTTAGTATGTTTTTGATTCTAAGAAGAGGAAACTTGTAAAAGAGTAGCAAGATGTTACCGGAATAAAAAAGTTTGAAATAATGTCCATTTCAAGTCAGTCTACTTTAACTGGACAGAGACATTAATAATGAATAAACCATTGTTTTGGGGTAATGGAAAGAGAGGGTTGGCTTGTAATGGATGGCTTTTGGTGATGAGATGAATCTTGGTTTGCCAGGTTTTCAGTGTTCAGAGGCATAAACTGAACCAAAACTACTAACTTACTTATCCAACTAAGACAAAAGGTACAACGTCTGAGGGGTAAAGACATATACGTCTGTCATTGAATAATGAATAAGGATTGAATAAAGAACAGACAGAAAAAAAAACCAAAAAAAAACAAGTAGCTGGCATGGATTGCAGCTGGAGCTGTGTCATGATTCTCTGCACCTGTGCTCTCTTGAGCGCCAATTGAGTTGAATAATTAAATTAATATAAACATGCACCAGCTAATCTCTTGAACTAACAGCTAATGATTTGGGAAATCTTAATTTGGGGAAAGCCTTTCAGGAAAACAACACTTCCTTTGGTACCACATTGGGAATCCTTGGAATTTACTTTCAACTGCCAGTTCTTTTTTCAAAAAGACTGCAAAAAGACTGTGGTCATTTTAACCATTTCTGTGAAAATACACTTGAACTACATTTCTGAAAGGCAACACACAAGCACCTCTTTCACCATCAGTACAAAAACAACCAAATATTTCTGTAATAAAATCAGTTCAGTGGATTTCTAAACCCCCTACACACAACACAAGCATATTTTACAGACTGTTTTTTTTTTGTTTTTGTTTTTTAACTTGTTTGCTTGTTTTTCTCAAGGAAGTGATGAACATAAACACTGTGTGTATATTTGCAGTGAGTCACAGCAGATTAATATTTTAACAAGAAGCAAATATAACTAGATATTTAAGGGGATACTATAATAGTCTTCAAAGGGGGGAAACACATCAAAGGGTGGATGTGCATGTTGGAATCGCTGTTTGGATCCTGCCTCTGTCCTCATTAGCAGATGACACCGCGGCACGGCCACAAGAAAATCGCCCCCCCTCCATATTGTCCCCGTGAGCCGTCCTAACCCTGAATGTATGCAGAATGGACTGGTCAGCCGTGATGCTCGTCCACTCGCCGATTACCTCACTTTATCGATTTAATTGATTGAAGGGAAAATTCAAACGGAGGCAGGGTCTGGCAAGAATCTTGACAGGACAATCTGGCCTATCCGTCTTTTGTATCTGACAGAATTATACATGAGGCTCTAACAAAGACAAATAGGTCCGGGGGATTGGTTTTATATGTGACGCCATCAAAAGTGCGACCTTGGGACTTTAATTGAACTGTGATCCACGTGTCTGCTCACTGAATGAAACACATGGTGATGAAACTCTCCCTGAGCTGATAGGACAGAATTGCAACCGTAAACATGTGTGGAATCTCAATGCATGCTTATTTAATAGCTTCTTAATATTCCTTGGAAAGACAAACACGTTTCCAATATCCAGGGGTCTCGCAGTTTTGGCTGCCGTTCAAATGATGAAAAAAAAAAAGAGAGAAAAAAAAAGTATATGCTGAGGTCATTTTGGTGAGCCGCCAAGGTGCTCTTTATTTACAGTTCTATCACAGTTACAGTACACAGAAGTCACTACATTGGCAATTAGACGGCGTAATGGAATGGATTAAATACACCAATCAATCATCAGCTACTCCTTGTAGCTCCTGCGTGCTTTATATCGATCCATCTCTCCTCTGCCTCGTACAAAACTTACTGAATTCGAACAAGACTTACTCATGTAGTGTAATAACATAGCAGAAACTAATAGAATAAGGTTTCTTGATGTCATAAAATTGATTAATGTAAATAATTGTTGGAGAATAGGCTACACTAGTTTGCATCTAAAACTTTTTGGCTAAGGGGCCGCACTGACTTAAAATTTGACAGACGGGCCGGGTCAGCACAAGATACAATACATAAAAAAAAAAACAAAAAAAAAACCACATTTGTTAACAGTACATATCAGACTCGTCTGACATTTGTCTGACATTTGCTTTGAAAATAAAACAAGCTTGGTTTTGGAGGCTCTGGCTTTTGCTTGCATGTCTTTCACAAACCGCATTTTCTCTTGTAGCTTCACATGCAGCTCATTCATCTGTGTCAGTATGTCCACAGAGAAGGCTAAATCACAGAGCCAATCAGTGTCATTCAGCTCAGGAAAATTCTTAAGTAGCTCCAAAAATGAAATAACCTCCTGTTTGAGCTCCCACATTCATTGATCCAATCATTCACATTAAGTATGAATTTTGTACCGATCTTTAGCGGGCCAAATAAAAAAAAAACAACGGACCAGATGTGGCCTGCAGGCCGAAGTTTGCCCAACCCTGATCTAATTACTAGACAGGGCTGTGCATATGTTGTGTTGAAACTTCCTGATTAGTACACCCATACTGAAAATTGTTATAAATAAAAATGATTCATTGCTGTCATGTGAAAACATTTCATCTGACTTTTGTTCGATGAAATATTCTTTAAATTTTCTGTTCTGTTCTTTCTTTCCTTATTTAATAAGGCCAAGTATCTAAAAGTAAATGATTCTGCAAAAAAAACTGCACACTGGTAAAAAATGATCACAACAATTCAAAACACAGCTTAGCAAAAAGTATTCTAGAGATCCTTTTTTTATTATTATTTCTGAATTCTGAGTTTGCAAGTTCTTCCCGTGTCTGTGTGGGTTTCCTCTGGGTTCTCAGGTTTCCTCCCACATTCGAAAAACATGCAGAAGGTTAATTAGGAAAAATTGGGAAAATTGCCCCGAATGAATGAGTGAGTGAATGGTTGTTTGTATGTGTGTTCCTGTGATCAGCGGAAGAACATGGATGGATGGATGGATATTTCTGAATTTAGATAAAGACTGCAAGATAAAATAAAAATAATAATAATAAAGGTTGGGGGCATGTAGGAACACATGGGGGGATGTAGGAACAAAATGATAAAAACAAGAGTATAATACAAAGTAGTTTTCAAGCGTAAAAATTCAAATGGCAATTTCTGCTTTCATTTAAAGTTCTGTCCACATCTGCTGGACAGAAGTCAGGAGTCAACTCCGGTGTGATTCGGCACAATACGAATGAAATTTGACTTGACTTTCACGAGCCTTTGAAATTTAGATGAAAGTATATCACAGTTGTCAACATTAAAAAAGAATGAAAAATGACAGAGAGAGCCTTATATAGTGGGAGATAGATAAGGGAAAACTATGATTAGTGGAGTCATTTCAGATATATGGAGTATACAAAAATGACTTATGAGAATCAAATGATCCATTTGTCATTCCCATATTCATATAATTTGTCTGCTTTGAAACAAAATATCCTGACTTTTTCTTCGTAAGACTAGTTGCACCATCTCGGCCTTTTAATATTCAGTCACTGGCAGCCAATTATCTAACTGATTCTTTGATTTCAGTTTAATCATTACACAAGGTATTCATTTGTTCAATAAAAGGCTCATTTGACTGAGAAAAAAAATGCGGTTTCATGCCGACATCACAGCATCTGCCATGAATAATGGTATAAATGGAAGACAGTGCCCGAATACCTGGTAGAATAACCGCGCTGCCTTGAGCAATGTCACAGAGACAGCGCAGAACAGAGGAGACCGAATGTGTCTTAATTGCACCGTGTCCTTCTTTGTTCTCCTTCGCACAGTGTCAAAGCATGCAAACCCCCGGCCGATCCATTATGATAGCGACTAAAAGTGAGCAGAAATCCAGCCTTTGCTTCAAAATAATCACGAGCATGAACCTGTGTAGCGAGCGCGCGCCGATACGGGGTTGCTGAACTTTAAGTCCAATAAAAATCAGCTCAAGATAGAGAAAGGCTACAGACGGAAGGGAGGGTACATTCGCTTGCAGTGAAGAAAGGAGGGCCAAGAGGATATGACTAAAGCACAGACACCAGTAATTTAGCTTATCTAGTTTGACAGCCTCCATGTGGAGGCAGGAGAGAGAGAGATGTCAGGCTCGTGCCACCAAAGATGAGGAGAAAACTCCCTAGATGTTTGAAGTGGTACGGAAATGAAGAATGAGTCACAGCGTACAGCGATAGCAGGTTTCTGAAGCTAAACCACTCTGCAGATGCACAGTCCCACCACTTGCAAACAGATATTAGTTAAGGAATTGATACCAAAGCAGCAAACCATGGAGGCAAACAGTCATATTTGGATTTATCTTTGTGACTACAGAAGATATCGAACTGCATTCTTTGCCAAAATACCCAAATGGACCATAAATCTGAAACGTCAAAAAGTGGCAGAAAGCAAGACTGAATAATTCAGTTTGGGCTGAGGAAATGCAGGTGATACAACTAGGAGCTTCTATTCAGAGCCTATAGAATAAATATTAATATGCCTCTCCAATGGCAAAGACAAGTTAGAATATTGTGCTAGTATGATGTTTACACAAATAAACTTGCACAACAGATGAATATTATATATGAATATATATTCACTGAATGTTTATTAAGTCCTTGTCTTAGCGTTAGGTAACTCATAATACAAGAACAAATCCGCCGATCGTGTTTTCCTTTACCATGTATAGATGTTTTTTTTCCTTATTTCTAAAAGGTGTCGTAATAGGCCTAGCATAAAATAGTCTTGTGAGAGATGCAGCTTTTATTGATTATGAAATAACAAGACACCATCTGGTGGCTTTATTTTGTTATCACTGTATCCATGTAAGATTTGCAACCCTGGCCTACAGTTTCACGCGTGAAATGCGGACATGCGCCAAAGCTTAAGGAAATAAAAGATGCAGTATTTCATTAGCATTTCACATGTGCTGCATCAATCTGTTGATCACAAACTTATCTTACAACTGCAACTCTGATGCTACCCCAGTGAAGGTTTTGTGAGATGGGTGTGCTGCACCTGGAGACAGTTGGATGAAACACAATGCACTAGCAGCAGTCAAAATAGAGGCGGAGTGTTTTTTAAACACTTGAGAAACTTCCCATTCTGAATAGAATGACAGATTGGGTGCAGCAATGGTCCCCCATGCCTTTTTTTTCCCTTTTTTTTTTTTTTTGTTAAGGAAGAGGCAGGACACAGTTGTATCACATTTTGAGAACAGGAAAGGAGGAGCAAGTTTGACAAAGTTATTCAGCGACATGTTTTCCGCAGCAACATCTGGTAAAAGTCTATGTGATCGATTAGAGACTTGAGAGAAGTTATTGGGTGGACATCGTTGGATGATATTCCTTAACAAGCCCCCCCAACGGTTAATGTTACTCATTTTATCTGCTGTTGTCACTAATATATCTGGATACTGTCACAGCTGTTCAATCACAACTGGTGAACAGTCCCAAATTTTTGTTAACTTACATTTGCATGTCAGATGATTGCAAGGTCATATTTGATTTGTTTATGTGTAGGTTTTTTTGGTAGTTAGTTTGTTTATTTTTCTGTCAAATCTAGCATAACCTTACGAAGGATGCATCCATCTTGGTGCATCATATTTTACACTGTAGTTTACGGTATAAAAGTACAAGTTGTAGTCTGGGATTTAAGTTTTTTAATTCACAACCTTGACAGTAAAAATTAAAAAAAAAAAAAAAACAAACCTCCACCAAACATTTGAAGATTGATTCTATTAAATGTTGACTACTTTTGCTATATTGAGAGGTTTAAATCCAGTGTTGAAGTACATCGGTCTGATGACTCAATAGTGCAATTGCCGCACACCAGGCCATACAATTGTGTATTATGTTACATCTCATTCACATCTCTAGCCTCAATGAACCTACTGGAGGTTCTTCATAAATAAAATATTTTTCCACATGATGAATTCATTCTACACTCATACCACTTTCAAATGTTAGGTTGAAAAATCTGACCTTAAATCTAGAATATTGGATGTGCCTTAAATATCTATACTGCACATATATGGTAGCCTACTGTGAAGGACTCATTACATGGGTAAATAACAGTCTAAATCACATATTTCAAAACACTCCAAGGCACTCAAACATATTTGTGCAAATTACTGAAATGCCCTTACTTAATATGATAACATGGGTTTTAAATTTGTTGCTGCCTGTTGGTTTGACCCATCAATGTAATGATCACATAATGGTGCAGGGCAGGTACTTCAGGAGAGCATATTCAATCTTGTGAAGTGCTTGTTCCATGGCAAAAATAGGGTGTTGTGAGGCTAATTATTAGCAGATGTGAGATTAATTGAATGCAAGGACTCAATCTAAATATGTAAATGTTTGCATCTTACGATGGTATTTAATCAGAGTTCCAAAAAGGAATGGAGGGAGAATCAGAGGAGTAAGGCACAAATGGGAGCTAAAAGCCAAAGCATTTGCTAAGGATTATTAGGTAGATCCACCTTGGAAAGATTCAATAGCATTGCCTCCAGTATCAATTAGGGTAGCTCATGAGTTTAAATGATGCCTTCACTTTATTTATTTAATCTTTTTTTGTATTGCAACTTTATCCTTTTTTGGTCTAGATGACTATAGATGTTAGTGCATTTTCTGCGATGGGGAAAAGGGGAGAAAAAGAGAAAGTAGTGGTTGGTTCACACATATCGGGAAACGTATTTCCCTGTACAATTAAATTCTTACTGTACTTTGCTGTCCATAGTGAAGCCAGCCTGTTTGACAGGGTGTTCGTAGAAGAGAAAAAGGTAAGTGAGTGGAGACAAAACAATAAATAATAAGCGTAATAAGCACAGTATTTGATCTGAAGGAGTTCAAATTAAAATGAAAACAGGAAGATTCACTGGATGAGCAAGTTGAAAAAGGGCAGATTGGCAAGTCAACAGTTGAGTGCTGCCTTAGTGTCCAAATTCATAATGTGATTTATGAATTTGTGATCAATAATCAATTTAGCAAAACCGCAGCATCTTGTGTTGTCAGGCATAAACATTGGATTATACTTTTCCATTTCAACTCCAATTATATCTCATGTGCCATCAGCCTTTTTTACGCCATCTACAAGCCACAGCCTCACAAATAATGCTCATGTCAAATACTAAACTTATCTCCCAAGAAAAAAACATTACACTCTATACGATGTCTAGAGGAGGAAAAACCTCCCTTTAAATATGGTTAAAACAAAGATCCTAATAAACAAATCTTGACAGAAAGCGCCACAAATAACAATCTGAGAGCATTCAACAAAGGACTCCTCTAAAGCCCCCCACCATAACCTTGAGTAGATTAAGGATAAGAAAAACACAAATGGTCTCGGACAAGGGTTAAAAACTGTGAGCTGAAATGGATTTAAAGTCAGAACACTCGCTCGGCAGACAATACATGCAGCCCTGAGGCTGCCGTTTATAATTGCAGTCATATATGTGCCTATGCTGTTGTGGCAGTGAATTCCTAAAGCTATAGTGTGTGACCTCCCAGAACTGTAACCAAACCGTGACTCACCGCTCTCGATGTTTTTGAGTTTTAGTGTACATGTTTTACGTTCTCGCATCTCTGCAGCGGCATGACAGTGATGAACCTGTGACCATTTAATGCACTTGGTTTATTGAATTAATGAAAGTTCAACGTGGCATTCATCAAAAGGGTGTGCGGCAAAAGGTTGTCCGCTTCTGAAAATAGCTGACCGGTGTAGAATCATGGGGAGCCAAGGCACCCGGGTGATTTACTTGATGATTTATTTTGTCATTACTGTGAATGATAAGCCCTCTTCTATTATCTGCAGATGGAATGACAAACCGTATTTCATTTCCATTCAAGGCACTCAGGGGTGAGGACCACCTGCATCTAACCTTAAGAGGCCACTTACCTCAGGCCCACATGAACATTGATACACTTCACAAGTGGTCAGAGACAGAGATTTTCTTACCGTTCTGAATGTCCAATATGTGGTGTTTGTCTAACATCCATCCTCCCATGTTGGATGCGTTCAGCTCATAGCCTTGAAGCATTGCTGTCCGTTTCTCCCAGTGAACCACATCAAGGCAGGACTCATATTCATATCCCACTGACACTGAAAGTAATAATGGCAGGTGCCTATGGTGAGCAACACGGGCACTATTTTTATTTTATTTTTTTTTGCAGTGGGGCTTGTAAGCTATAAGATAGAAGCTATTTTGTACTAGTTTGTTGTGCTATTTTTCTTCTGCTGTGTGATTTTCTCCAGCTGCGATGGTTCATAGGCCTTGCAGAGGTCAAGGCTCTAACCTGTATAGTCTGTATTTTATCACATATTTATCAACAGTGTCTTGGGTAAAAGCACATAAAACACAAAACTAAATAGAACGTGAAGTGAAATGACTACAGTAATACAGTAATGATTTCGATGTAGTGTATAAAGTGTTTAGGTTCATGCTTCAGTCTGATTGATTGAGATCAAAACTATGAGATATTTACTCTGGATTACAGCGGTAAGAATACTTTTGTAATCTCTCTGTCTATACCGATACGAAAACAGATGCAAGGAAATGGCCTCGAAAATCAAGATAATCTAATACAGACGAGAACAAAAGTGCAGACTAATTTTGTGCTGTGGCACAACAATGTCACATCTCTTCCATGATTCACTGTCCAAGTCCTCAAAGGAAAACTTGTTGTTATTATCTTGCATCGCATTACATGTATTCTTCCGAGGGTCAGTTCATTTGATGATTGTGAAGGAAGTATTAAATTACTTAAATTTCCTTTTGATTTCTCAATCCAACATCTTATTCAAGGTTTCTTTATCCAAATAAAGTTGTATGACAATAATAGTCATAACTCAGTGCAACCTTTTCAGTTCACAGCAATATTAGTTGATTCAACAGGAACTGAAGAAAATTGCCTAGGAGATGATTTGTGGCCTGATAGCGATTTGTGTTACACATTATTATCTGAAATATAAAATCTTTTTTTAAGGATAGCAGAAAACAAATGGACAGGATGTGTTGTTCCACTAAATGCTAATGAAAAAGAAAGTTAAATTTCAAATGGATTCTTTTCTTTGTTACATATCAATATACTTTTGGCCTTGCTTAGTATTTTATAAGACTAACGTACATTGTTATAAATGTTACTGTTATTGATTTATTTCTGTATTTGCTGTTTTTATGTAACAATTTGTTAAATACTAAATTAGTTACTATTTACATCATAGCAGCTGTGCTCAGAGGCTATATTTAAGGCATTGCACTGCTGTTGAACTATTATGTATGGAACATACAAAAGAATAGTTCAAAAGTACACACACTGAGGGATTCTTTTTCACTCCGTCTGCAAAAATACATAAGATGAAAGAGTCTTTGTCTCTCTCTCAAAAAAAGAAAAAAACCTTCAAATGTTCAATAAAGCCTGAAGGTAGTATAAGTACCTGACAGTGAACCTACGCTCACATCTTACATCTTCAGATGGCAGCATCGCAGCTGGTTACTCACCCACTGCCTCTGCCAGGCCAAAGACCTTTTGATTGTAGGCGTCTGTTTTATCCCAGATGAAAGTGTAGGAGAGGTCGGGGAAGGCCGGAAAAGATTTCTGCAACTGTCGCCCCATAACGGCCACCATCAGGTGCACCTTCATTAGGCCAAAGGGGAGACGCTCCTGGGTCAGCAACACCTTGAGGATGGGCTTGTAGCCAGCTGCCCTCGAGCTCTGGTAGACCAGGTTGAGGTCACTGCCTGGTATCGCAACTTGCTCATGAAGGACCTATGAATTTAATTATCAGTTTGAGTGGTGAAAATAAACGGTGTTTAAAGTCAGATTAAAGAACTGCAATTGAAGATCACTGTGGCCAGTTAATAAGATAGGTAAGTTCCATGCTGTTGTATACATCCTTGTAATTTAATGCACTTCTCTAGCCTCTGAGAATTCCACTTTTGCACTGCTTTTAGAGCAATTTATATAGAGCATTTAGTTTATTAGCTGGATTAAATGTACAAATACGCTAATCCCATGAAAGCACAGATGGGATAGTTACATTATGATTTTGTATTGAGAATCAGAATATTTAAATGAAATTACCATTCAAGACTACATAAGTATTTAAATTGAGTGCACTCCACAAGCAGTAAATTAAACTTTTAAGAGTTGAGGAAATGAAAAAAGAGCTTTACAAATTACACCATTCTGATAAAAAAAGTGTAAAATTTGTCAATTTCTTTTTTGCTGTTGAAATACTTTCAAGACACTGTATAATAGAGACAATAGAAGTGATGCATAGTGAGTTGTGTTCAAGCAATCCTTTTTACTTTATTTTATTTTTTTACTCAAATAATAAGCATTAATTAATGTTTGGCATATGTTTAAATGGCAATGTCATCATTTTATTTTATTTTATTTGGGAAAGTTAAGAAGACAGTGAATACAAAATCAAAACATGCAAACAAATAGATAAATACATAAATAAAGAAATACATAAATATAATATATAAGATTACAACATTAATGTATAATACAAATGCAACATACATTAATCAAAAGCAGCTACTTATGAAAGCCTATGCAACACTGAAAATATAAAAATGAAAGAAATATGCATTAAATAACCATATATCCATCAATCACTGAATGGATATTCCACGTACTGTGCAGTCAGGAATCATTAATTTGAATTTGAAATGAATTTTTTGGGAGACTTTTCTCTCAGTTCTAACCTCGAGGAGTCAAATCTGACTCTGTTTAAAACTAAAGGCCAGGGAGACAGGCAGAGTAGGAAGAATAAAAGTACACCTTAATATTAGGATCAAGTTGGAGTCAAATCATTAAAATCACTTGATAAAAATCTAATGTGAGCATGTATTTAAAATGACAAAAAAAAAAAAAAAAAGCCACAGGTGTACTCATGTCTGCCTCACCTGCGTTTCGGGGATGACAGGACTGTCCTCTGAAGACGTCTTGTACAACGTGGAAAGGGGTGTGGCCAGAATGAGGGGATTGGGCCTCATCAGACCAGTCAGGTAACAGCTGGGGATGCTGTTCTCTTCGCGCTTCATCACCATGGTGTCCATCACGTGGAAAACATTCCAGGGCAACCACACTGTGCGGTACAGTGTAGGGAACGGCGGGCGCTCATAACTCAGTGTCAGAGAGGCCCCACCGTTGGCAAGCAGGTCAAACCTTCACGGGAGATGAGATGGTGAAACTGATATGTATTGATGTTGTCATTGGGAACACTATCTAATTTATTATTGCTAGCTCTAATTATAACAATGTCATTTTTTTTTTGGCTATCTGCTTACTTTTAAATAATGCAACTATAACAGTCCAAAAAGTTCAAAAGGTACTGTTTTTGCTCGGCCTTATTTGAGATAATCTAAGGGCCCTGAATTTACCTGGGCTGTGATAAGAGTTCCAGTCGAAATAATGAATAATGAAAAAGTCATGTTGTTTCATTCACCAAGAAAGGAAGATCAAAAATTACTTTCTCAATTTTTCTTGGCAAAGACATTTGTTCTTAAATCATTTGGTTCAGCTCTGGTTGGTGGTAACTGAGTTCAGTTAATCATTTTTGGACCTATTTTAGCGGTAGGTCTCATTGGCCAAATCTACAGTGTTTGTTTACCGAATACAAGGGTTTGTTTAAAACCCGTACGAAACGGTTCCAGTTCAAAAAAGCATGATTTTAAAAAAAGAAGTTTGTGAAATGGCTCAAGAGAACTTCTCCGCAGCTTAAAGTGTCTCTGATCAAACCACTAAAACCTGTGAACCACCATGAATCTCAAAAATGATTGCCCACTTGGGCTCAGGAACTAAAAATATATATAAATGCTTATGGCTGATCATCTTTTCACCCTTTTACTTTTCATACCTCAAATTATACTATGCAGATTTTCTAAAATAAACACTATGGAGAAATTGAATAGTACAATTAATTTCAGGAAGAGTTTGGTCATTTGTGACCTCTTGGCCGTACCTTGCATTGTATCTCTTCACCTTTTTTTCTGAATGGGTCATGGAGGAGAGTGTGAATTCCTTTCAGCTCTTTTAAAAATCAAGGAGCAATATTTAATAGAACATCTTTTATCATCTTTTGAGATGGTAATAACTTTTCCTTATTAAATGTACCTTCACAGATCAACCGGCCCATATTCTATTCAATGAATCTAATTATTACTTTGGTTTAAATAGGAACGGCGCAAGACGAAGCTGTCTGACTGAATGCGGTTTGGAGTCGAAACTGTTTTCTCTGTTTAACGAATTTTAATTGGTATGACATTATTTAGGGAAAAGTTACTGGTTTGGAAATGAAGGACGAGTCTTTGAAGTGCTGCTCTCAAAAACGTCCAGCTTCCGACCCAGGGGGTAAAGCGTGTGTGTGGTGACATTGCATATGTTCGCTTCCCCTGAGCTGAAACACCCTCACACATCTGAATGCTTATGCACGTCCGTCACACACACACACACACACACACACACACATCTTGCAGTGACATACACACGCTAGCAGCCAAGCTGTGCAGCTGACCTAAAACAGCTTCCTTCTCAAGCTCTTTCCACTTTGGGCAGAGGGGAGCTCACAGCTGCAAGAGGCCAAGCTTTGATGCTGCCCCCCTTCTTCACACACAGAGCGGATCTGTTGGCTACCCAAGTGTGATTATCCACGACCATTTATCACGCTCCTTGTCAGAAGACTTACAGGGCGGAATATCTAAAGAAATCAGCTAATCCTCAGCTATCTGGGGACTCGAGGATTTTGCTTCATAACAACAGCTGTACAATTTTTCCTCACTCATAAGCCTTTTATTCCACACAGGCAACACATAAACAAAACTTCTATGTGCTGAATTTGAATGAAGGTCTGAATTGCCGAAACCTACGTGCAGAATAAAGCATCTACCTGGGGTGAACCATATCTGTAAAATATGAGGCATACATTTGTCTTGTATGTGTTTGCGCTCCCATTATTAAGTACCCATCTGAAGTAATAGCAGGAGAAGGTCAGACAGTAATCCGATGTTTTACTACACTGCAGGCAGATTGATTCTACCCTTGCTGATTCAATGCATTTTAAACAGTCTGGTTCAAAATGGCCTCCGCCACTGTGACATTTGCATGAGGTATTGTTCCAGGGCACAATGTGTGTGGTGTCGATTTGTTTTGAATAACTTCTGTATATCTGCCAGGATGACACTCTTGCTCTTTGCCAGTTTTTTTTTTTTATTATTTCTCCGTGCCAGTCTGGGAACAGTCATCTATGCAGTTACCGCAAAGGCAAAGCGCTGAGTATGAGGGCTGAGCCTCATGTAAAAGAATGCTCATCTTTATTTGTAAACCGATGCTGATTATTGCAGATCGGCCCTCGTGTGCTTCAGCGTGCAACAGCGACCGGTGAAAACACAAACACACTTACATGCCATCTTGCCGTGTGATTGTGTAGCCATATTCCGGGTAGTGCAGAAATGACACGTTGACTCCGATCAGTGGTGTCCCGTCTCCCGTGAGGACCTGACCCCGGATGACTGATGCCAGGCTGTGCGGGTAAACAAACACAGAAAGGGCTGAATAAACAAACAATGCCAGCCGGTGTCAACAAGCAGTTTTGGTGCCAATCCTGCAACATCAATTCCTTTGCCAGCGGAATGAGCAAAGAGGTATGATTTACAAGTATATTTTGACATTTTCTACTATAATTCAATATTTTGCATGCAATGCTGAGATAGGCTTCAGCATCCGTGCAGGATAAGCAATAGACGATGGATGGATGGATGGGATTATGTATTTATTTTGCCTTTGAAGAGCCCATCATAAACTAAGCTTTTGAAGATATCAAGGGCGAGGAAGACTCAGCAGAAACTTGACATCATATTTGATATTTGCATACAAAATAGTTGATCTTCAATTTGATGGAATGAATTATTATGGTGAAAACAAGAGAGAAAACAAAGCTACATTTAGCATTTTATGGCAATCAGTCTTGAGAGGCCAGCACAGAAGACAGTCTGCATCAAAGCTAAAAGAGGAAAACATGAAAATATTCTGAGTAGCATGATTTACCGTCATCAAAATTAAGAGTCTGCAAGGCAACAAAGAAAAATGAAGAGTACAATCTTCCCAAATTGAATGAGATTCACAAGTGAAACCTTCACAGTAATCATTTTGACCTTGCTGAATAACAATTTTTCCCTACACAGTGTTGTAAGAAGCTGTTTTCCAAAAACATGCATTACTGAAAGCGCCTTTGTTGTGTCACAAAACATTGTGTCACAGAAAACTGCTCTTTTTGACAAAAGTATCACTTGTGATGAAAGATAACACGCCAGCAAAAGTTGTGCTTGTACTGGGCGTGAGGCGGGGCTCACCCTGGGCCAGTGGTCAGTCGATCAAAGGGCATTATATGGAGAATTACAACCATTCACTCTCATTCACATGTCAATGTCATGGCAATGTGGAGTCTCCGATATCTTATAATGTTTTTGGACGGTTGGAGGAAACCACAGGATCCAGAAGAAATGCTTGCAGACGCAGGGAGAGCATGCAGACTCCAAACAGAAAAGCTCCCTGTCTGAATCGAACCGGGAACCTTCAGGCTGTGAGGTGCAGGTGCTCATCATTACATCACCGTGCAATCCAACCCGGAAACACGCAGTTATTTTTCCTATCCTTTTTTTTTTAATTTGGACAAACAGAAAAAAAAAAAAGGGTGTCTGGACTTTTCAGACAATTCATTCAACTTTTACACCTGAATTATTTTATAAATGTATAGGTTTGTTTTTGTATTTATATTTTGTAACTTAAGGGCATCTCCAGGCATTAGAGGGAGCAGTAGAGATCATTTTGCTTTAGCTTCAACCATATACATTTATGCCGATGGCAAATGGATTTACTTAATACCAGTCCAGGCCTGTTGGCTCTATTTTCAGTCTCATATTGCATCATAAATCACCCTCTTTTGAGATTCATATATGATTAAAGTCTTTGATATCCTCTATGGCTGTTGAATATGACTTCAGGGCTTTTAGGTAACAGTTCCTAGTACATATTTCTCAGTCTGATATTCATTTGTGTGAAGAGGAGAATTTTAAAGTCAGATTTATGTTTTAAGGTAACAAAGAGACAAACCGATATTTACTCCATACTGAATTATTCACCAGTTCTAAAAGAGAGAACATGCTAGAAAAAAAACAAAACAAAACTGATTTTGCAACTTTTATCGCTATGTAATTACATTGGCAGATTGGGGATGATCATCAGCATTAGCCTCTCCTAATTTGCTCCCACTACAGCCTCGGCACGACCCTATCCCATCCTTTATTTACCGGCTCGGGGAACAAGGGGCACTTAAGAGACCCTTTTTTTTTTCTCCTTCTCTGTGTCTCTATTAATCTTTTGAGAGGCTGAAGAATGATACAAGAGCCAAACACCAAACAAACAGCAAGTGATACCGCCTGCTGAAACCCAAGAAATGAATCAGATAATTCATGCATTCCTATATGTCACTGTCTCTTCTACGACAGAGAGAAAAAAAAAAAACAACAAAAAAGACCCCACCTGAAAACCCAATTGCGAGCCTATGACGAGGGAAACAAACCACAACACATGTCTTGTACTCTGCTATTCCAGTGACAAATTCACTGCCATTTCCTGATACCTGACTGAGTGCTAAGACCTGTTCCATTCTTTTCCTACCTTGATTAATTGCCTCTTAAACAAATACATTTAAATGAATTCAATCATTTAAAAAGCTATTTGACATCATAGTTGCTTTTTAGACTATCAATTTCTACCTCCAGCCTTGTTGCATTGACAGACACAGAATATTTGTTGAGAAAATGTAATGTAAATGCTGCATTTTATGATACAAGGCCAATGAATTTAACAGTTGCTGGTGAAATACAATATGAAAAAGTAATGAATTTGTTCAAATTTAGTTTAGGTTTACTTAACGGCAGTGTTTCCACAATATATCATAGCTTTTTTTTTTACCATTACTTCTCTGAGAAAGAAAAAGTAATGAATATTTTGAGCAAGAGTGCTAATGCCTCTGCCAGACATAAAACAGACAGTAAGCTGAAGACAATGAGGATAAGGATTACTCAGACCCTGACCGGGAGAGGGGGTATTGCCTCATTCTATATTTTCAGTAAAGCATGCTATTTACATAAGGATTATTTTAAACTATTGGAGAAAATATTCCCAAAGCCTTATGCACACAGCTTGAAAACATTTTCCCCTCCATCCGTCTCAAAATTGATGTTGAACAGATTTGGAAATGTTTGGCAAAATATTCTCGTCCGTCTTGGCTCGTATAGTGAAATAGCCTCCAAGCCATTCAACCCCCTCTCCTTTATAATTGTGAAAATTTATAATTAACATTTTTTTGTAAAATTAACTAATAAATAAACAGATACACAAAACTTGGAATTTGCATTATTACATCCAACTAAAGGCAGTGGTCATGATTTAAGGTCATGTGGTTGATGTTACAAAATCAATGTAACAACATGGATGTTCAATCACTAAATTGGTGTTGCTGTAGGTTTGTATATTCAATTGGTGTACTGATTGAGAAAAAAGAAGCATCCATCCATCCATCCATCCATCCATCCATCCATCCATCCATCCATCCATCCATCCATCCATCCATCCATCCATCGTCTGCTGCTTATCCTAACCAGGGTTGCGCGGTTATCCAGCTGCCATTACAACCCGGTCAACTGTATATACAGCCAAACTTGTTTAATTTTTGGTGAGATTATTTCAACAAGATCAGCAAATTGGAAAAGCATGAAGTCACCATGTCATTCTTCGTACATTTTTGTCCATATGTTTTTTTAAAGCATGCAAGTAATACTTTGGCACAATTGCTTGGTGAAAAAATTAAAGATCGTAAGAAGACCCAAACAAAAGATGTTCCGATCATATTATCTGTAAACTTCAGGATAAACGCAGCTTTTCTCAACGAGAGACTTTATAAGATAAGCTCATAAGGATTTGGGATGTTTTATTTATGCAAGTTTGAAGGTTTTCATAGGCTGTCAAAGCATGTCGGGGCGCCATCCTTTCTTTCTTCTGCAAAGTGAGAAATTAAGAAAAAAACAATGATATCACTGATATCCCTAAAAACGATTGACATTCCTCTAGTTAGAAGATGTATATACATAGCCGATACTCACTACAAGTGTTCCTGTAGATCATGTAAGCCACCTGGTTAAGATACTACATGTATGCCTTTCCTACACCCAGCTAGTATCCATCGGATTGTCTCGGGGGCAGCCTTGACCACTGTGGTGGATACCAGCAGTGATCGATCTCAAGTTCAAGACTTGAGTCATGAACATGACATGATTCGAAGCTGTCTTTCTCTCGTGCCACTGGTATTTCTTTTTTCAAGATATTGGACACTTTCTGACTCTCAAAGAAGACCATCTTCCATTTCATCCACTTGTCCGCCAAGATATTCTGCCCTGGCTGACCTCTGTGCTGCCTCCTCATGGTTGCCTGGGTCTTCCCTGGGGATCAGCAGGGACTTGTAGCTGTCCTAAACATCTGCTATGTTTCCTTCAGAAAGCTCATCCCCTTCAGTGACAATCATCTTCACTCTTCTGCAAATCAATGGTCAACACTTATCGAGTCCAATTGACGCCCCGATGTCATGCCCGTATACTCTGACGAGGCGAATCAGTGAACCAAATCACACTCATTCACACTTGACGTCATCCATGTAGAGGACTTGGCAAACTGTTTGAACTACGGAATAGGTATCTAGAGCCACCTCTAGTAATGATCTGGTTGAGGGGGTTCTTGCAGTCCTGGGTGATTGCCCTTTTGACCAATATCTGGTGTTTTACTCCTCTGGCATTGTTGTCAATTCTTTTCTTTATTCTGCTTATGAATTGATCCATGTGCTGACTAATCTTAGCTGCTATCACTCCTGACTGGAGCTTCCTAGGCAGGTCATAGGATAGCAGTTGGATGGTAGCAGGCCCTTCTGAGGGGATCTCATCATGATGAAGACTCTAGGACCTTGGGGCAGCCACTTTGGGTGGGTTCCCATTCTGATTCATCCAGTAGAGTCCAGTTTAAGCCTTAGGTGGATCTATCTGGTTGTTCTAACTGAGTGTTATTACTACTACTGGCTTTGTACATGGACATCTTTTTGTCCAATTAACCAACATATATAGATATATATTTGTTATATGATGGTATATATATGATAGTATACAGTAAGCCCTCGTTTATTCCAGGGGCTACGTTCTAAAAATAACCCACAATAGGCGAAATCCGCGAAGTAGTCAGCTTGTCATGAACGTCATCGCTGTGAGCAGAGGTTTCATAAAGTTTCTTAGCTTTTGTGCGGATAACGCTGGTATCCAGTGTAATGTTCTTTTTCCTGCAGTCATTAATCCACAAAGCTGAAGCAGACTCCATTCTGACAATGGTCTTGTCACAACCCTTTTTGCATCCTTGTTCAAAATTATTGCTGCTGTCCTTATGTTATTTTCTTCCTTCTTTATGTAACAAACTGAAGATTCATTTATTCTGTAAGGTCGCCCTACAGCCGCATAGCTTCTACCTTCATTCAGCATGTCCAGAAGTTTAACTTTTTCTGCGATAGTTAACATTTTCCTCTTCCTTCTGGGCGCATCGTCTGCCTTTGCAGAACATTTCGTCAACATTGTGGGTTTTTTCATGGAGAAAATGTGCAAATGTAAATTTGGCAAGCTGTACAGAGAAAAGGCGTGGAGATTCTTGACACCGGTCCACTGTCCTTTAGCCAATTAGGATGCAGAACACAACATATTTTACTGTAAAAAAAAAAAGCATTGAAAAAACTGCACTAAAAAATCCATGAAACAGTGAAGCCGCATAAGGGGAACTGCGTTATAGCGAGAGTTTACTGTATATACATATAGATATATATAAGTATTTAATCACAAATGCATACAAAAATGTGTGATAGTGATGCAAAAGTGAGTGGAAACAAAATGTATTTATGGGTATATTGTGTTTTTATTTCCTGACACTGACTATTTACAGTTTAATCTGATGGTAGAAACTGTATTTGTGCCATACATATACACATATGTAAAAATCAATAGATATATACGGTTTCTGTATGTGCAGATTTATATACTATACATACAGTACCATCCTTGTTATGTCAGTAATAAATTACAGACACACGATTTGAAACTTAACGGTAAAAAGCAAAAAAACACACATAAATACTTCAGTTGTTGACACCACTGTTAAAAAATTATGACGTAAGATTTTTCCTGTTTTAGAGTGGCTTCACTTGCACAGCCGTATCCTCCAATCATCGCCGTGATCCAAGTTTCGAAACAGCTGTCAGTAAATCATCAAGCCGCTTACCTGCTGTTGAATGGGTTGTCGCCGGGTATCACATGGATGCCACCGGGTCCGATCAGAAAACTGATGCAGTCATAAAAAGCTTTTGACATGGGTTGGGTGGCCGAGCCCTGTCTCTGACCCACGATGGCAGTGGGGTCGGGCATGCCACGACAGTAGGTTTGGCCCTGGCAGGAGATTTGAGTGCAGCAGTCTGGGTCCATGCAGTCAACAAGTCCATCTGGAGAACAGTGAGTACAGGAAGGAAAAGCTTTGCTGGCGTGAACACAACAGGGCCTTACGAAAATTTGGATCACTGTGTTCAGTTGGATGACTTCAGAAAATGTCTTTAAAAGTCTATCGATAATTTCGAATACTTTCAGTGATGTACTGCTCATCGGGTTAAACTTGTTCTCTATCATTTCACCGGTAAATATGTTTCAAATCATGATTTATAACAATCCCTTCCGCTCGAAGCATTACAATATACTTTACGGTGATGTTTTATGAGAGATTGATTTGTGTCGTTTGTTTGCGGAGTCACAGAGGAGCCACATCAAAAGCCCGCATTCTGTCTTACACAAAAAGAGACGCATGCACGTTTTATTGAGTTTTTCAAACAGCTACAAGACAATTTGTTCAAAGCTTTAGTGGCTCCTACCTCCCTCGTTATCCTTGCCGTCTGAGCAGAGCGTCTCGGTCGCAACATCGCATCCTAGCCCTCTCCATCCAGACTGGCAGATGCAGTGCCAGACGTTCTGATCCAGGACGCACCTCCCGTTGTTGTTGCACAGCCCAGGGCAACCGTCTGTCAACACATCATGTGGTTGTCAAGCAGCCGAGCAAGTCAGAACAAGGAATTCAGAAGTAGGGGGGGAAGGGAAGGGGTTGGGGGTCGGGGGGCAATCGGAGTGGACAGGGACAGAGGAGGGACAAAGATGATAGGACAGAATTGAGTGAACGAACGGTACGATACACTTCTGACAGGACTGCGGATGTGGGAGGAGGGAGTGTGAACTTACTGTCGTTTCACATGAGTTTCTGAAGGGTTTACAGATAGACTGCATGAAATAAAGATGGATAATGACTTCTGACCTGTTTAATTACTCTTTTTAGGTCCATTATGATTACTATGAATGCGTGTCGATGCTGTTGAGTAAAATCCATGTCACAGTCTGGAAGCATTTGTTCAAAGTTAAAATAACCTATTGTTACTTCTGCAGCTGTCTCTTAGTACAATCCATAACAATTTGGATCATTCGAATGTAATTTCAGGCGTTCCAAGCGGCAAAAACCCTAAATCAACCTAATGGCCAACAAAACAAATGTTGAATAAGCCCGCTGTAGATTTTTTTTTTCCACCACTCATGTGAAGTAACAGCAACATCAAAGGGGAAAGGGAGTAAATATGTAAAAATGGGGAGGAAGTGTTGGGGGGAAAAAAGGGGGCGATCTAAAGTATAAAGAAGTAACAGGAAAAAAGAGCACTTGCTGCCAGATCGCATTCCTTCTAGTGGTGGGTAAAGACAGTAAGCTGAAACATGACTAAACCACACCAGTTTCTGGGGCATTTAATCTGGCAGGCACAAGGAATTAAGACAAGGGGGTAAAGGGACCGTGGAGTCTGTGTGAAACTGGTTAAAGACGAACAGGAGATGAGGGGACATATCGGGGGAGCAGGATCACAGCTGAAACATTATGATTGACTCGGACATAAAACAGGTGTATATACGCCGTGCTAGGAAAGACAAAGAGCAGGGAAGGATTGATTGTGACAATCTCCCTTGGAGGGGTAGTGGTTCAATTTACCTTTATATCCTATCTTGACTGCTCCTATTACACAACCGAGGAAAGGGAAACATTTGGAAAAGAAAATTACTTATCTCTGTGGTGACAGAGAGCTAAGACTGACAAACACATTTACTTATTATAACTTACAGGGAGCACAAACGGATGCTGGCATAGAGCTGATGTATTTGCCAAGCTGGTTTAAAAATTTGGGAAAGAAACTTTGCGGATAGGTTTTCCGAAGGTTACCGTTTTTTTTTGCCAGTGGTGAAAGTGAAGCCTGTGGTGGCTTCGACTCTTGTGGCAATCTCTCAATGTATACACATCTAAAAAAAAACGTCTTGGTGACTGAGCCGACTAATGAGAACGAGTGATATTACTGATAGAGAAGATTTTGGTGAGCTCACCCAGAGATTTTTTTTTTTTTTCCAAACAGACTTCAAAATGGTTTTTAAGTCACAGGCAAAATGAAGGTGGATCAGAAATAAAAATATCCTGAGTGAAGAGCATAATTCTTGAGCAAAGTGGAAAGATTTTTTTTTTTTACCTGATACTCTGGAATCCAGGGCTATATATGTAAGCCAAGAGAGAGTTGAAGAGAAACGGATGGGAAGGCAGACAAGCACAAAGACAAAATAGAAAGAGATAATACGGTCGTAAGCTGGAGTTACGCAAAGATTTTAAAAAGGATAGAAATAAAACAAGGACATTTGGTTTGACAGGCAAACGCAAGGACAGACTTAGATGCGATTATAATAGTTTCTTGACGGAATTAATTACACTTAAGAGCTAAACCTCATAAAGGCAGTCAGAACTATACAAGCGGAATAATACATTCTTCTGTGGTCAAAACTGCATTTTTTTGTCCAAAATAAGAAATACATGAATTCCCAAAAACTTCTAATATTACTTCTCAACACTCTCCATTTGCTAATCTATGTTGAAAAACACGAGAGAGCAAAATAAAATCCGCTGCCTCAAATATCATGTTTTTGTCACGGTGTTCTTTGTTCCGTGTCGACTACGTAAGCGGTATATAACATTCACTGTCTCATTGTGAGATTGTACTGTGAGTGTGCTCCCATCTATACTAACCCAATCGCCTTGCGATGTGGAATTCTAGTCACCTCTTTTTACTTTCTATTATCCCCACTTGTCTGATTCATACAACTGCACGGCAATGAACCAACAGTGCACTAAGACGAATCAACAACACCTTTGTTGTAAACTTGAGAAAGTGCTGACAATGGATGAAGACTTGCATATAAAAGAGGATCTCGATTCTTGCGGCAAAAGAATAGTCAAAGAGCTCCTCAATTCAAGTGGTGGCCATGTAATGTGATTAAAAGGTGCTTTGTGCAAATGGAAGTTATTCAGGGATCCAAAGGGGCTCCCGTTTCTCTAAGAAAAGGTAACACAGTGTCTATTCATCCCGGCCGCATCCTAAGCAAGGGGCTACTTTCCTAGTGGGAGTTTTAAAAAGTGGGAAAGTAGAAAGAAAATGGATGGTCCACAGTTGACCCTCGGGAGGAGAAGATTAATAAGATCAGGAATGTTAACCCTTGCAACAACTCCCTCGCTGCAATCTTCTCTCCCCTTGTGGTCGAGGAGAATGGCTGATGAAGAGAACTTGTATTTACATGCACAATAGGCTGAGTATTTTTGAAGTGCCGCTCTTTCACAGGTCTTTGTTTCACATGTCATCATGGAGAGGTTGGAGATGACTCTTTGGGGAATGCTGTTTGACACGGTGTGTCAGGGTTTAACTGCAAGACCTTTGACAGAGGCTATGGTGTCAAGAAAGACTGGGGAAAGGTCAGTAGGAAGTGCCACATCAGAACTCATTATCCTCATTAATGCCAGGTGAAGCACTGCCATTTCAGAAAAATGATATTCCAAGGAGGCCTCCCTGCAGCTTTTCAGCTCCCTAAATGTCTGCCCTTGACTGGCTAATACAGAAGCATTACTTCAGCAGTCTCACAAGTGGGTTATCGAAATTGATGATGTAAAAAAAAAAAAAAAAAAAAAAAAAAAAAAAAAAAAAAAATCAAGAGTTGAGGTGTGAAGTTGCACAACAAAAGATTGTACACTGTAAGTCTGTTGAGATAAAAGAAATGCTTGACACGCAACATTCAAGCAACATTCTAAAGTCAGAAATGAATTTTAGACAGTGGAAAATGAATTGAATAGTGCTAAAATGATATCTGAAAATAAATCTGTCAGCTTAAAGCATACAAAAACAACATGATTGGAAGATCTGACATATATATATATATATATTCTTGTTAGTTGTGAGAAGGTTGAAGTATTTAGACAGTATATTTGCTCTGAAAATACTGGCATTTACACTCTAAGTTTGCCCTTTTAAGACTTCCCACGCATGCAGCCCCCCAAGCCTCGCCCTTCTGTCAAATGTGTGCAGGTGTTACAGCAAGTGTCACTCACCAATGGTACAGTGTTCACCAGTCCAGCCCTGGTGGCACTCACACTTGCCCTCCCGGCAGACTCCGTGGTCGATGCAGCGTGGGTGACAGTCCCTCTGCTCACATTCTGCTCCCGTCCAGCCTTCCTCGCAGTGACACACACCACCAATGCATGAGCCGTGGGGGCCGCAGTCCACCATACACACCTCTAATGCAGAACAGAGAGTCACAGAGATGTTATGCTTCTGTATGGTTACCTAAATCTATCAGTCCGTCTACCTATTTAGAAACACAGGAACAATCAGAGCTGGAAGGAAAAAAAAAACACACCATCCGTTCCCTATGCTGCAAAATTATACCAGAAATCTCAGAGATGGTGAGAGAAAGAGTGATGAATCGTCACTTAAAACACCTCATTAACCTTCATATATGGTGGTATAACTTTATGGGTTGCGGCGATAATAAAGTCCCTCCCACTAAAGAGCAGCTGCATCAGTCTCCACAATAGAGTGTAAATCCAGCGCAGCGCTCGCTGGTGCTGGATGCTTGGCACATGGATTTCTATAATACTTTCAATTACTTCAAATTGAACTCTCAGATTATGAAGACAAGGTTACTGTCATATCAATAAAACAGCTTGGCTTGTGAATAAGACCTTCAGTTTTAAAGGAATTTTGGACAAACAGTGTGACTTTAATAAAATAGATAAGGTGAATTGTTGGTGAATTGTAAAACAGTCGCCACTACAAATGAACAGCTATAGCTGAGCTTTATGCAGGTTAAGAAATTGTTAGAGGCAGTATTTGCTTAAAAAAGCTTAAACGGCAGAATCAGTTGCTCTATTAATTATCCTATCAATGAACAGTTCAATCAGAGTGCATCTCCTTTTTTTCAACCCCACATGACATCGAAGCTCATCTTTAAAAGTAGACGTATTTCTATAAATAAATATGAAAGGCTGACTCTCAAGATTTCCATTGGTCCATAGAGGAGCCAATGTTAAAGTGGTAAAATGTGAACGTTCTCGCAAATTATGTGTACCAGTGATGTTTCACAGCTCACATTAATTGCTCAAGAAAAACTGAAATCCTGGAAGGAACCATTTCCAATTACTATGTGCATGTAAAAGCTTCAAGATCATATTATTCTCTGTTTTTTGCAAATGCGGAGCGATTATTCCGATTATTCTGCAATGCAAAAACTCAAAATATATGTAATTGTGTATTATCAGGTCAGAGTTTCTTATAACGGGTGATAAAATGCTCAGTTATCTTCCGGTGAGAAGATACTAACATGATAATCTTGATCTTGATTCCTTAAGATGTTATAAATCACAGATGTTATTTTTTAATGGCTTTATGAGATTAAACTTTCATACGTCAGTAGTAAATTTGAACTTTAGTATGAGGTACATAGTTTCAGACCCTCTGCAACACTTTAAACATCTTCAAAACTCAGCAGCAGCCATTGGAATCGTTTCAGATTTATGCAAAATCCAGTCCAAACATCACTGAGGAAGCAGGTCATAATTTTAAACTATGGTCATGCCTTGATTTAATCTATTGAGATAGTTTTATTTTCACCAGATTAAGCATATCAGAGGCATTTTGAGAATAGCATAGCACACAATAATATTTTGGAAATTTAACAAGGAGATTATCATCACATAATTTATGGAACATGTTTTACATTAAAGCATAATTTCCTCGGGCAGCAAAAATCATCTCAGCTAGAAGACCAGGGTTGTTTGCATCGCTGTCCTTCACAATGTAATTGTAATTTGATATTATTATTTAATCAGGTGTGATGCGTGCACATTTTATTTTATTACATTTTTGGGGTTGCCTTACAGAACTTGAGAGTGCTTTAAGAATCCTTACGCCTGCAGGCTGAGAAATAATAGCTCACTGTGTTACACAGAAACCGCTGGGAAAAAGCCATCAACCCAAAAGCATGGGTGGCAGGTACATCTGTGTTTACCATAATGCAGCCTACTCTGTGGTTATAAGATTCTTCCTCATCTCAGTGCACAGGAGCATAGAGGAAAAGAGTGTGCTCAAATGTAAAGTTCTGAAAATCCTTGAGGAAACTAAAACTTTGCAGGAAAAACAAATAACCACGTTGACATTTTGCCATTAAAAATTGACCAAGTCATAAATGCATATATATAAATTGCGTTTTGGTGGCTCTTTGCAGCATGGTAGCCTAGAGCGGTGGTTGGAGCTTCTGCCAAAGAGCAGTTTTGATTCCTAATACTTTCTGTGCAAATTCTCCATGGTCTCCCAATGTCCGTGTGGGGTTTTCTCCGGGTTCTCCAGTTTCTTTCCACTGTCCAAAAACATATAATAGGTTCCTAGGAGAACCTTAATTTCCCAGACGAGTGAATGAGAGAGTGAATAGTTGTATGTCTATATGTGGCCCAGTGATCCACTGGCGTTCAAAGATGAACCGTGCCCGGCCTTTAATGATCGTTCGAAGAGGCTCCAGTCCCCCTGTAAGCGTGAGTGCAGAATGAGCATTATACTGGAGACAATGAATTCATAAATTATTGAGTATAGATATAAATATCGCTATAGTTTTGATGACTGTCCAATCTAATCCATCTCATTAGCTATGTATCTTATACTCATTTATGTTTTCCACTCATTTGTTTCACCAATAACTGTGAGGCACTGCAGGAGTTGGAAAGGCCCTTTTATTACTGTCCACTCCATGACTAGTTTTCTGCATTTGAAAAACGATAGATGGTTCTGATTAAGTCGAACAGACACTTAAGAATATCAACTAAAGCTCTGGAGGGAGTCCTTCTATTCCGAAGGGATACCTCGCTCACGTTGAGTCTATGTAATCAATTTTTCATTAGTGCAAAAGTGTTTATCTGTGAGTAACATGCCCCTGACTTGAGCTAGATAGAGGTTGTAGACAGTCGATCCCTACTACTTGCATGTTAATTGGAGTTTATTTAATTGAAGCGTTAATTCGGAAGGAATCCCCCGAGCACCCAGGTGGGTTAACTTGCTAACTTTTGGACAGCACTGGGCCAATCTCATTGCCTTCTTTGCAAGCGTAAGCAGGATATCTTGAGAGGTGTCTGTCCGGGGCTCATTTTTCCAAATAACAAATGGTCTCTCTTTAAGAAGGGAAAGAAAAGAGAGACACACTAAAACCGAGACATTTAAGTCATATATTTAGATGAAATAAACAAACCGCGGGTCTGGATTTTAAATGTTTATGATCAATAAAAAAAAATAAAAAAATTTGCTCTGAGATTTATTATAAAAGCGATTATTATGAAGGGTGAATAAGCACATAAATCAGGCCGTGATAACAGCTGGGAGGAGCCAGCCTTTGAACTAACATGTCACCAACCTGTGTTCGGAGCCAAATCCATTTATCTGCTGACAAATTAAGAGGCTCTTCTGCAAGCAGATGGGAAACAAAGACCGTCTCTTCAAAAAAAAAAGGAATAAATACGAGCTTGTCTAAAGGAAAATAGCCTTTTTTGGAAAAGGTCTTGAACAAATATATACGACAGTTGGTAACACTTCTTCAAGTTTTTTTCTCACAAGAGAAACGTGTGGCACCAAAGATTTGTGTTGAAACACAAATCGTGCATCATCGCACGTGTAGAATATGTCTCGAGATAACAGTTAATCTTTTCTTTGTCATATGGATGTAAGGAAGTTGTATTTCATTGATTTACCATTATGCTCAATTAGCTGAAACTGAATTCAATACACACCTTGTACTGTTACTCTACCATCCATCTTAATTGATAAATGTATATATTTTTAATCTGTGTTTATTTGATTAATCGTAGTCATTTTCTTACACCCCATATCCAGCACTCAGCATTTCATTGGGCATGAAACTGGGTTCACCCTGGACCTGTTGATCACAGGGCCATAATTTGAGGCATCAAACCATTTCATTCACACGTCTGATAGCGTAGGGTCCCCTAATCCTATTGTACATATTTTCAACAGTTGGAGGCAAACAGGAGAACCCGAAAGGAAACCTACAAAAATATGGTGAAAACATGGAGATTCAACACAGATAGGCTCCCTGTAAGAATCGAAGTAGGGGCCTTCTTGTTGTGAGGTGGAAGTGCTAACCACTGCGCTACCACCCTGCCCAGTGGTGTTTAAAAAATAAAAAAATAAAACAAACAAACAATGACTCAAGAGCGCTGTCACCTGAGCTACCCAATTCTAGATTCTTGTCCTGTTGATTATGACATATGGAAAGCCTGGGGAAAAAAAAAAACAATAAAACTTATCCTAAATATTGATATACTGTCCTTGGAAAAAAATAAATTGGTCTGTATAACTTCCTCAATTCTCTATCAAAAATGCAGATTTTGATCAACTAAGCAAAGACATTTGGGAATCTGCAACAACACAGTGCATAATTACAAATGAATCTATTTTTGTAATAAATGAACAAATGAACCCACAAATAGGAAGGTTGTATGTTAAGAGGGAAATTATTTACTTTAACCCACAGACCGATAATGAATGTTCGCATCTGCTGGAGTGTAACACTATCTGCACATATGAAGGGCCATCGCTATATTCAAATCTGGAAACAGTAAATCAAAACAAAACTACACATTATATTTCCAGTTTACTCAAATTTCACTTGTTTTTTCAGGTTAGGAGGAAATTAAAGGGAAAAAAAGCTTTCTGTACGGATTAGTCAGTGTGTCACATCGACTATGCTAACGGCATTAATTAATTTTCGAATAAAATAAAAGACCTTGCAGATCACAACTTTAAGAAGATTAATACATTCCTTCATTCTATCAAAACCTAAATTAGACTTAGCAAATATTCTATTTTCAGACTGCTAAAGGGATACATCTGTCGATTACCAAAAAAATGTTCAGAATCTTAGGTAAAATATTAGTTTTGACTTCTCAGATATGGCAATTGGCAATTTATATGATATATACTATAATCTTGTGATAAGAACTTTTTCTTGATTAGAAAAGCAATTTATAGCAGCTGTGAAAATCACGAAAGAATTTGTCAGATTCATCTCTGATTGTAATTATTTGCTTCCATTCAATTTTTACACACAATAGGTTAACCCTCGTGCCATCCTAACATTGTGTTTACTCCCCTTGTCCTACGGGTCAAAAATGACCCATAAGACAATCTTTGTACCCTAGTGGTGTACAGCCCACATGGAAACATAAAGAAAAAAGAAGTATCACTTTTTCTAATTATGGGGTCTCTTTAGGAAAAGTCATAAAATTTCAAGTTGGAAAACAATAGGCTAAGGTGACCCACTACCAGCTAAACATGGTAGTGGGTCACTTTTGACCCACAAGACAACACAAGGGTTAAAGAAGAAAAAAAAAAAAAGTGTTCTGACCTATAGAGCAGTCTGCTCCTGTCCAGTTGGGCTCGCAGATGCAGGCTCCCGAGTCTGTGTTGAATGTCCCGTGGCTGGAACATTGTTCCGGGCAAGTACTCTTCAGAATCTCACAGCCGATCCCCCCCCAGCCCGGGTTACAGTGGCACTCGCCGTGATGACAGGTTCCATGACCCGAGCATTTCGGGTCCACGCAGTCCACTGAGGACACACACAGACGACGGCGACAGCTTCAGTTTATGATATTAAGACATAATTATTCACGCCAGCCACATCCACTCACCACGCTGTTTTGAGGTGACTGCTAGTAATTTTCCACCCTATGTTCTCAGCATTATATTATAGGGTCCTTCAAATACATTGAAGATATAATTACCCTCCTTTATAAGCATCAAAAAAAAATGAGCACATTTAGCATCTGCACAGATTTAATTAATTACAACGAACAATTTACAAATCAAAGCTGATTTATAATAACAGCTGGCTGCTTTTACCAAAATATTCAACACACTAACAAGGGATTATTTGCAATAATGATGTTGGTCTTTTTCTGGAATATATTGTTTGTGTATTTCCTCGATGAATCGGTGACCGACATCGGCCATCAGACCGGAGCCAATGTGATGAAGGTTTGGGGATACAAGCATGTATCTTATTCCCTTTGTTCTTGCTTCAGAGATATTCACAATACGAGCATACGAGTCACATGCACTACTTTGGTAAACTCCATTGAATTTTGCCTGAACAGTCAGCAACCAGAACATGTTAATGCAAATAGAGAATTTGCTTTTGACAGCGCATGGATCAATACCGTTAAATGCACTGAGGGGGAGTAAAAAGTGGTTGACAAGACAGAAGAAGCGTCTTGTTAAGGAACAGATAAAACAGAAGCCATTGACTGATTGATTTAAACAGGTGTCTTGAACTGTGGAGTGTTGGGTGACTGCATTAACGGCCCCAGAACAATCTGTTCCAGTTTATACCCTCATGTGGTCTAAACCAGGGGGAGTTAATATACACACAATATCAATAACAACCTAGAAAGCATTATCCGCTTGGTGGAGTTGAAAATAATGATTCCTTCTCAAATGAACTGTGTCGAACAGCCATGAGCGTCTCGCAGAAATATGTTGCATCTAGAGTAGTGGCTGAAAATCCAAAGCAAAGATGGGTTTTCTTGCATTTACCTTGCTCACAGCTGGTTCCTCTGTGGCCGGTGTTGCACACACAGTTACCCGCCACACAGAGACCATGGCCCCCACATTGAGGATCAATACATTGGGACGCAGGCACATCACACTCTGTGCCCTTCCAGCCGCTGTAGCACTGACAGCGTCCCCTAGTGTACTGGCCATTACCACTGCACAGGACTGGACAAGCAGCTAAGGAGAAAAAACATTAAAAGTGCATAAGAAACATCAGACTAAGTGGACTTGGAATTATCAATAACCAGAAAGGCAGCAAGTGGTGATTATTTCCATTGTCTATTACCTGGCCGGCTATTTGCTTTTATTAAACAATCAGCTGATTATTACTTGTTGAGATGCAGGGAAATGTAATCTGAGAACATCTGAGAAATGTAAGATCTCCCAAAGTCAGAGACAATGTCCTCAAATGTCCAAATCCAGAAGAATGCTTTTTGTGCTTTGACGGTACAAAAGCCCAATATAAACACAGTTGATAAACTGAGATTAGAGACTTGACCATTCAGCTTAGACCATAAATCAGTCCCGAAGCAATTAATCCCTGATTGAAGAAGCCGGCGATTAATAAAGTTGATGACCAATTGATTAATCTTTGGAGCTCTAATACTAAGGATCTAACAACTCATTATTTAATGAAATGCCAAAATTAGATAATATTTGAGTCTTTTATATAATGGCATTCACAGTTGTTAACACACTGCGAATATATTGGACTTAAGCAATTTATTCGGGTAAAAGTATTCTATGTACTCCAAAGCTGTTTTCAAAGCAATAAATGGTGTTCATTTACGCTAAGAAAAAAAATTTGATGGCAGATATGAGCCTTGAAGTGATTTAGTTATATAACCATTAGTTATGAAGAAGTGACAAGACATTTTTTTTCTGTGAGCTTAAGCATATTTCCCTTACTTTTTCATCTAAAAGGCCACCATTGGACATTTTACGAAATCAAAATAGTATAAACACTAAGGCAATTACAAATCGAGTGGAATTTCTCCTAAGCTGTGCCAACTTGTAAAAAAATACAATAATGTATAATCCATTTTCACTGCAACATAGACTGCACAACTTTTCTGGGCATATTTCTTCTTCTTTCCCACTCAAAAAGTGATCTAAAGGAACATTTCTTGTCATTCTTAAACACTGATGATTCAATTTAAAGACTCTGAGGCATTACAGGGGGTAGATGAGGCTTTATAAATGCAAAATTACATTTAACTAAATTCTGATGTTATCATGAGGGCAGAATCGCAATTAATTATATTTATACTATTAATCAGGTTTGGCATCTTGGTGCAGCTTCAACACACATTATTATACAAGACTATAACAGAACAAGTAGTTTTCAAAGGATCATAAAGGTCTGCAGTTTTGCCCTCATGATCACACAATGAATTAGTGAAGATGATAAATTAGACTAAAATTAATAGGATTTCCTTCCCCCAGGAGGAATAAATCTGCAAAGTTTCTTCAAAATCTATCAGTTAATTAATAATTTGAAAACTATCTGTACAGTATGTGCATGATGCTACTCAAAACTGAAAATAAATGACTAAATAATAATAATAATAATAATAATAAACAAATAATAATATTTATAGAAATCCATTTTTTCCAGTTTTTATAACTGATCTTTTCTAACTGTGAGCACCATCAACAAACATCTGTTCCCTCTCTGTAATTGAACAGCAGTAGCATTTTCTACAGAGTTCCTCAAATCTGCAGTCAGAGTTGATAAAGTGAACTGAAGTTTTTTTTTTTACCTTTTTATGTCATGTGCTAAACAGACAGGGTAGTTGTGGATAAAAGCAAAATCATTACCTCTTGAACAGTATGGGCCTATGAATCCTGGGAAACAGTGACAGGATCCCGCAACACACTCCCCGTTCCCATAGCAGTTGTGTGCACACTCTGTGACAGATTCTGTGGGAATAGCAGTGTTCTAACTATTATTAACCAATCAGGCTGTCACATAAGAGCAAACCTTGGGGGTGGGAGTACAAGTTTGACAACTTTGGAGTTAATGAATTATTGTAAAATAACACTGTCCAAACCTTTTTTTTCTCTAGCACAAATCTTGGGTTACTAAGGATCCCCCCATTTGTGGTACTTGCATCAGGCATAGCATACATTTACAGCTATTTGTCCATGTCCCACTAGGGTCTAAGCCTCCATAACATGCCTCAGTCCGATTGCCACCATCTAAGCCTAGTTAAGTAAAAACCATACAGCCATTTTAAATTAGTCCACATAATTCAATTTCCTTGACATATTTCCCTCTTTTCCTGTCTGCTCTCCTGCCTCTTTTCCTTCCCAAACCTCTTGAATGACTGATCATGCCCGAACAAGCCATGCAATCTTCTGACTGTTTACAGCAAAAATCCTCTCTCAGTTGAAGTTAATCTGACACATCCTAGAGACAGATCTTGTGTTCATTCAACAGACCATCGCTCATGAAGGGCACCCCCAAAAGGCTTGGGCTTTCATTTTGATCAGTGTTAAGAGGGGGGAAACATTTTTTTTTTCTTTCTTTTGTTAATAATCAGTCTTGTACTGGATGTTTATTGAGCTGGTGTGGGCAATTTTGACCTTACACATCGATACCCTCATATTTGTTGGGTTGGATCAATAGAACGCCCCAAAGGAAATAGAAGAGCAAAAAAGTGTGAATGCAACCTTTTTTGTACCTCAAAACCCACTAGGAAATTCAACAGACTTCGGAACACTTAGGACCTTGTAGGAAGAACAGATCAATGGCACATGTGGTCTCGTATAAAATAGTGTTGTGCACCAAATTCCGCACTCCTCGATAAAAACTTCACTCTGTCTCTCGGGTGGTTCCAAGTGTTTTCAACTCTTGGTTTGTTTTGTGCAAACCACAATATGCAGCGACCCCTCGGTAGTTCCATGCAGGCACAGCTGTTTCAGGAAATTAAAGTCTTCCAAACATGCCATTACACTTCATTCAAACTCATCAGCAAACAAAGCAGATGTATCATTCTCACCCTGGATGATGGTGTTATAGGACACTGCCTCCACAGTACGTCCATCATTGTAAAATGCCAGGTGCCAAACCCCCGAGTCCAGGTACTGGATGAATCCTGCTTGGTGGACTGTGACCTGATGGTCTGATGGTCTGGCCCTTGTCTCTGGTTCATTCTGAGCCCAATGCTCTTTAGCAATGAGCCGGCTGCCATCCAAGAGCTCAACAAAGTCGTACTGCAAAACAGCAACCACAACAGGCATTTATTTAAATGAGAATTATATGTGCAGAGGAGAAAATTTGGCTGCGAAGGTTCGCAGTCATACAGGTCATGGTGAATTCGTATCGAAATCTTCTCGCCATGTCATTCTCATCTGAGAGAATGATCTCGGATGAGAAATGTCTTCAAGTGAAGAAATTCAACTCCAGTTGCCACGGCATGAAGATTACGACAGGAAAAGAGAAAAATTGTTTCACTTTCCTGAGAGGTGCACCTTAACTTGTTACACAACAGGTGAATGCTTTGATGCAACCTGAATTTATTAAGAAAAGGTTGATTTTTTTTTTTTTAAAGGAGGGTATGTGGAGATAATAATCAGTTAGTTTTTTTTTGGAGTTCTTTTGATGTTGGTCAGAAGAAAATGCTCAAAACTAATAAACATTTACTGTAGAATGAGCCATTTCAGTTTGTTTATAATGACTTGAGGAATTTGCACTGATAAGAAGCATACAGATATATAGATTGTGTTCGATGACAGTCTACGTGCAAAAAAAGCATATGAGCATAATCGCACATTTTTATCTACCCTTCAACAACACATCTACTGTGATTAAGTTAAAATCATCATTAACTGATGCACTTAGCCTAAATCACAGATCACTTTAATTTGTTTTCATTCGATGCAATACCTTCAGAAAAAATTAGATGATGTCAAAAATATAGAGAACAGAAAGAAATACAAATACCACGCAGTTATAATATGAGGAAATGGAACAAAAAATTAAAATATGCAGTTAATTACTATTAAAAATCTGTAGGTGAACATCAATTAAAAACCTGGAAAATCACTAATAGCAATAGAGCTGTTTGCTATATAAAAGATCCAGGTGTTAAATGTAGTATTAAGAGAGAAGAGAATGCAGAACCACTTCCTGGTAGTTGTCAGGAAGAACCGGATATTAAAGAAAAATGGTGAGAGACAGCCAAAAGACATTCAGTGTCGGTATCCTGAAAGGTTCCCACACCAGACGGGATGTAGGCTGACACCGACCAAGCAGATGCAGACAGAAGGAGGTGTGTGAGGGTTCCTCAAAACCCAAAGGCAGAACATCAAGATCATGGCAGCCTGTAAGGAGGTGGTGAGATACAGGGAGCAACATAAGGAGGAAGGATGTGCAGAGACAAGGCATAAGACAGAAGGATGCATAGATGAAGTAAAAAAAAAAAAAAAAAAAGTAGATATTTATGTGTAAAAATTTTCAACTGATTACCTTTTCTTGAACTTTATATTGATTTCTTTAGCTATAATATTTTCTGCCATTCGATTCAAAGACTTTTTTTTTTTTACATTTTCAGCACCTGACTCATCCTCTATGTGATACACATAAAGTTCAATTGTTTGACTAAAAGCAAGCATTGCCAAGGCCAGAAAACTTTGAAGTAGCCCAAGAATATTTGAGACTGAAGAATAATAGTACACACACACACGCATAATTAACCTATAGCAGCTGCCTTGAACAACCTCCTGCATTCTGAGATAGGTTCATCAGAAAAAAAAACAACCAAATAGAACCAAAAAAAAAAAAAAAAAAGCTACCAATGCCTGCTTGCTGAATTGATTTATCTATCCATTTATGATTAAATCTGCAGAGGTATTCTAGTACTATAGTTCAACCTTTTACTGCAACTAAGAGCTCTAATTAAAGGATAAATAATACATGTTTCAAATTTTGATAGGTATTTTCAGCCAATGAGACAATACTGAATACTTTCTCTTCCACATATCAAAAAAGTAAAAACATAAAATGACTAGCAGCACATTTATGGCGCTAGAACTCAGAATCTGCATCTCTTTCTTATGATTTGTTAAAGAACAGTGTGAAGAGTAAATGATAGACATTGGATTATTCCGTGCTGAGCCAATCATAACCAGTTAATGGTTGAGAAATACGTCTGAAAAGGATCCTGGCAAAGAATTCTAATGCCCAACACATAATTATTCACTGTTGTCTGATATCTAAATGTTTTCGGATTGCACTTCTGATATATTAGCATATTATCAATTATGATACATTATGAAGAAGAAGAATACATTGTGCAAGAGAAGGAGCCAAGTGGAAAGGTGAGTCTACAGGGAGTACAGATGAATAAGTTGGAGCATTTTAAGTACTTAGGATCAACAGTCCAGCGCAACAAAGAGTGTGGAAGTGAGGTGAAGAAATATGTGTGAGCCGGTTGGAACGAGTAGAGAAAGGTATCAGGGGTAATATGTAACAGAAGAATAAAGGGAAAGTTGTACAAGATGGTGGTGAGACCAACTGTGTTTTATGGTAGAGCCTGTGGCACTGAGGAAAAGGCAGGAAGCTGAGCTGGAGGCAACAGAGCTGTAAATGTTGAGGTTCTCTATGGTAGTGACAAGGATGAATCGGATCAGAGCCATCAGAGGTGTAGCACATATTTGATTTTTGCAGGTGAAGTCAGAAACACCAGACCGAAATGTTTTGGAGAAATACACAGAAAAGATATTGAATATGTTGGTATAAGGATGCTAAGGTTGGAACTACAAGGCAGGAGGCTCAGAGGAAACTAGAGTTGGAGGAGAGCAAATAAGCTGGTGTGAGAGGAGAGGATGCAGAGGACGAGGTTAGATGATTTGCTGAGCTGGCCCATGAAGGGAACAGCTGAAATGAAAAGAAGAACAAGGAGGAAAAGAAAATATTTTGGATGCCACTTATCATCATCTCTCAGCAGCATGTTGTTTGTTTTTCTACCCATAGGATTAAGTCAGGGAAACCTGGAATAATGGGAAAGACAGAACTGGTTTATATTGGTAAATAATATTCGACAAATAGGAACAGGATTGCCGTTTAGATGTTCATTTTTCTCGACGAACATCAATCTTAATTATTGTATGTCAACATTGCCATACGAATATTGTCAAACCGTGTGTTCAATGGTTTGCTTATGAACGTAATGCACAGACAGACGGGACGATGGAAACACCAAATGATGTAAAATCTAATATTCTGCAATCTTCTGTGCCACAGCAACCAAAACGCTGTTATAGGCTGGCGGTTTATACTCTGCATCTTTTTTTTTGGTATTGACTTCTTCTGCACCCTAATTGGCAAATAATAGATGCCCTTTTAAATTAGTATGTGCTCAGCATTCAGCTATGAAAAACCCCAATACCCCTCAAAAATGGCTGAATGAAGGGGATAAGAAAATACATTAAAATGAGATTAACTGCTCAGGAATGTGACAAACATGGACTAGGGCAACCTTTCAGTTGACTCTCAAACAGCAGGAAGGAGAGCATTAAGCGCAGGGAAAGGTGAAGCCAACACTATGATTTAAAACTCTTGGCGCAAAGAGGGGGGGGATATTAACCTGGTGGAAGTTGAATTCTTTTTGTTGCTGGCTTGAGGGAGAAGTAATAAAACAGTTCACCCCGCAAGCTTTGAACCTCTCGGCCAAGTGCATACATCTCGATTATATGGTGTAAAAGCCCCCCAACCCATTTGATTCCGACAATACCGGTGAATAACAGCCAGGAGATGAAGCATGGAGAGACCCCAGGATGCCCTTGCAGACAAATAGAAAATGCACATAGCCTATATTTTCTTCAGCTTCTACATTAAGTGAACTTACTGTGGCACTTGATGACACCCGAGTGCATATCCCACCCAACTGTGCAGAAGTTTCTTTCTTCAAGCGTGTTTGTTTGATCTTGAGGGGTCCGGCGTAGACGGACTCAATAGCAGACGGAAGTCGGCTTCGTTTTAGAAAGGTGGACAAGCTGTTGCACTTTAAGTGTTTTCTTGTCTTCCAAGGTCTGAACAGGACGGTCAATATCTCTCATTGGGGTCTTTCATGCTCAGTTAAGTAAATGCATTGATTTGTGGTCCTGGTAGCTGAACAGAATGCAATTTAGATGTGGCACGGTGTTCAAAACTGACAAGAACGAGTGTCTGTGCAAGAGTTGCCCGAGACATAAAATAGTATCTTGTTAATTAGTGCCCTTCGGTCTCTGATTTTGTTGAGCTTCATTTTTTCACCTTGAAAGTGCAATAAAGCTCTCCTGTCACTGACATACCTCTCCTCCATCAAAGAGTGGCCATAACTGTCTACACTTGAGTGAAGCCCATCTTCACTAAGAGAGAATGTCAAGAAGGTGAAGCTAAGAGCTTTTGCAGTCAAGTGTGGTGGAAAATAGTCATTGTCTGAGTGCTTCTATCGCTATCACAAGGCATCGGACATTTCGATGACCAAAAATGTCATTCAAATGACACAACACTTCAGTTGGGGAAAAAGCAGACATCTAGTGGAGGTAAAAGACACAAATCTCCAAATCAAACGAAGTTGAGAGATAAGAGAAACTGATATGGATCTTCTGATCCAAATATGTAAATATAACTCATAATTTGATAGCATTATTAACGAAGGAGATTGATAGCTTACTAGATCATATATACTGGTGTTTATAATGGTGGTTGATTTGTGTCTTGTGACCCAACAACTCATCACTGTTTAAACTATTATACCAAAGAGACACAAACTATATTAATGTTTGAATACTTGAAAAGCCCTTATACAGAGGCAAGACAAAAAGATAAAGAAGTCCACATAAAATTATTCCACAGTATTAAAAACAATTCCATTGTTCTTTCTATGGACTGTAAATGTATCTGTTTTTTTTGTGTCTGTGTCCTGAGCAAGTCGTAGTTAAGTTACTTCTCCTCAGTCATTGCCCCTTTTTCACAAAATCACAGAACACAATATTATTTAAATGACATCAAATGTCAGCTACATTTCCAAAGAAGTGAAAAGGTACAAAGAAAACCAGAAAAAGGTTTAAATGTCACATGTATGTGAAAACAAACAGAATGAGATTAACCACCGCAGCAAAAACAGAAACATTGTGATTCCTATCCTGAAAGTGAATTAATCAAAAAAGCATAAATAATAATAATAATAAAAAAAATGATCAGAAAAGATATTATTACTACTAATAAAATGTATTATTATTATTATCACAATAATAATAATAATAATATGATTATTATCATTGTGATAATAATAATAATAATACCAAGCAGAGGAGAAATTATAGTTGTATAAGTTGTATAATCATTCATATAGTGGCATCATTTAACCAACAGCCAAAGCACTCAACAAATAAACAAAATACTTTTCATTCAAAATGTTGAGAAACTGACCATAAAAAACACAGCGTTATCAGCACTTTTCAAACATGATACCATCCTCACATCTTTACTAGTATTTTGACATTGTTGTATTAAATATAATTGGCTGAAAGAAAACCCCTCCTGGAATTAGCTGTTTCTGCCCCGGAGGAATGACAGCTGCAGCAGTTGGAGCTCCAGGGAACATAGACACGAGCAATCTTCTCCACCACATATTTCCAATTCACTTCCTGTTTTGGTGACCTACTTGGAGCAGCTGATTTGTAATCCCCCCACGCAATAAACACTGATTGGTGGGTAACCTTCTGAAGTGTTGCATCACACATTATGGAAAATCTCAAGTCGTTGCAAGGTATGAGGTAACTAGACAAATGAGCATCATGTTTTCTTGTAAATTTGTTTCTTAAATATGTAATCTAGGTGTTCTTGCATAAAGTAGACATTACCCATGTCTTTATTCTTAAAGATGCTGGAAGAAGCAATAGATGAAAAGTAAACAAAATGCTTCACCTGTGTGTGAGTTGGCGCGAGACCCTTCCTTCCGTAGACTCCAATTAGGGCATTTTTCTGTACTGAGATGTTGAACTTGAGGAAACGGGGTTGTTCCATGGTGAGTTGGGAACGCCAAAAGATGCCTGGCGGAAGACTTTGGCCCACCCTCCTCCCGATGTCTACCTGCCCCGTGTCTATGGAGTTGTTCTCCTGATGAGGGATGCTAGTCCTTCCTAAAAACAGAGGTATGTCATCATGTAAAACCATGTCAAGTTCATTTTGAGTGCAATGGCATAGTGCAGGTGAGATAGTGTGAATCAGTCATTACAGAAAATTTCTCCCATTAGATATAACCTTTATATCCCTCATCTAAAAGACAACCGAAGTTACAATGTAAGTCTTCAGTAAATGCGGATACCTTTTTGACTTCCAGTTCAATTGTGCTCTTAGATTTTCTTCAGACATTAATAACATTGTCATATCTTGAAAATGGTACACTGGCCATGCAATTCAGAACAAAAGTTATGGTCTTGATGCTCTGTTCGCTGAAAAAAGGACAGATGTAATTGACTTTTTATAAGACAGTAAAAAGCTACATCTCTCATTTTTTTTCTGTTCCCGGTGACTCATAGAGTGAGCCTCATATCAGATAAGTCTAAATGGAATCTGTCAGATATACTGAGTGCTGCCTTGCCAGAGCAATAACACCAAATCAAAACAATTTGGCGAATTATGTCCTTAAACTGTGTCCTTACAGTGCCAGAGAGAGAAAGATGGCCATTTTTACTATGAGTCACACTAAAGTAATAAACTGCAGTCTTTTATGTACATTTTCAAGCGCTTGCATGTGTTAGGAAGAAAAAAAATGTCTGCAAAGTTTAAATTATACCTTCTTCAGTGAACGATGAATCATGATCACACTTAACTTGCATATGAACAAGAACTGTTTAACCTATACTTTTAAAGAACCGTTCACACAAAAATTAACATTCAGAGCACCTTCAATTTCAAACTGAAAAGTGGAATTAAAATAATAATGATGATAATCATGATAATGATAATAATGCTGATAACAACAACGACAGCAATAATAATAATAATGATAGGGCGGCACAGTGGTTAGTGCGTCAGCCTCACAGCTCGAAGGAACCTGGTGGAGTTTACATGTTCCCTTGTATCTGCGTGGGTTTCCTCCGGGTTCTCCGGTTTCCTCCCACGGTACAAAAACGTGCAGCAGGTTCATAGGAACTGGGAAAAATTTCCCCGAATGAGCGAGCGACTGATTGTTTGTCTGTATACGTCGCTTTGCGATTGGCGGCCGACCAGTTCAGGTTGTACCCTGCCTCTTGCCCGATGACAGGTGGGATAGGCTCCGGCACCCCCCGCAACCCTGATTGCAGGATAAGCGGTAGACGATGGTTGGATAATAATAATAACGGCATAAAATATCACATCAGCACATGTTGACGGTTGATTTAGAGAGCAACTGTGTCTGCTACTGCTCAAAAAAAATTACGAAAATGACATGTTTTACAGTTAATGGTGAATCATAAAGACAAAGATCACTGTAATGATTTCCAATTTATTTCTATATTGATTAATTTATTAATCAAATGATGCATGTACTTCTTTTGATTGTTTTTTTTTGTTTTTTTCCAAATTCATTAATTGCGCTTGAATATCTGTCATTGATCAAAACAGTTGCAGCTGCAAAACTGTTTTCCTTTGAAAGTCAATTACGTTGGGAATATAATTACCAAATTTACTCTTTTAATAGACGTTTCCTTTTTCAAAATGAGGACTAAAGCGTGGACAGCAGTCTACTGCAGCCGTCTACGTGCCTGTCTGTTGGGTCCATTATTTGCGTACCTCTGTGCAATGGGGCTATTGCTTGTCACTTCATTTTCTGTTAGAGTGAAGACCGGAAGCCAAGTTTACCACTGGGGAGAATAATTGTCAGCTATCGATTGCTTTTAAACAGTCCAAAACCTGTCTCGTGCTCTCTTAATTAGCAGTACTTATGAGGATTTAAAATCTATCTGAGTTTAAACAATCTAGCTTTTTCACTGCCTACACAACTAATGCATTACTAGGTGCGCATTTCAAACCACCCAGGTTGCTTCGAGATTAATTTGGTTCCTTTTCTGTAAAGGTGAGCTGAAATGGCCTCTTTGGTATTTGATGAATACTGAAGCGTCCAACATGATAATTAGAAATGAAGCAGTTGAGAAATAGTCGATTAATATTCAGAAAGTGAAATATCCCGATGAAATCTAAGAGCTGACTGGACATCAAACACCAAACTCTGTGATCAATTTGCCAAGGCTAATTATTTGCTTTTGCAATTTGTCTTTATTATCTATTAAATACTCCTGTGATTTAAATTATCTATTTTTTGCTCCGTTAAAGAGCCTGCATATCAAACATCCGTCCTTCCGTCCATCCATCCGTCCGTCTATCCACGTCCATATTAAACCAAACCTGTTACCGCTGGGTTATAAAGCACTGAAGAACAAGGCTTGTTTTATGTTAATAAAAACACTTTAATTAGATTCCTCACCATCAGCGGCCAAAGCTGTCACTACACTTGACTGAGTGGGACCCGTCTTCCCGACTCCTCCATTTTCAAAAGCTGGCTGGTTGTCCAACTCTTGGAGCTGCCAATTGAGGCCGAAAAGGTGAATTGCTGTGAAATACACAGAAAAGCAGTGTCAACTTTTACAAAAAGAGACAAATAAATAAGCAAAGAGGTGCAAAGAAACAATTAAGGCACTTTGGGGTGGCGTTATAGAGTGAGCCAGTCCAGGAGAAAAAATAAACAACTGCTTAACTGAAAATGTTTCACATTTTGCTTTTGCAAAGCAAGTCTGCCCCAGCCATTTTAATCAATACTGAGACACCCTGTTATGGAATTTTTCCTCAGTAAGTGCTCTTCATCAAACAGAGTGTCTATATATAAGTATTTGGTGAATAAAAGCGAGCGGCAAACAGAATTTCTAGCTTTGACAACACATGACAACACGCAGTTGAGAATTACCAGAAAAGTCTGAAACTCTAATACAAAGTGAGAGGGATAGTAAGATTCTCTGTGTGAAAGAGTGGGATGTGGTAAGAGACTGAGTGAGAGACTTTTGAGAAAGTGTAAAGCAGTGGATTTAGACAGACAGTCACAGCATGGGGTTGGGGATGGAGTGGGAAGTAAGCTTCAGCGCTCTTCTAGTTCACTTACATAACTAAAGTGTTTCTGGCTCTCGACTAGGGTACCTGCTTTATTGTCAAAGTACTGAATGAAACCAGATTGTCTTCCTGTTGTTTTGGGATGCTGAGAGGCTTCTGCGCGTAGCAAGAACGCCGGTCTCCTCAAAAGTCACCAGCCAGGGAACATATATTCAATTTCCAACCATTTGATCCATGAAAGTAACTTTTTTCAAACAGCCTTCACTTGCTATCAAATGGATTTTTACTATGGTAAATAAAACAAGAGGGGCAAGAAGGAATATCAACTACAGTATGAACAAAACAAAACATGGATGGAACTATGGAGAGAGTATCTTGGAAAAGGGAGCGTGTCCTTTAGATATACTCTGCTGACAAATATACTTTGCCCTTAATTGTCCTTGCTTGCTATGGTGGATAACATCCTGAATTAAATAATGCTAACTAAACAAATTTCGTGCAATAATATGGAGCCATCCAGGACATTCATACCCCCAAGGCTTGATTTCATGTAGTGGTGAAAGAAAAACCCCAGGGGAAAAGATCGAGGCTGATCCATCAATATTTTTGACGAGTATGACTTTTCAAATTGCCAGAGTGGAATGTAGCCTGACAAACCCCCTAATGTGAAAAGCTGAGTGATCTGTTTGCTTTCATTCCTTTTTTATTCTTACATCAAATCGGATGCTGACAGATTGTCAGAGCTCCTATTGTGGTGCTTCCACAATTGATAAAATGGAGAGTTACCTGTGCATATTTGGCAAGCACTTGCTTCCACTACACTGACAAACTCAAACAGGAAATGGAGCATGTTAGAGTTCAACATGGCATCCTTCTGTTCAAAGTTCTATTATTTTGTCTGTAACATTAACTTCAGATCAGAGTAATTTGAAACTGGATTAAGAAACATCAAAACCATCTTTCATTATACTGATTTTTTACCCATTTCAGCAGTAGGCTTTTGTTTTTTTAATATCTTTTGGATTTTTTCATAGCCAAGTTACACAATATCAGTTTTAACACAAATAAAAAAATGTATTGTTAAAAGTGAACATTCTTTTAACTTTTCATTCAAACATACTGAGAAAAATATATTTTCATCAAAGAAAAAAGGTGCAGACAACATTTAAATTACATATTAGAACCATTCATTCATAGCAGACTTTTCACAAGATTTTAGATATACTGTTACGTGGACATTTCAATCACATATCTAAATTTAAAACAAATTAGTCAGCATATAAACTAAGAACAGAAACTTCCTCTACAATGGTTTTGAATACGAATTGCCTTAAAGAGGCTTACACTATGTTAGTAATGTCAATCTAATTTTCACTTTATGAATATTTGCAGGCCAAGACATTCACAATCAAACTTATGTTATGAGACAATATCAAACCTTAACAATATTACAAGTAGCTTTATTGCAATTTCAAAATTATTTTCGATATATATGCATATATATAAGTAAATAAATAAAAAAAATAAAGTCAATGATGTGTCACCTGGAAGTGTGAGCTATAGTACTATTATTCATTCATTATCCCATCTAGCCATTCATTCATTCATTATGTGAACTGCTTATCCAGCACACAGCATAACAAGGGTGCTCGATTCAGTCCTCGCTGACACTGAATGACAGTTGGGATACGTCCTTGGCCTGTCGTTAGCCAAGGTGAGACAAGGAATAGTATTACCATTCCACTCAGCTTAATAATGTAATAATGGTATTTGTTTGAATATTATGCTAATCTTTCATTTTTAAATTTTAATGATTATCAATAATACTGTTGCCTGGTGATAATAATCACTCAAAATTGGAAAAAAAGGGGAAAAAAAAACAGCACAGGAGTGGTTGGCTCGCACCCGAAGAACACTCGGTTTGCTTTCATTTCTTATTCTATTTTATTTTTTTAAGTTCCCACTCCAGTGAGCCAGGATGACTGACTCTGATTGGTAAAAACCATTTGTGTTTGTGGGCACCTGCTGTCTCAGAATACAGAAGTACAGAGAAATGTCTCCTCTTCACTGCTCTTAATGCACCAGGGCCATGAATTCCCTCATCGCCAAATTGCTGTGAGGTGAACACTTGGTTGATTTGCATACATTATTCCACCAACCTCGGCCAGTTCAATTAATATCTACTGGCCATGAGCAATTCTCTTGCTGAGTAAGAAGCTGTAAATCCCAGCTTTTAATCTCTTATGTTAAAATGTTGCCCTATGGATCACCTACACCAATGATAAGCAGGAGTCTGAATTTTGTTAACATGGTTTGTTGAAACTCTGAAACACATCTGTTCCTTGGCGGATGATGTTGGAAAAAATTCAGACGATAGTCTACCTCTGTCCACCTTTTGGCTTCGTGAATAAGGTGCAGCTTTAATTAGCTCGTCCTTTTCACAAGGTAAATGAATCATCCTTCCCTCCTTAGCTATTTACAGTGTTACAAATAAAGAGTGGCTTATTAAAATATGTAGATGGCACTGTTCTGATGGCCATTTTCAGCAAGTAAATTATTCCTTTTAGCATAGTGGGAGAGGTGGCCCATCTGGAGTCAGTGTGTTCCAACAACAACTTGGACCCAAGCAGCCACCAGAATTATTGTGTTAAACGTTGTTCCATGTTGAAACCTGCCTGCAGATGTTCCCGGAAAGGCTCCACAAGGATTCCTGGAACTAAAGACACACAGCGCAAAGTGTGGCTTAGACGTTCCCATTCTCTGGTGTGGTGTCACTGAAAGCCACAAATGGAATGACAGCATTTCTACCACAAGGCTGAAATCAAGGATGTTCTGTCTTTATGTCCCATGAAGACTGAAATAGCTCAGTGTGTGAATATCTCAAGGGGATATCTGGAAAGTTTTAGTCACCTTTTAGATAAGTAGCAAGAAATCATCTAAGAGCTAGCCCTCCTTTACTACATCAATACTTTTCTGTGGTAACTGCTGTTGTTTATTAAAATCCATCAATAATTTCACACAAGCTAGTTTTATTCACCAGCCTTCAGCATTAATACCAAAAGTGGCGTTCAAGTTTGCCTCTCTAAGAAAGCAATATTAAGCAAGAAACTTTGTTTCCATAATTGATACTAAATTCTCAACCAATATGTTTTATTTTGTGACTTACAATTGTGTTAAACTCAATCAAATATTTATTTTATATTAAAATATGTTCAGTAAGAATGTTGTTTTATATAAACAATCCAAACATCTCCATGCACTGTGTGTTATGGAGACTGGACTACATTCTGATTGGCTTTGTCACTGGTGCTCAATAAAAAACATTATAATAACATTTATGATAACATAAAGGTTTATATATCAATGAATATGATAGCAAAGATCTGAGCTCTGACAGACGATATCTCTCATCCTATGTAGAACATCAATGCAGTACCGAGCAGCTCCTTCAGCAACAAACTCCTTTACCCCTCCTGTATATTCTTCATTTTGATGTCTTATGTTTACTCTTTATTTTCTATTTTTATATTTCTTCTGATATTTATACACCTTACTGCTTACATTACTTACGCATATGCTTGCTATGTAAATTATTGACTACCTCTACAGCACCATCCTCTTTCTGCTGTGTGTGAAATTGAAAATGCCCCCACTGTGGGGTGATTAAAGGAATATTCTATTCTATCTATTATATTCTATGAAATAAAACAAATGAATGAAAACAATCGCCGGCTCAGTGGCACAGTGGTCGGGGCTCCCGCCTCATAGAGAACCTTGGTTCGATTCCTACGGGGGCCTTTCTACGTTGAGCATGTTCTCACCCTGTCTGCACGGGTTTCCTTCAGGTTCTCCAATTTCCTCCCGTGGTCCAAAAACATGCAGAAGGTTAAATGGAAATTTGGGAAAAATTGACCAGATGCATGAATATGTGATTGGTTGTTTGTCTCTATTTGTGGCCCTGCAATCGACTGCAACCGGTGCATTGTGTACCCTGCCGCAGCTGGGCTGGGCTGGGCTTAGGCGTCCCCCCAACACTACATGCAGGAATGAATGAAAACACCCTTCCAGTAAGGTCAGATATAAGTCGCTAACATTGCGGAAGCTTCACCTCAGCAGGTTTTCAGCCCATAAACCAGGATTCAAAAGTTCGCAGTTTGGCACTCTCCTGCTTTAGCGGATATGTATTTCTCATTTAATAAGGAGGCAGACTGAATACTCACTGTCTCGAGGGCTGTGCATCAGCTTACTTTCATAAAAGAATAGGGAATTGGATATCAATTTATTATGAAATGCAGATACAACTGCACTTGAAACATGCAAGAGTGCTTGAATCTGCCATTGTCCTTGTGGTACTAAAGCAGGAATTTGAATTATTTGAATCATTGCATTTACTAGTGGATGAAAGAAGGGAGAAGTTGTGTATATGTAATCATGTCAGACCAGTGAGGTTTATCTCCCCACATGAAACCCACATGCACACACACACATTCACACACATATAGGGCTGAAGATCTCAGATTCATGTAGAAGTATATGTCTTATAAATCCAACAGGCTTACAATGACACAAAGTCTCTATGTCCCTGTTGGGAGGTATGTTAGTCCAGTTTGGTGGAAACAATAGACAAACAAACAGCTGAACAAATTGCTGGTTTGTGCTTGTTTTCTTTGTGTAAACTGAGCAGATCTATCATCAGTAGAACCACAAATACAAGTAGCAATTGACTCTGCCAAACTGAGAACCAGCTGTGTGCAAAAAGTGAAAATACATGATTTTGAAATAGTGTACTTTTGAGAGACAATTAAAGTTGGTAACATAATGAAAATATTGAAAGCTCATTTTATCCCTCTTTTTATGTCTTCTAATATGTCTATATATTGCTTTGACTTTAAAATAAGTGAATCAGAAATCATTTGGGGGGAATGAGCCTAAAAATATGGATGAAATTCTCAATTATGTTATTTAATTTTTTTTCAGTAAAATAATTAGTAAAAAAAAAAATAAATACATAAAACAAATCTAGTTGTAGCTTCACCTGATAATGTTTATTTATCAGCCAAAATTAATTTTTGAATACATTTCCTGGGCAACACAAAGTTTGGCCTAATTTTTGACTTGTTGCTTTACCGTTTTCTTTATTGTTTTCCACAGTATCTTTTTTTTCATTGTTTTGATTTTATATTTTCCCAGGACTTTTCGGGAGACCCGATATCAGATCAGAAATGACAACAAGTAACAAAACTATTTTGTCGATAAGGCCATTGATTCTTCTGTACCACATGGATGACCTCTTTATCTGCAAAACAGTCGCCTCTCTAGTTAAAAATTCAATCTGGTCAATAAACCACTGGATGTAGTATCTTCCAAACAAAACCATATTTTATGTTGTAGAACTATGTCAAATTTCTGTTCCCTCCATTATCCAACTGAATAATTACACATCCACTCAAACGCCTAGGGAAAGGGGCACTGTAAGATTTAGAGCTTGGATGACAAGAGAGCGCATGAGAGGAGATGAATATGTGACGGTTTTATTGTTGTGGTCAAGATTCTAAAGGTTAGCAAGAAGTCAGCTTTGACACATGCTCTAAAATAAGTAGGAAGCCATCTGATAGGAACTAATACACAAAGGAAGGGGAGTGTATTATTTCATCTTTTCTGACTGAGATGAACACACTTCCTCTAGGCTCGTGGCACAACAAGGGTTTTATGGATGAGGACCTTTCTAAAGTGAAAGTTTGAATCCATTCCCTTTCAGCTCTACAACTTTGCTCCTTTTTGACGTTGAAATCCGTGGCTATTTGAACCTCCCTGCCTTTGTTTTAACAGCATCCCTTGCGGATGAAAATGGGCTGTCCATCTGTGAGCTGGAGATCAGTGAAATAAATGTCTCACTAAAAACAGTGTGATGCATGTATCCTGCACGTCTGACTTAAGGCTTAGTGAGACTGATGCAAGCAAATGCCTGGAGTGAAATAGAAATTCTCCAGCCAGAGATCAAATCCAAGTCGGATAGAGGCATGCCATCTTTGGTCAATCAAACAGTTTGCCTATCATTCCTGCTGTTTGACTGAATGACATGTTAAAAGATTGTCTAATGACACAAGGGATAATGGAGTCATGTTTTCTGACGGTAAAACTGAGAGAAATAAATTACTCCTGGCAGAAAAATTGCAGGTTTTCATGCTCAGCTGACAGCTGGTGCTGCACCTCCATATCACACATCAACAACATGCCATCAGTAGCAATATTTATGCCAGCCCTCTCTGTGTACTTCATTTAATATGGCTAGAAGCCAGATTTCTTCCAAATAAAACATACTAACAATAGTATTAAGTTGTTAACATTCACTCGCAAGCAGTGTGACACGGTGAAATATCACCTTTACATAAACAATGATGTGTAATTATAAACATCAAATATCCCTATGCTGGGCTCAGATTAAAATATGCTTACCATGATTGATATTGAATTGGACGTTTTAGATAATCATAGGTAAATATCTGATGATGTGAGCTGTTTACAGATATGTACACACACACACACACACAAACACACACACACATATGTATTTTCCCTCATTAAGTCCCTCTGTAGGGCTACATAGCCATAGAGTAAACCAGCTTTACTGGATCCAGTGACAAATCAGCTATCAGAAAATGACGTAAAAGATATTTTAACAGGCAATCATGAAGCTGACATCTCTAGTTGAGCAAATCGAACGTGGCTGACAATACTCATGCTTGTCATACCTAATTCACCCGATTTTGAAAACATGGAGAACCTCAGTTCACACACTAAAATATGGTGACTTCATGTGCTATTTGAAGTAAAATGACAAAACCTTAACGACTCACAGAAACCTTTATCATCAAACAAGATTTCAGACAACAAAAAAGTAAGGGCATTATTACTGCAACTGTGTGTAATATTTTGTTAACGTTATTCCACAAAACTTCTTTGGTCAGGAAAACCACTTGTTAGACACAGAACACAAGTAAAATATCTTAGTCTGGCAATGAATAACAACATGTGCTGCAAACCATGCAGTATACAATTATAGAATATTCTGTTGCTCTTTGTTTCTACTGGCTTTCTGGAATCTCTGCTCTTTATGAGTATCCATCTCTGTACATTGCCTATTTAATCTGCAAAAACTGAACTGAGTTGTTTATTTATTCTGGTAAGACAGCTAGTCACAGGTGATCTGACAAATCCATTATGCAAGGCACAAAATCGAGCAAAGCAGTGTCTATATAGAAACAGGGAAAAGCTAACTGACGCTAACAAACATTGACAGCAAGTTCAGCTCCAGTTCTAACCATATGACTACAGTACAGTAGTCATAGAAAATTCACAGGCCACTGCTGTTGCCGAGGCATTTGGCAGTATTGGACGACTACCGTAATTTTCGGATGATAAGCCACTACTTTTTTCACACGCTTTGAACACGGAGGCTTAAACAATGATGCAGCTAATTTATGGATTTTTTTTTTTGGGGGGGGGGTAATGAGCTTCATGCCGCCAAAACATTTAGCCTCATCACATGGGACCAATGAAATTACCGTGAAATTCTGAGGCTGTTCAATTCCGACACTGAGGAAGACTACATTAAGCGCTTTAGTGCGCAGGAGGAAGACAATTCAGCCTCAGGGCGGCACGGGCCAGTGTCTCCCTGTGCCGGTCCCAAGCCCGGTTAAATGCAGAGGGTTGCGTCAGGAAGGGCATCCGGCGTAAAACCTTTGCCAAATCCAAATACGCGAGTCAAAGATAACAATCTCTTACCGGATCGTTTGCGGCCCAGGTTAATAACAACTGCTATTGGTCACAATGATCTTCTGGGTACCAGTGGAAATTGAGCTACTGTGGGTCTAAGAAGGAGAGGAAGGTGTATTTGGAGGCAGAGAGAGAAAAAGAAAGGCAAGACTCTGAGACAGAGACTTTGGGACTTTGAAGACTTCATTGACATGATGCAGGGAAGGAAGGTGGATATACTGTGCATCCAAAAGACTAGGTGGAAAGGTAGTTAGCTTAGGAGCAGGTTTCAAGTTGTACTATCATGGTGCTGACAAGAAGAGTAATGGACTAGGAGTTATCTTGAAGCAAGAGTTTGTAAGAAATGTTCTGGAGGTCAAAAGAATGTCAGATAGACTTATGAGTCTGAAACTGGAAATTGACGGTGTGATGCTCTATAGTGTTAGTGGCTCTGCCCTGCAGGTGGGATGTAAGTTAGAGGAGAAGGAAAAGTTCTGGATGAGTAAGATGAAGTGATGCAGAATATCCCCAGAGATGAGAGTAATAATAGGTGAAGAGGTCAATGGACATATTAGTGCAGGCAATAGAGATGATGGAGAAGTGATGGGCAGATTTGGTATCCAGGATAGGAGCACAGAGGGACAGATGGTGGTAGACTTTGCAAAAAGGATGGAAATGGCTGTGGCAAACCCTTTTTTCCGGAAAAGACAGGAACACAGGAAGGAATATCAAGAGGACAAAGGCAGAGTACAGGACAAAGTGGTGGAAGCTGAAAAGGGAGGAGTGTTGTATGGTTTACAGGGAGGAGTTGAGAAAGGCTCTAGGGGATGAGGGAGAGATTCCCGATGACTGCAAAACTATGGCTAATGTGATCAGGGAGACAGGTGGGAGAGTACAAGGTGTATCATCTGGAAGGAAAGTAGATAAGGAGACTTGGTGGTGGAATGAGGAAGTGCAGGAGTATATACACAGAAAGCGGTTAGCAAAGAAGAAGAGGGAGAGGACTGAGGAGGACAGACTGGAGTAGAGGGAGATGCAGCATAAGATAATGATAGATGTAGCAAAGGCAAAACAAAAGGCATGCAATTACTTGTATGCTCAGTTGGACAGGAAGGAGGGAGAGAATTATCTATACAGTTTGGCAAAACAATGAGATAGAGATGGAAAGGATGTAAAGTAGGTCTGGGTGATTAAGGATAGAGAGGGAAATGTATTGACAGATGCCAGAGGAATGATGAGAGGATGGAAAGAGTACTTTGATGAGCTGATGGATGTGGAAAATGAAAGAGATACCAGGGTAGAAGATGTGATTATTGTAGAGCATAAAGTAGCAGATACTAGTAAAAGTGAAGTGAGGAAGGCAGAGGATGAAGAGTGGAAATGCAGTTGGTCCTGAAGATATACCTGTGGAGGTGTGGAACAGTCCAGGAGAGGCAGCGGTACAGTTTCTGGCTGAATTATTCAACAGGATCTTAGAGAGTGAGAAGTCACCTGATGGATGGATAAGAAATGTGATGGTGCCCTTTTTTTAAGAATGGGGGGATGTGCAGAATTGCGGCAACTATAAAGAGACAAGGTTGATGACCCACACAATGCAGTTATGGGAAAGAGCAGTGGAAACTCAACAGAGCAGAAGTCAGCATTTGTGAACAGCAGTATGGCTTCAGGCCTAGAAAGAGTACTACAGATGCTGTATTTGGTTTGAGAATGCTAATAGAGAAGTACAGGGAAGGTCAGAGGGAGCTGCATTGCGCTTTTGTAGACCTAGAAAAAGCATATGACAGGGTGCTGAGAGAGGAACTCTGGTACTGTATGAGGAAGTCTGGAGTGGCCGAGAAGTATGATAGACGGGTGGAGGCCATGTATGCTAGCTATGAGACAGTAGTGAGGTGTGCTGTAGGTGTAACAGAGAAGATCAAGGTGGAGGTGGGAATTCATCCGGGATCAGTTCTGAGTCCCCTCTTGTTTGCAGTGGTGATGGAAAGGCTGACAGATAAGGTTAGACAGGAATCTCCATGAACTATGATGTTTGCTGATGACATTGTTATCTATGGTGAGAGAGCAGGTTGAGGAAAATCTTGAGAGTTGGAGGTATGCGCTGGAAAGTAATGAAGATTAATCGCAGCAAGACAGAGTATATGTGTGTGAATGAGAGAAACCCGTTGGAATGGTGAGGCTACAGGGAGTGGAGATCAAGGAGGATTTCAAGTACTTAGAGTTAACAGTCCAGAGCAATGGAGTTTGGAAAAGAGGTAAAAAATGGGTCAAAGCAGGTTGGAATGGGTGGAGAAAAGTGTCAGGGGTATTATGTGATAGAAGACTATCAGCCAGAATTAAAGAAAAGGTGTAACAACAGTGGTGAGACCAGCGATGCTGTGTGGCCTAGAGTCAGGGTCAATGATGAAAAGACAGGAGGCAAGAGCGAGAGGTTGCTGAGATGAAGATGCTAAGGTTCTCTTTGATAGTGACCAGGATGGATAGGATCAGGAATGAGTTTATCAGAGGAACAGCACATGTTCAATGTTTTGGAGAGAAGGTCAAAGAAGCTTGACTAAGATGGTTGGGTCATGTACGGAGGAAGGATCGTGAATATATTGGTAGACGGATGTTGGAATTGAAGCTGCCAGGCAGAGGGTCAAGAGGAAGTCCAACAAGAAGATTTATGGATGTAGTGAGAGAGGATATGAAGTTAGTTGGTGTGAGAGAGGAGGATACAGAGAATAGGGTTAGAGGGAAAAGGTTGATTTGCTGTGGCGACCCCTGAAGGGAAAAGCCGAAAGAAGAAGAAGAAGAGCGCGCAGGAGGAATACAAAGCTAGTGATCAGATGTAATAGGACAAAGCAGGGATAGAAAATGGATGGATAGATGGACTTTTCCTTCTGTTATTTATTATTAATCTTTTTCATCAGCTGTGTCACAGGCACTGTACATATCAGTAACATTTGTGGATGTTACTGGTATGTATTTAATTAAAAGTAAAAAAAAAAAGTTCTGTGTAACATCAGTGTGAATATTTCATGTTACAATGTGGACAAGTATATAGAAAAGTGTGGCCTATATATGTACACAAATATTTATTTACTTATTTTTTGCTGATCCATCTTATATTCAGGTGCACTCAATAGTCCGGAAATTACGGTACTTCTTTTAATAATCAAATATTTTCTTTTTTTGTAAGTGGCCACTGCTTGCTAAGCAGTTTTAAAATACCCATCCCAGATGGTTCTGTTCAACAAACCATCTGGAATGTCAGATTAGCTCTTATCTAATTGGTGACTTTAAGATTATGTCTACAAACCCCCGATAATACCACAAGTTACTTGGAAAGATAAATTGCATCCTTTTCTTGCGCTTGTCAGTGGGGTCACACAAAGGCTAGTGCATGTTATGTCTTTATGTGTGTATAGTGGTTGAAAGTCAGAAAAGACAAAAGGAAGTGGACAATTTCACGTTATTTGTGATTATGATTACAAAGTTCTACTTGTCATGTCAATAAATCATATTTGCATTTAAATTTGATATGGACCTGAACAGAAATGAATTACTTGCTTAGACCTCCAAGTACCGGTAATGTACCTCTCATGAACAACATTCTCAGTATTATTCCTTGTCAGTATTGTTTATTGAATTAATGAGTCGAATTCCCAACAATGTATTCTTTATAATTTAGTACACAATGACTGTTTCCATAGACTTGTTTATAATTGTTTTATAATTGCAGTGTGTCAAATCTCAAGACTTTTATTTTTCCCTCAAAGATAAACATCAAGAAAGACTGTCTCTGTGTGACAAAGAGAAGAAAATACCAGCTGGTGTGCAGCTCCCTGGGGAAATATGACTTTAATCACATTCTGTATTCTGTGAGACACTGAAGTTTTCTAATCTTGTCATTGGACTGGTATTGTGACTTGAGAGCACCTTATTCATGAAATTCCTGTTCATGCCTTAATCTGTCAAACAACAAATTGTCTCACCTATGCAGTAGCAGAGAATGATGGAGAGCACAACAGCGATGCCCACTGCAATCAGGGCGGTGCACTTCCAGGAGCAATGTTTGGGTGACTTCTTGAACTTAAACGCTCCCCGGGAAAGAGTATTTCTGGGCAGCGGCCTGGCCGGGGTAGAGTACACCGTCCCTGTTGCCATGGTGTAACCAGGAGCTGCAGCGCCGAAGAATGGTGTGGTTCCAGTGCCCGTTTTAAAAAGAAAGTGCCTAAAGAGAGAATAATAAAAAGAAAGGTTGGTAAGTCTGAAACACCATCTTATGGGTTAATAGCCAGTAATGCACTACTAGCATGTCTCACCATAGGAGTGTATTTCACACAATATGATGAACTCGGGTATGATGTAATAACAACTATAATCCATGACTTTGGATAAGGTGAGCAACAATACCTCATAAAAACAATCATATCCCGCTTGTCCACTTGCCCTTTTACAACTGGGCCTTAGCTAATAGCCTATTATACCTGGGGTAATTAAGAGGGTTTAATCAAATGCATTACGGAGTGATTGTCCTATTAACTTTTAAACCCCTTGTGAAAAGCTCTTAAGTAAATGAATTAAGCCTTGTTGCCACTCTTGCCACTACTTAGAGATTAATACCCAAATGCCTCCAGGCTTCTATGGACAGCGAGGGAAAGTGCAAAGATTGACCATGCACTGTAAATTCTCTCCCAGCCCAAAGCTGCACTATTAGCTGCACTGCAAGATACAGTAAAAGCAGTATAAACAAGTAATTCAACTACTTAATATGAATTGTCTGCACTATATTACATACCTGTGTATTTGCATTGATCTGATGTCATCAAGGACAAAAAAATAAAAAATAATTGTGTGTTTTGTGGGTCCTACCTGGTAAATGTCTAATGTCTCTGTTTTTATTCCATTCATGGAACCTCTGAAAACCTGTTGCCTTAGTAACTGCAAAGTTAGATACCCCAATAAACTGATAAAGAATGTGTTTGCTCATCAATTATTTGTGCGGCAGCCGTGAAGCACCAATGAAGGTTTAGTAAAGGCTCTTTAAATCCGTTACGCAAAGCCATGCTTGAAAACAACTAATTGGTTGCTGAATATGAGGCAGTTAATGACTGGAAAGGTAAAGTATGTATTGACAATTTCATGTTAGCACAACCAGACTATCAAAGTATTTTATATATACTGTATGTGGTTCAACATACATTAAGGAACCTCTGCATTCACCTTGGTTTTATTTACACTGATTGAAACAACCTGACTTGGTTGTTTAAAGGCTTCATTTGAAAAGTAGGTCATGTTACAAATATATCGTTTGTTTAATACATCTTAGGCAGATCAATTCTATAACAAAATTAATTTAGCTGAAACATTAAATCTTGTATTATATTTTTTTTATATTTTATATTATTATATTATAAAAAATGATGGAAAATTTCACCCGTTTGATTTTTTTACTCATTGAATTAGTGTAATCGCTTTTAAAATCAGGAGGTAATGTCAAGAGAAAACAGGCAATGAGATATGAAAAAAATGTGAAAAAGACCCATGTCAAAAGACTCAGGAAAATAGCAAAAAAAGGAAAAAAAAAACACAAGAAAGTAACTTGAGACAGTAAGATGATACCAAAAAATTTCGAAATAAAAATGTGATTAAAAATTTTAGATTTACACAAGATTAAACAATACAAAACAAGAATACTCTCGTGAAGAAACATGTATAACAGCGGTTAAAAAAAAAAAAAAATCTGCATCAAACCTAAAAAAAATTATCTGATATGCTTTTTATTTAATTTTTTTACTTAAAATATTTTACTTTTTCTTCATTGCCTAGCCCTGCATTCCTCATATTTTCAATACACTGCTGATATTTAATCGCATCCCATGTAGGTAAATCTAGGGATGAAACCTTTTTGTGATCAATTTTTGACAGAGAAAACAAATGTCAGGTTTGGATCGTCTGCTTCCGTAATGCCTGATCAACACGTTGGGCTACGGACAGACAGGGACACCATTTAAAGGTTATTGTGTGTCACCATCGGAATGACAATGCTTGAAGTATCTGCAACCTGCAGGAGTTTAGGTTCCTCACACTGGCACAAGCTGTGCGGTGGCTGAGGCTGTAATATGCTGCTGAGTATGAATTGAGGTCAAAACTTGCACAACATCGAAGCCGGCAGACATGTAGTCAGACACGCAGGCAAACAGATACAGCTATCTGGGGAGTTAGGTGTTAGTGGATGCAATTTGATGAAATAGAAAAATGGATGTGGACCACTAGCTTTGCGTATGTCCTTTTGTGTGTACAGTGTGTGTACTCGACTGAGGAAGATAAATACCCGAGATAAGATGATTTCTCTGTAAATTTATGTTTCAAGTGTTCTGTGCTATGCATTTATGCAACGGTATCAGTTGCCAGGTTTTCATGGACTTCTAAGTCATAGGCATCATACAGCCATCAGTAGATCTGCAGCACTGCAGAGCCTTTGGTTTTACTGAGATTCTCGGAAAAGTGCATCGTGTTCCCAGAATAATGAGGCGAGTGTAAATATTTCATTTAAGAATCATTTGTAAATTAATAGAAATACATAATTTATAAGTACACGATGAAAAAATTGATAGTCAGTGACAAACTGTATAATTACCTGAAACATAAGGAACACGGAGTGCTTTCTGAAAGTAAGCTTTCCTTCAGTTGCATTCCTTTTGCTTCATACTGTATTTCAGAATGCAAAGGAAATGAGAAAAAAAAACACTGAGTTTTCAGAATCTGCTTGTGCCAGCTTCACCAAGCCAAATTCCCGATTATTGCGGCATTTACAGTAATTCTGCTGGTGATGTTTTCCATGCCTGCGTTTTGAATCCTTAATCCAAAAGAGGAGACTGAAGGGATCTGGAGATGGAATGCTTTCGGACATGATTAACAAACAGCGGACCAGTGTAAATGTCTGCAGCTATACACTCTGGATGACCGGCTGGAATTGATTGCAGACAGTATGATGCAACGCAGCGCATTACTATGCTAATCCAGCCAGCCATAGTGATGGCACTCTTGTGTGCCAAGAATGTGTGGTGAGTGTGTGTGTGTGTGTGTGTATAAGAAAGAAAGACTAAGATGATAAAATGATAAAGCAAGTGTGAGATTCACAAGTGTGAATGAGAGAGAGAGAGAGAGAGAGAGAGAGAGGAGGGGAATGAATGAAAACATGTCAGTATGATCTCAGTGTGTTTTATGCCCGTCTGTCTGTCCCATTGAGAAGCCGGCAACACAAAAGCGGCAGCCCGTCTGCTCTCCTCTCACAACATTGCTTGTCATCGGAGTGACATTTGAAAATATCCGCACAGAGGGCAGAAGACGAAATAGGGAGTGGTTGGATTTACCTATGGCTAAACCCCAGCTGGAAGGGTAAGAGAGAACATGGAGAAACAATGCAAATTGAACCCTTCAGAATATGCAATATGCCCATTAGTTGCTGTTCAATATGAGCCTTCAAGGTGAGAGCAAGAACAATCATGCCACTTAAGGCCGTGACCAAAAAGAAAAAAAAAAAATGCTGCCGACGCGGTACAGCATCACAGTGAACTCATTTTTTACATCTGCCGCTCTCACCGCCACCCTCAGCGCTCTCCCCCCAGATCACCAGCTGCCCTCTAGACAGGGGGCTTGCTATCGGATGTTATTCTTGTACGGAAATCTCCCGCTATGATTTTTTTCGTGTCATTCTGCCTACAGAGATCAGCATGGTGCCATTATGAGCCACGTCCTCGGAAAGCACAGACTGTTTGCACAAGTAAAGTATTATATTTAACAAGTTTGATTAGGTTCTGGCATAAGAAGTGCTCAGCTCAAATGCATATAGGGTTAGATGAAGGGTGCCTGCGAGAGAAGTTTTTCGAAGAGGAAGAAAATGTATCCATTTTTTTTTTGTCCACTAAGCAAGTGGAGGAGGAAAAAGTGGGACGAATTGCTGACTCTGTGTCTCCCCTGTCTTACACACTGTTGCATTTCAAACTCAGTTATTCAGTACTTGTGAAATTTGCACTGAAATGCATTTATTGAAGTCAGGGTTCTCATCAGAAAAGCATTTCTTACACTTAAAAAAACAACTTGCACAAAAGTAATTTAGTTTGCAGCAGTTTTTACTCTCATTTGATATTTATAAAGACAACAATGAAGCCTCAGGTAATTCTAAAAAAAAAAAACAGCAATATATTTTCAATAAAAGATTTCTTATAATTTTTCAATGGACATAAAATTGTTCATAATTTTCCAGTTGTAAGGCAAAAAAATAAATCGCAAGTAGATGATTGATACGACAACAACTACTACGACTACTGAAAATAACATTAATAAATATCTTATCATTTTCATAATTATCATCATTGTTGCTGTTGTGTTGGCAGTATTTTACATTGGTGCATATCGTTCCTCTATAGTCCCTCCTCTACATGTGTAAAAGTCTCGTTTATCATGAGGTGCAACAGAATTACTATTTCCCTGAAAAGTCCCTTTTTAAATGCATATGTGTAATCACATCACCAAATTGCCTGTGTATTTGATGGATTATTACTGTGGTTTTGCAAAAAACTATAATAATGGTAGGTGCATAGTGCCTTTTTATGGACATCTTAAAGCAGGCAAGAATAAATAGCACAAAATTACTCTTTGCAATTCCAAATGATCCAAATGATGTCTATTGGTTCTTAATAGTGACATTCAGTGTGATTCAGTGTGCTGCAGTGGAATCTACTGCTGAATGTTGTGTCATCGAACAAGGATTTAATGTGAGAGTTGGACAATGGGAACCAAATAGGCTTAGCAAAAAGACTAGGAATGATTTCTTTACTGAAAATAAATGTTATGGAGTGTGTTGCTGTGAACAGCAAAACGATTACATATGGAATATTTGTTTAGTTTTCCACTACCAGAGTTTCTTTATGTCTTCCACTCCATTTCAAATGGTAGAACCCTTTGCGTCACTGTGAAAAAAGCAACAAGACAGCATCTTCTCAAAGACGACTAAATGCGGATGTTATAGATGCTGCAGGTTAGAGCTGCGTGTGCTTCTGCTGTAAAATGAGATTCTTACATTCTGTAGGCATCATTGATTCAGGGGACACAGGAGACATGTCCCCTCCCAATTCTGCCATGGCCCATCACTTTTCGAGAGTCATTAGTTAGTTGAACTTTATGATGATTAAAATTATGTAAGAACATTAGTCATTAAGAGAGAGACCCAGCATGCTTAATGACCAGTAAACCTAAATCAAAGTCAAAATACTTGCGTTCCTGCTTTGCACCCCTATGTGTGAGCCAACAGTATAACTAGTTTCATCATGAACATTCCCTCGAGGACATAGGGTTTGAATGACTATTTCTGCAGCTTTCCTAAGTTCAGCAAGTTTATAACAAAATGAAAAGAAGGAAATGGTCTATGGGAGGCTGAATGAAGCATTTAAGAAGTGTTTGGAGAATAAAAGGTGACCTCAAAAATCGTGTCAACTTCAACTTTGAAACATTTGTCAGAGAATAAATGGTACAACTCCGAACTGGCGAAGCGTAGTTCCATTGTTTTGTAAAGATGTAGCCTTGAAAGTACATACGGTTTAAGTAACAGACTGAATTGTCAGTTCTGAATTTCTGTTGTTGGTTTGACATTGTCTCAACAGCGATCACGTTAACTTAAAGAGAGGTTTGATTTTGCCTGCAACTGATGGCATGTTTGGTCAATATTGGCTCTGGGAGAAGAAAGCAAAAAAAAAAAAAAAAAAGAAAAAAGAAAATTGTGCCCCCCTTTTGATACAACCTTCAAAAAGAGTGCAGAATATTTTGAACTTTTAATCAATGTGACACGGTCTCAATAAGCATTGGTCACTCTTCCGTGAACACGACGTGCGGCTGGAAAACGATCAAGCATCAGAATTACTTTTTGCGTCACTTGTGTCAACTAGTTTGTCATTTGAAATCACTTCACCATGGCAACCCAAATTGTAGAAAAGCATGTCATTCCAGAGCAGAACCAGTCAGCTAAACTTCAGAGACTGGGTGTGTTAAAGGGCTAGGGTCAGGCCCCCACATAAAACTATTAGTCATATTAAAGTTTTAGTAACCTTATAGTTGGTTGGGCTGTATGTATTTAAGAGGCAAGCATCATAAAACACCTTTGGTTTGCATATAAAGTATGGCTTTACAGTGGCTATATAAGAAAAAAAAAAAAAATCAGTGAAATTATTTTTACCATAATTTATCATAACATTTTTATGTCATTATGTAAGCTGCCTGACCCTATAGAATTGGAGCAAACATAAAATAGCCCTAGTTTATTGCCCTCCGTCAGTTCATGAATGCTTGTATAGTCACTGCCAAAAAAAATCATCTGGAAGAGAGGCATTTTAAGCTTCCAGCAAAAGCAGTTTACATATTGGCCTACAATGAGAGGAAAACACTGAGACTTAACAGAAAAACGTGTGTTTGGGAACAAAGATATTGTCAAAGCCACAAAGAAAGGAAACGCTCGTAAAGGAAAAACATCTACCTTGAGGATTATTTTTTTTTCTACTCCACTGTGCACTTTGGCAGTGGAACCAACCAGAGCTGTAAACTTCATCTTCCTCCAGAATTTGATTTTCTTGTGAACATGACTCATTGATCATTGTACAATCTTTGCACTGTGAGGCGTGTATGAAAATTTAAAAGTCGGTTTTCCTCAACTGATGCAAAGCATGACTGTCTGACTTCTTATCTACGTGGGCATCCACTATAAACAAGTCGAGACACACTCACAAACACACATATCTGCTCTATTCTTTCACCCCGGAGAACAACAGACTTTCTATCAGGAAAATTAGCTGCCTGTAGGACATATGGGGATTTTGGGAGCAAAAACATAAGTTCATTGCACCAACGGACTATCTTGTCTCCTGACACATAAATCCAATATGGATTGACGGGGCAGTTATAATTACAACGTGTGGCTGGACAGGCTGTCACTGGACTCATTCGGAATTTCATAATGACTCTTCAAGATGAATCTTATTGAATCTAACTATGGAGATACCGGAATAGCATCTAAAGTACATGTAGGAGAATGACTGCCTGTATCATATCCAGTGTAACCCATTTAGGTCTGATAGTTTGTGTTAGTCAGAAAACATGTAGTCTAATTTTAACAAAACATTTGGTCCTGCAGAAGAAAAATTACAGAACGTGGAATCTTCTCTCAGGGAGAGAGAGAGTCAATATATATGTATAATATAATATATGATAAGAAGATAAGAACAACTTTATTTATCTCGAGGGAAATTGTTGGAAAGGAAATTTTGAAGGAAATATAATATACAATATAATAGTGAAATTCAATGAAATATTTTTAATTGCAAAGCACTGCAAATATCTTTTTCAATTCAAGTAGTTAGTAAGTGGAAATGTTGGGTTTATTAAAAGAGCACTTCAAGGATAGGAACATCTTCTTCTCATTTGAGAACCACCAGAGTAATACAGTTTGGTTGAGAACTAATTGAGCCTTTTACAGAGCTGTCTTTATTAACCTGAAGCAGAACAAAAGCTGAAGCGGAGCATTTTCATAGAATGTACGTGAAAAGTAAGACCTGTATTTTTCTGTTCAGTGGACCATAGAATTGAGAAGAACTGGCTCTTAATTGTCCGATCCATCAGAACTCTGTGGCTCTTAGTTGTGCTGGTATAGGTTTTTTTTTGTGGTTTTTGCTGTTTTTTTGTTTTTTTCTTATTGAGGACTGTGCACTGTATGTCAATCATTTCTCTTCTGCAGTCAAAAACTGAGAGAAATAAATTAAGTGGGTATATATATGTATATCATCACATATGGGGGCTTGGAAAAAACATGAGGAATTCTCAAGTCTTGCAATACCCAATGCCTATAATCTACAAGAGATGTCTGATGTTACCCAGTTTTTATTTTGGGATTCTTGGACACATAGTTGAAGTGACCCCAAATATCTTCTGGCTAAATTTTGACTTTCATTGGTTAATCGTGAAACCAAAGCAGCCCCTCCAGTCCTCCGAGTGTCTGTTGCTATTACTTGTTAAACTCAGAGATCTTTTGTGAACGGGGGCAAGCGATCACGATATTTTTCCATAATTACAATCTTGTCAAGCATGTAGGTTGTGAGATTTCAAGTCTTTTTTTTTTTTTTTACACCTCACAAGATTTAATAAAGAAAAAAACAAGTCTCTAACGGCTTCCTTTTAAAGACACAAAAACCAATGGATAGGCCAGGGGATTGCGAAGGAATTAACAGTTCTTTTTATGAACCTTTAGCATTTTTCTCTCACACACTATATTTGATTCCTTTACCTAAAATCATCAGATAGGTAGATAGGTAGATAGATAGATAGATAGGTAGGTAGGTAGGTAGGTAGATAGGTAGATAGGTAGATAGGTAGATAGATAGATAGATAGATAGATAGATAGATAGATAGATGAACAAGCTATACATATTTTTATATTCATTTTATCCTACATCACCCTGCCCTTCCTGTGTCCACTGCCTATTTTTCCTGCCAAGACTATTCTGGCCAAAGGCACCAAAGGCACCTGTAATAAATGCTCTCTGCAGGTTCTGTTTACATTTTCCCACCTAGTGATTTTCTTGACACCTGCATTTATGCGGTGAGCTGGGTTGTCCCTTTTGGCCCTATTGGTTCACAGAAGTTGCCACCTACTGACAAACACTTGATTTAGGATCTAGTGTTGAGATAGTGATTTATACTTTGGTTGATGATAGGGGTATACATGCGGTATTGTTTTCTAGATATTGCTAAGATGGCTCAAGGTCACCATGGAGTTTGTATTCAATGACTGCATTTTGCCAGAATGTGAAACTGTCACCACATATCCCACTCAGCTCATCAGACCACAAGAGGTGGTTACAGTTTCCCTTGAATAATGAAATCCAAAGTTAAATTCAGCTAAGCCCGCAGAACGGACGCATCATGCAGGGCAAAAATCAGCCTTGGATGTAATCATCTGCCCCACAATGTAGGTACTTCATCACTTCATTAGATGAGCTATGCTCAGATAACAATTAAGAAAGATAAAGGCATTAATCTAAAAAAGATAGGGGAGCGATTCAGTGAAACAGTTGCATATTTAACATCATCAGTTTCTGGCATTTGATAAGCTATAGTTTCACTCAATTGAACTGAAACAATTTGATGACAGTATATTACAGCTCATTTTATCTTTGAAATTCTGTCTACATCTTGTCTAACCTTATCAATTATTGCTAACTTTCCTATCTCTTCAAAGCTAGTTTTTTTGTCATTCCCATCCTACAGCATGTAGGAGGAAAAATATCACTAACTTGCAAAAACTTGCACATCATTGTCATCAGACATCCAGATCCCTTTAGGCTCCTATTGTTTCTGCAGACATTAACCTCACTAGATATATGGCTTTTGATGATGAATCCTTCAAAGCTGTTCAAAGGTAAAACCACAGCAACTCTCAAAATAGTGGGTCAAGAGTTCAAATTTCATGAAAGGAGGAATAGTAACTTTTTTTTTTCAGGATATTAATTCATTGCCTTAAGGACATTTTCATCAGATTTTGTAGCTGGCGTAAGAGACATTAATAATGCCTTTGAATTTTCCTCCCATTGAACATATTCCAGTTAAAGAGCCGCAACTGAAATAAAAATAAGTTTGCTTTGTTAGAAATCACCCATGATAAAAAGAAATAAGATTAAAAAAAACTCAGCCAATAGTCTTAAACTAAACACCTACCTGTTTTGTTTTTTTTTCTAACCTATCTGCACATCTATGATACTTTAAATACTAATTAAGATATCAGCTGTTCCAGGGAGCCTGCTCATTTATTTCATGGCCGCTTTTGGTGTAATTGGCTTTACAACAACACCTGGAGTGCTGTGTTGAAGGTCACTGTAGGTCACCCACCTGCTCTCCAGGGCCACATTGCTGCCCAGGACCCAGCTGTCCTGCAGCTGGACGCATTCCGCCGTACTCTGCAATTCGGCCGCCAGGCCGGCTGTGGGCGGCGGGCTCGGGCCCCTCTGATTGGCCAGCGAGCTGCGGCTCAGGGATGTGATGGAGGGATGCTGCTTGTGTGGTGGCGGAGCTGGTGGGAGAGGAGGCGGGCCTTGAGGACTTGAGAGGTGGTCACCTAGAGAAGAATGGAAAAGTATGAGTTGGGATGGTGTAACTAATCCTCACCGTATATTTTGTGCATCCTCTGACGTATCTGTTGCATATCTGTCCTTCTCGGAAGGACAAACAGTCCGGCTGCCATGAGGCCTCAAAGGTGGTTTTAGATTGAGAGTCTGACAAAGGAGGGTGGCGTTTCTTGCACAGATTATGAAATGTGATCGTGGCAAATCGGGAGTTGGACTGTGCAAATGCTATTTTATCCATAACAGGGCAGACAATGTAAAAAGATCCCTTATGTTTTGGTCAGGTTTTTCCTTAATGTTTATCAAAACACAGATCACCATACTGTACTATAATTTTTGTCGAGCCATAACCCTTCCCCAGTTAAGCGGTAGGGGAGTTAATGAATGAATTATGAGACAAATTATCGGCCAATAAATCACTTTTCCCTCGAAAAATTAATTTCATCGCCTTAAAGAAATCACCTCAGCCTTAACGGGTTAAAAAAAAAACTTACTTCCGCAATAAAGTAAGAGTAAGCATATGGAAGGGAGGAGTTAGTGGTTAGAGGAAAATTATACTAGCAATTTCGAAACTAAGTACATTTTCAAAGTCCTTTAATTTCTAGATGCAACATTCATAAACATTTAACAATTGTGCCAACAAATTGGGTAGTTAAAGCCATCATTATTGCGTGGACGCTTGGTACCCTGTATCTACACTGTGATTTTCCAAATCACCCCATATTGAAAAGGATGATTTGAAAATGATGACACGATACGATTTCTTTCATCACCCACCCAAACTATTTCGTGTTTACAAGTCTGTAATGAGACAAGTAGCAGACAGAGAAACTATCTGCCGTGCCAGTAACATGACTGGAAATAAGTGACTTAACAGACCCAGAAAAGCAAATACAACCGAGAGGAAGCCATTAAAATGAGATGCAAACGATGCAAAAAAAGCAGGAGAATGGGAGACACTTTTATGGTGACTGACATAATTGTCACAAAACGGCACATGGCTGACAGTTCGCTTCTCTTAAACAGAAGGTCACTTAGAGAGGCAGCTGTTCTTTTATGGGTGCTTAACGCAATGTTTCACGTTTGATTACAGCGAGAGAAGACTCTCAAATAACTAATGACCAGAACATCCATTACAGCTCAGAGAGAACAGGTTTTCCAATTTCACACAAAGCTGTGTAATTGGCCCCCAGAATGGCATGTGGTGATTATCTATCCATCTCCCCTGTTTAAAAGGTAAAAACTCACAGTGCTGACAATTCTGATTTGCTCCAATGAGCCCCACATGGGTATTTCTTTCAAGGATTGGAGAAGATTGGTGAATCTATGAGATACATCTTTGTAGGGACTGATAATGTCTTGTGTTGACGGACCCCCCAAAAAAAGAAAAAAAAACATTAAACCCCATAAAGACTGAATTGAAACACTTGAATAATGGGGGGCAATCGCGGTGGATGGCTTAACCTGAGCTTTTTCAACTCGGCAGAAAGACCTATTTGGGCTGAATCAAACCTTAAAAGGTGGTTCTCTGCTGCTAGCTGGTGGTCTTGAAGGATCATTTAACTTCTCTTCTCGTCCATATACTTTGATTTTCCATGTTTACCCTGGATAAAACCGGCTGTACACTGACAGAAAATGCACCTTGCATTCATTTCTGTTCGATGAAGCGCATGGAAGCCATTTATAGATTTAAGCTAAAAAACCTCAGTTTGATATCCCATTCTGTAATTTTTTTGCTTTCTTTCTTTTAGTGGGTATGTGCAAGAGAGGAAGAGATTGAAAATGCTTTTTTGTGCAATTTGAGCCACTTTTTCACTCACCTTTTACATATATAGCTCGCTTTTTAATGTTTTTTGTCTGTATTGTTTTATTTTGTCTGCGTCAGTAACCGGCTGAGTGATTTATTTGATTGTTTGAGCCCGGAGGTGCAACCAGCCACCTGCTGGCAGTGCTGGCTAACCAGAAACATGACATCCCCTGAGGCAATCCCTTGGATAATACAAGATGTTGCTGAAACTAAGATCGAGTCATCCTTAGAAACAGTAGGAACACGTGAGATCCCAAGTGTTTCTGGGCACAGGAATTACAAAACTTCTATAGATAAAGATGAGTCAGGAAGCCAGTTAAGTGATGGCGATGACGTGTAGTGTGGCTCCGAGTCCGACACTGCTTTGCTTGGCAGAAGGAATAAGGAACACTGAAGAGGACAATTACTACTTTAGATGACGCAATAAACTCTAAGTTACAGATTACTTTGACAAAATTGATAAATTCATCAGATTAGTCAATGCTCTTAGCATGCTGGTAAACTTTTGGATGAAAACAAAAGGTAACGCTTCAAGAAACACATCACGCTTCTGTGGAAGTCAATGACAGGCAAAAATGTAAGGAAAAGGAAGTTATGTGATCATGCATCACTCCTGCTTTTCATCCGCTCTGCTGTCCATCATGTCCAGGATTTTTCTGTGATGTTTCTCGTTCTCTCCTCTATGCCATTCCTTAGAATGGGTGTCTTAAACATCAATAGCAGAAGAGACAGAAACAAGAGAGCACTAATATTTGATATCTGTTGCCAGAAAAAGCTGGATGTGCTCTTTTTATAAGAAATAGTCCTCAGCCACGGAACCAGCATGATTGCAGGTGTGGCCATCCTCCTCAAGGCATCAGCCAATGCAGTTTAAACTGCCTTCTACCGAAGCAGCGAAAGGCTGTCTACTGATTGGAAGAGTAATGATAGCGGAGTCTTTCTTTTGCCTGGTCAATGTGTACGCATGTACTAGCAGAGCAGTGAGAGTGAACATGTTCAACACTCTCAAGAATGAACTTTCCTCATACCAGCAAGAAAATATTATTGTGAGTGAAGATTTTGATTGCACCCTTGATGATACTGTTGAAAGTACAGGTTGGGAGCCAAATCCAGTGTCCTCTTGATCCCCCCCTGAACTGCCATATCCACTGATCACGATGCGATCAGGTGTCAGGCTCTTATCGAAGAACCTCTTATCCCATTACTTAAATGTAACATAACTCCAGTTGACTTTTCAGATAATCATTTATGTGCATTTGAGATAGTTGCGACTTCAGGCCAACGGGTCAAAACAAAGAAAAGTGATTGTAAATCTTCAAACTGAAATTAAGAATATTGAGGAAGGGCTGAGTCCTTGCTGAAAGAGGAGAATTGAACTTGGCACACTCCTCCAGCAGAGGGCAAAGGGAGCTCTGGTCAGGACCTGTTTTCTCCAACTTGTGGGCAAGGATGCTCAAAGCTTCTTTGTTTCAAAATAGAAAGATCCTCAGTGAAAGCAAATGCTTTGTTTAAAGCTACCCGGAGTCAGAGCTGTGTCACCATCAACACAGCAGAAATGAAGGCTCACGCCCTAGGTTTCTATACAGAACCTTTGGCAAAGACTGCGACAATGGGAGCTGCGAGGAAAGAACTACTTTGGACGAGGAACTTACCATTGAAGAACTCACTGTCATAAACCAAATGCCTTCAGGTTGAACACATTGATGGGTCCCTATGGCCTTCTTTAAACACTTTTTAGCACCATTGGCCATGACCTTTGCGCGGTACTAATGGTAGTCAGACTGCCTCCTTACCAAACTCGTGCCAGAGGGCGGCTCTAGCCCTGTTTCCAAAGATGGGAGATTTAGCCTTTCTGAAAAACTGGAGGCCTGTGGCCCTACTGCGTGCAGACTACAAAATCCTGTCCAGGGCACTTTCCAACAGACTGAAGAGCTTTCTCAATAACATACAATCAATCCTATTGTATCATGGACAGAAGTATAACAGATAATGTATTTGTAATGAGACACTTTTAATTTATGCTACAATGTGAAAGCAGGCATATTCCCCCTAAACAAGGGCAAAGCCTTTGATAGGGTGGTGCACTTACGACTTTTGGGTTTGGAGACAAATTTATATCTTGGTTGGGTTTATTTCATCATAATGCACAATGCCTGATCAAAATGGGTGCAAGACTGAGTTGGCCTATTTCTTTTCAATGGGGAATAAGACAAGGCGGCCCCATCTCCAGGCAGCTCTTTGCTTTAGCCATCGAGGCTTTACTCTCTTGGCTCAGAAAGCGGCTCAATGGCTTTCCTTTGCTTGGGCCAAGAGGACACACTCCCTTAGTCTATGTGCTTGTGCTGCTGACCTAAATTTATTTGTATCCAACCAGGATGATGTCCAGCACCTTTCAAACACTCTTTGTCTGTATGAGAGGGCAAGCTCAGCAAGTTGAACTGGGCAAAGCCCTGCTAGTAGGCTATTAAGTGGTCAGAATTTGCCCACCCTACTTGTTGCCCTCAGCTAGAAGAGGGGGTGATTTAAGGTGCTTGGGATTTGCTTAGGGACTGAGGCCTTTAGGAAAAGCAAAAAAGGGTAGCAGTGAAAGACAAAGTAAGTGCATGGCTATTACAGTGGAGGTGGCTACTGCCTTGGCTGTCATAAAGGAGAATGGTGCTAGTCATCAACAACTTGATTGCCTTGACTGTTTGGCACAAGATTATTGCACTAACGCCACCAAGGAGCTTGCTAAAGAAGATCTAGTGGCTAATCTTGGACTTCCTCTAGTCAGGAAAACAAAGCGGCAGTGCTCTATCTTCCGGTTATGGAGGGAGGCCAAGGTCTCTCACATTTTCCGTAAGGTATCAGATTCCACACGCATAGAGGATCCTGTAGGAGTGTGGATCCAACTGGCAGATCACTGAAAAGCTGCTTCTGAAAAAGGTTGTACGGTTAGAACTAGACAAAAAGCTTTTTTTTTGATGTAGTAAGGGATTTTTAATCAGACTGGACTTACAACCTTTCTATAGCTCAGTCCTCCAAGCTTAGCAGGTCGTTGCATTTAGGTGAGTTGACATTAACCCCCTGGGCTAATGGCTGATGGAAGAGTGGCTGCTCTTCAATCATTTTCTGTGGTCCAAGTCTTTGCATTCCACAGGCCAGCGTTTCAGCCTCAGCAGGCCTGGTCTTACAAAGCTGAGTCATCTTTTGCAACTGACCCCTTCTTCCTTGAATGCACAAAGGGAATCTGGATGCATCACCCTTGTTAGGTCGGTTCCCAGAGTTGCCAAGGAACTCTACAATGCCCTTCCATCATAACTGAAATGCTTTACCAATGATCACTTCCGTCTCAAGTCACAGAATGAGAACGTCGGCTACAGGTTCCCCTAGGTGACCATATCGCCATGGATCCGGGAGTGTGAGGACAAAGATAGCCTGCTACCAACCCTCAAGACCCCAAACTTAAAGGAGTTTCAAGCTACAGATAAAAAAGACCTCTACAAAACTTGTGGCAAGGTTCTTAGCCTTCAACCCCCAAGTGAAGGCACCCAAGTGGCTTGACTACTTTGGACCAGACATCTCTCCGAAACAGAGATGGCAAGCCCGGTACAAGCCATCACTTGAAAAGCGGGCAAGTGACCTCCAGTAGAATTTTGTGCATTCTGCCATAGTCAAACAGATACATAGCACATTTCAAATCTGGGGTGATAGGGGACTGTGGGTTTTGTTTGCAGCCTGAAACATTATCGAATTGTTTATTGAATGCCCAAGGTTGCTGCTATTGTTTAGTTTCTTGAAGGATTTGTTGTTTTTTTTGTATGAGGGTTAGCTGTACTTTCCTTTTGTTTATTTTTGGTCTGAACTGTTCAAATGATAACAAGAGAGTATCAGCTATATTCAACTTTTTGTCTGGCACTGTCAAATCAGCCAATGAGCTGACCTGGAAATAAGTAAGGCTCATGAGCGAGTGAATGAGAATCCAGCGACAGTTTTAAAAGCATTAATTAAGACTTGCTTAAAAGTGGAATTTTCTTTTCATTAACGTACATCCTGGGGACTTTATTTTTTTCTTGGGCGGTCGGGGGCGTGTACATTTATTGTCAAGTCATTTTAACTGAGTATGTTTACATGTGCCCTTTGAATATAGTCTTCTCAAACCCCACCGTTTAAATAAATGGAATTTTCAAACTCTTTCTTTCATATTGCATTGAGCATTTATTCATTCACAGGAAAATGGCAGTACTAAATAAATAGGAAATTAGAAACAGCAGGAAGTAGTCAGTTGCCTCAAACAGTAGCATAACGATTAAAAAGATTGGCAAAAATAGGTTTTTCAAAGCAATAATGAAGGAATAATCCAAATGTACTTTGTTTGCACCCCAAAGATTATTTTAAAAATTGGCAAGTATTTCTTTGTAAATGACACATGCCTTAAAGTGACCTGAAGTTAGTCTTAAAATTTACCAGTCTTTTTCATATATATATATATATATATATATATATATATATTCTGTGCGTTACACCTTCCTGTTCAAATTTAATTTTGATTCCAGCCACGTGATTTATTAGATCAAGTGCTATAATGTCAATTGAAATATGGAAGGCGGCCATGACTTCCAGATAATGAATACAAGACATTTCACTCATTTTCTGGCCTAGAATGTGAGCCCTATTAGAAAAGTGCTAAGCGGGCTAATAGAAATGTGGATTATCTAGCCACTCTGGCTTGTTGCTCCTCACCTCCAGGCCTTCTATCCCTGCAAGAGCCAGTTGCAGCCATGAGCATCTCTTCACTCGCCAGGAAAAGGCATTTTTCTACCAACACACATTCATTTAAGTGTACAAAGTCAATAATGAAGAGGGAGGGGGAAGTGGAGCAGAAGGGGCAAACGCAGGTTTTAGAAACAGAAATTGAAAAAAAAGGAAACTGATGTTCAGCAAGAACAAAAAAAAGAAAATGGAGTATAAAAGGATTTTTTTTAGATGCTGCAGCCAAGACATGCATCATGCTCATAATGTTGGCCACACTTGTTAACATGTCCATAAAAAAGAATGTAACAAGTGTAATCGATACTCTGCTTGAAAATGGTCAAAGGTTGTTACTGATTTTTTTTTCCCTTTCTTTTTTCTTTGATCTCAATCGCAGCAACCAATTTTCAACCAAGGGATGATGAAAAAAAATGACTGAAAGGCCGCTTTTTTCCCCATTACTATCATTATTATCATTATTATTTTCCCTATAATTATTTATCTATAAGATTTTTCTGCCCTCACAAAATAGGCCTCCTCAACCCCAAATCCAGATATCAGCTTGCGCTCCTCTGCTTTGGTTTCACTTATGATGAAATGACTTGATGCACTTAGTAATGTCATCTTTTCACCACATTACATTGACAATTGAAGAAAGAAAGAAGACATGACATTATTGTCACATACAGTTATACATAAAGCACAACATCAGTGAAATTTTACCACTGCATTTAACCCATTATGGATGCACCATGAGAAGAAGGGAGCGAAGGAACAGTGCCTGGGGTCCAAGAATCATTACATTGGATGACAATTTATTCCCATAATGTTAATTCCCATCATTCCTACAATTAATCCCCATAATGAAAAAGAGTTAGATTTTCATCAAGGCCTTGTAAAATGAAAACCGTACATGTTTTCCCTTTGTACTGAGCGGCAAAAAAAGTTTAAACTGCATCTGCTTCATGGCCTTTTACACATGCACACCATAGAGCTTAACTGAATGGACAAAAAGAATTAGAATAAAATGGAACAGAGATTAAACAAAAATAGAGGCAAAATTCATACTGTCATGTTCTTGATAGTTTTTTTCAAACCATTGTCCCCACAAAGATACAAAACAAAATCCCCTCCTACTTAACATCATAATGACTGATATGCAGCAAGTCATTTATCTTTAGTTGTACTTTTGATATAGCGTGAATGTCTAAGGATGCCATCATTATGTTTAAAAATACTTCATGTGCACTTCATTTTAAAGTCATCAAATGAGTGCCTCTTCCTTTCAAATCACAGATATTTAAAGATAGAATACAAAATGATCTATGGAGATAATTTGTCAGGGAAATCAAAGTTAACATCGATAAATTTAATCATGTAATCCTTGAGCTGATTATTGGAGCTTTAACACCTATGGAGCGAAATAAACTTCTTAACCATGCATCCTATGCAAACAGCTCTCAAAGCTTTTGAGAATAAAAGGCAATTCATATTAAATGCTGTGCTCTACTTTGCTAAAAACGCTGTTTGCCTCTTGTGAGGTGATAAAAAAACAAGATAAAGTGCTGAAAAAAAAATGGCCAAAAAAATACTGGATGTGATATTGCAGTGTGTGTTGAGTACATGCTATTAAATTATCTGCTGTTTTCCATCTTTTATATATACTGTTTTGGGGCGTAGAGTTTGTTCTCAGTTTGCAAACTGTTTGACGCGTTCAACTAACTACCCTGCTCTGAGAGTCACCTATAAGAAGCCGAGTCTCTGTACAGTGGAATATGCAGGTTTGTTTTTTCTTTTTTCATCTTACTTTTATTTCCTGTTTGCATAGGGAACCTGGCTCTATATTGACTTTACTGCCTCATTATGCAAACATTTTTTTCTTTGTCAAAGCATTTTGAGAGTTCAGGGCATAACCACGATTTTTCTTTGTGCTACCGGTTTGCTAGCTCTATTACACAGGTATATAACTCAATGGCACGGCAAGCCCTTTTTCAATACGGAAGGTTCAACTATAAAATGATAAATTATTTTGCAAGTCAACTTTTCTGCACACACTAGGATTTGAATTTTAGAGCAGTATAAATCAAATAAACTGTCGGGATTTCTTGACAGAAACTGATATAACAGTTTTTGGCTCATACATTTCTTGTTGCATTATCTTAAAAACCATTAAGTTGTTTTTGATACTACTTTTCCATCCCTCCACATTGAACACATTTCCCCATACCCAATCAATAACCAAATTTATCTGTTAGTGTTTAAGCACAAATCAATAACTTAATTAGGAATCACAGGATATCTTCATGATCTTCAATACAATAGACAACATACCTAAATAAAGAAAAATAAATACAAAGACTGTTTTTATTTCATTTGGCAAGAGGACGGTTGGTAATAAGATTAAAGTGAGGAGGTTATTACTGTGGTAGAGTTTAAACCTTAAGGTTGGTTGCATAACTTTTGAGGTGAATATATTTTAAACTATATTTTACAGCAAAATCTCTCAGTCTGTTCGCCTGTGACTGTAATAATAGATCAACATACAAAATTGGTAGTATAATGAAAGACAGACACTAAACAGCATGTTTGATTTATTCCCTTTTTGTGCATCATCTCCTTGATAATACAACATCTTTGTTAGATTGGTAATTGTAACCAAACCGTGCTAAAATATGGACTGCATTTCCCACTGCTTAGTAAATGTTGAGTTGTGTTGGTAAAATAAATAAGCTATCTAAATCAATGAGCCTCTGTGAACGCTTGGCATTGTCTTTCATCAAGACACAGGGAATTAAGCTGGCCATTCAAGAGCAAGTTCAGTGACTGGGAAGGCAGATGAAACAGCTGTGCAGTTTATGGTGCTTTGCTTTGAAATCAGATCAAGATGGATGCTTGCTTTGCTGATTCCTCAGTGTCAGTCTGTCATCATCTACATCAGCAACATGCTTTAAAGGACCGTTGTGATTAATATTGCATGCCAGTGCTAAAAATGACTTATTCCTTCCTTAATGAAGCTTGCGATATATATCAAATGAGGCTTTATAAACCCTTGGTGTTTTACAGAAACACCTCATCAAGTGGCTTTTGTTATAGTTGCTGGATTTCTCGGAGACCCATGAGACGGGCTGCTTTTGTGAAACCACCAATGAGCAAAAAACAATATCTCATGCACCTACAGTTCTTTTTTATGATAAATTAAATTGGCAAGGGGTTGAGGCGGACGACTTTCTGTATCTCATATCGTAACAACCGGCGAGTGATGCTACCTCATAAAAGTCGAACATTCCGGACTATTTTATACTTATATTGTTCAATCTTTGGAAACTATGCATTTTTGTATTTTAGCATTAAAAAGCCTCCCACATAATGCACCAACATAAAGATGGATCGGAATAAAAAGTCGCTTTGCAGTTATTAAGCCAGGCAAGCTTTGAGAAAGTCCTTTTATGTCAATTGTGTAGGTACTGCGAAAGGTCTCATGCTATTTTACTCTCCATTAAGGGACTGATGCAACCGCTAATGGAATTGAAATGACATTTGATGTGATCGAAATGGCCTTCAATAGGAAAATAGCGGTAAGCTTGATCATAAGAATTCTAGATGTATAAATCACAGATCTTTCCTATAAAAAGCTATCAATATTTGGCAGAAAAAAAAAAAAAAAACTTTAACAAAAAAAAACTAAACAAAAAATTGCAGTAGCCTTTAGATCTCAGACTTCAGGCAAAACACAGAACTGCAGTTTAATTCCATGTGCAATAAATAATAGAATAATCTGTGATTAGAAATGCTGTTTGGGCCATGTTTATATATATGTCACATCAAGAAATAATACTCAGCCCTGCTATATGCAGTATTTATATTTATTTTATTTATTTTTCATTTATTTATTTTAATTAATCTCAGCACTGCTCTGGTGGTACTTCGGAAAGTGTGGAGATATCCCTTAATAGTCCAAAAGACAGCTAGGAAGCCCTGAGGGGTGTTGCCAGGGTGAGTGTTACTGGTGAAATTCAGCGCCATCAGAGCAACCTGGCCCTAGGTATGTTTTGGGGATTTACTCTGCAAAAAGAGGGTTGGCAATTTTCAGGCGCTTGGGGTTTAAAGAAGAAAAGAGAGAGCAAGAGGAAGAGGCTGTGTGAATTCCTTCATATTTTCTGCCACGTTCACAACTCTCACAGGCATGCCCACTCCGCCTGACTCCTATCTGATCAAATGGAGGAATGTCTCTAAAGCTATCTCTCTGTGGGATGAACTAGGATGCAACTAATATTTCAAGGGTTACATAACCACTGGCCCAAAAAGACGCAAATTTTGTGTCCTTTTTTTCAGATGGTATTTGATTCAAATTCTACACTACAATCATTTCAAAGTTAAGATTTGTAATATGGAGAAGCACTATGAATTCACACAATGCCATTAGCATTGCTTTTTTTCCCTGCATCTGCCTCCCTTCTCCAGCCATTGCTACAGATGGCAGATCATCAGACAGATGATGACTGCTTAGCAGTTCTTTCTGACAGCTCTCCGATTACATAGCAATTACACTGCCCTCGAAAGATGCTTTGACAATTAGCCTGCTGACAAAACACTTAGTTGCATTTATCATTTGTGGACAGCTTTACTTCCCTATTTGCCCAAGCAGATTGTTTGCATACCTTGGAAACCTGTTCCAAACTTCAGCTCTAGCAATTTCTACAGTTCACTGATGGTGATTTATCCAGGACTGCGCACAGCAAAAAACCTCACACTGGAACTCAGCGATACATCAAGATATATTGATATAATATTTCAAGAGACAGTGGAACATAATTATACTGTCAGCATCTATACATAGATCATTCTCCAGTAAAATGGGAAAATGTGGAAAAATACATTCGACATACCACAGAGGCATTAAATAATTATTGGACGTGGTCAATTCATAAGCCAGAAGATTATGGACAGATGGAATGTGAGGAAAATTGGATGCAGGCTGGGCAGCAATTAGAGAAATTATGCAGGGAAAAATCCGTGAGAAATTAAAATGGACAAAATGTTCTGGGTTGAGAATTAAAACTTAAGAACCATAGCTGGACAAACTCAAATTTCATTACAAAGGAGTGTAAAAGTCCAACAATGTTTCCCTGGTCCACTTGGACGTATGAAGTACTTCACTCTAACAGTCACTAGCCTCAAAGAATGGACTCAAAATAAATTACTGGTATGGTGAAAAACAAAAAAAAACAAAAATAAATTACACATGAGAAATCCACATGACAAATAAATCCACTCATTAACTATATCGCTAATCCTGCACTGTCATTGGGAGAGAGGCCAGAAACCCTGGAAGGGTCGCCTTCCACAGGGCTCACAGGTTCATGTATGGAGATCCATCAGTATTTCAATATCTACATCCAATTTCATGTAAGTATAAAACACCAAAAAGCCATTTAAAATCACAAATATGATGACTGATTTAGTTTTCCATATATAGAGCAGTTTAGGTCTATTTTTAGAGATAACTAATTGTTAATTCATTAGTGGCATTATTAATGAAGGTTCTGATGATGAAAAGTACATCATCTGTGTAAACCTAGGATTCAAAAGACAAGTTCTTTATTTGATTAAGTCAAACAATGATTTGCATCTAGATGGAGACCATAAAGTTGATTATCATAGAAACCAATGTCGATAAATGTTAAACAAAGAAAAAAAGGAAATTCATGTCATCATAATAGGACAATAATCAATTGATATGGATCTAGCCTTGCCAAGCCTTACACTTACACAATGTCTGAATGTCTTTATTATTGTCACTCCATGCAGATATTGAGTCTCTAGTCATGTTGAAAGAGGAAAAGTCATTGGGCTGGATGCATGATACGGTTCAAAGCTCTAAGACCATCTGGAGCTCCAAGATAATCCAGTATTTTTTTTGTTATATTTTCTTGTTTCCTGTCGGTTGAAAACTGATGGATAAAAAGTGTTTCATCTTTATTTTTCTATCCTGCTGGGTCATATATATCCATTTTGCTGAAGTGGATGCACTTTCTATTTGTAGGGATGCAAATGATGAATATAGTGTTGTGGACTCTACCCTTTGATATTGATTCTACCTGTTGGCAAGGTGAAATTGATGAATTTATTAATAGTAATGGAGAAACCTTGATACCGCTTTGGATTGTGAAATTACATTTTTGTCAGGATAGGTGATCTCTGTAAGGAGTCATATTATTAGTGGTAAAGCTTGAGATGATCATTCCTTTTTGAGCTCTTACAAAATACAGTTCAGATGAATGAAGAGAACGTAGGTGTTGGGTTTAATAGAGTAAATAAAGAATTTCTATTTTGAATATTTATACCTGGCAGTCATTGGATGGTGGGTTGTAGGATGCCTCTGGTGACAAGGAAGATCAAGAGGACAAAGGCAGAGCAGAGGACAAAGTGGTAAAAGCTGAAAAGAGAGAAGTGTTGTATAGTTTTCAGGGAGGATTTAAAAAGGTTCTGGGTGGTCAGGGAGAGCTTCCCGATGACTGGACAACTACAGCTAATGTGATCACGGAGACTCGTAGACAAGTAGTTGGTGTTTCATCTGGAAGGAACGTAGATAAGGAGACTTGCTGGTGGAATGAGGAAGTGCAGGAGTATATACAGAGAAAGTGGTCAGAGAAGGAGTGGGACACTGAAGAGAAGATCATTGTCCAGTAAGAGAACAGACAGGAGTACATGGTGATACAGCGTAAGGTAAAGATAGAGGTAGCAAAGGCAAAACAAAAGGCATACCATGACCTGTGTGTTCGATTGGACAGTAAGGAGGGAGAGAATGATTTATACAGGTTGGCAAAACAGATAGAAAGGATGTACAACAGAGAAGAATAAATGCCTTTATTGTTGTATTTAGTTATACATAGAGCACAACATCAGATGCAGTATTTTCTTTGAGAATGCTAATAGAGAAGTACAGAGAAGGCCAGAGGGAGCTGCATTGCATTTTTGTAGACAGAAAAAGAAAAAAAAGAAAAAGAAAAAGCATAAGGCAGGGTGCAAAGAGAGAAACACTGGTATTGTATGAAGAAGTCTGGAGTAGCAGAGAAGTATGTTAGACTGGCGCAGGACATGTATGCTTGCTGTGAGACAGTGGTGAGGTGTGTTGTGTCTTGTTTGCAGTGGTGATAGACAGGCTGATAGATGAGGTTAGACAGGAATCTCCACGGACTATGAGGTTTGCAGATGACATTGTGATCTGTAGTGATAGCAGTGAACATGGTGAGGAAAATCGAGAGGTGGAGGTATGCTTTGGAGAAAAGGTCTGAGAAGCCAGAATGAGATGGTTCGATGACATACAGAGGAAGGAAAATGAACATACTGGTAGATGGATGCTGGAATTGGAGCTGCCAGGCAGGAGGTCTAGTGGAAGACCAAAGAGAAGATTTATGGACCTTGTGAGAGAGGATATGAAGTTAGTTGGTTTGAGAGAGGAGGATACGGAGAATGGGGTTAGATAGAAAAGGTTGATTTGCTGTGGTGACCCCTGAAGGAAAAAGCCAAAAGGAGAAGACGTTCATATTTATTTATTTAACAACGTAGATATGCATTTGTTAATTCATTTGATTTTTTCAGTTTTTTTTGTACATAACCCTTGGAGTGGTAGGGTTTATTTAATCATTTATGCTACATATGCATTCATTCATTCATGGATTTATTTATTCATGGCTAATTTATATCAAAGAACCTATTCAAATTACTTTATTAAAAAGTGGCATTCCTAAATCTAAAGGATGTAGACCATAATTGGAGCACTGAGGTGATTTATCAATTTAATCGTAATAATAATAATAATAATAGAGAAAAAATTAAAATTAGTCATTCTTTTACTTATGTCTTGTATTTTAACTACAATGTTGTTAGCTCTTTGAACACCTGTGTTTTTCCTTAACAGAAGCATTTCAAAAGTTGCAGAATGCACAAAGATATCTTACCAAAATGATCTCCCAAGATTCACAGAAAACTCAACACCAAGAATATCAGAACATGGAAGGTATCAAAAGAATGAAAAGATTCAGAATATGTTCTGTTCTGGCTTCAGCTGTTAGGCTTCAAGAAGCACTTTAACGCAGTTCCTTTCATGACAAACCCTATTTTTCTTTGGGGGGAAAAAAAAAAACTGCTAAAACAATGGTTTTGGCATCAATTACGTTTTTCATTCTTTCCATGCAGGTTATCCGTATCAAATCCATATCAAATTTTCATTTCTATATTAATTGGCACGCTTGTGAGCATGGAAATTGCTATGAATGTGATCAGATTATGGCCGTGGTGGATTTCCTCCCTCTGTGAGAAAATAGCTGACAATCAAGACCAAAGACATCAATTTAGCACCATATATATTACATATCATTACTTTCTCCCTTTTTTGTTGATATGCTTTATGGCAGATCGACTGAAACCCTGCAACACCGCAGTAAACATACAGACAGAATGAAGAGTTAAAGCTAAACGAAGGCAATGTGGTGGTTCTATTACTCGTAATGAAGGGACTTAGTTTGATCGAGGATAAGAGCCTCATAGTGTGATATGCTTATTATATATTTAATGGATTTACCCTTTTGATGCAGACCAGTGAATCATGGGGTCATCAAGAGCTAATCAAATTTTCAGGTAACATTTTACCCCTACTTAATTTTCATGCTTATTGTATTTCCCCTCCCTTTCTTTCTGATTCCTGAAATAAAAAAACGCTTTCTATTTTTCTTGTTAATATGCAGGTAGTTCTGGAAATATCAAATTCATTACCTAGTATGCTAACATCTTAAATTTGTGGTGAAAAAATTGAGTGTCATGGTTATGTTGTTACTGCAAATTAGATAATTTATAGGACAGTCTACTTTCACTTTTATTATACTATTATACTGACTAAATGTTATATTTTGCCTCTGTTCATTATCATAAACATTAAATATTGCAAAACTGAGGGAAATCCTGTTTCCCAAAAGCAGAAAATAAAGTTTGTTAGATTAAAAACAAACAATAAATCAAACAAAGACTTTGTTTACATTAAAGTAGCAAATGTGAAAAATGTACTTGCATTGGACTTGTTCTTTTCCTTTTGGCTGCTCCTTTCAGGGCTCGCCACAGCAAATCCTCAGACACCATCTAACCCTAATCGCTGTATTCTCTTCTGACGACAACTAACTTTATGCACTCTTTAACAACATCCATAAATCTCTTCGGTCTTCCTCCTGGCTTCCTGCCTGCAGTTCCAATGTCAGCATCCTTCTATCAATATATTCACTATCCTCTCTCTGTTTTTAACCGAACCATCTCAGACTGGCCTCTCATGACTTTATCTCCAAAACATCTAACATGTGCTGCCCCTCTGATAATCTGATAATTCCTGCGCCAATTTATCCCCGTCACTCCCAAAGAGAACCTCAACATCTTCATCCCTGCTTCCCCCAGCTCTGCCTCCTGCCTATTCATTAGTGCCCCGATCTCTGAACCATACGGCATCACTGGTCTCCCCTCCATCTTGTACACCTTCCTTCTGTCTGACTGATCCTCTTCTATCAGGTATGACTCTTGACACTTTTTTCCATCAATTCCAATCCGTTTGAACAGATTTCTTTAATTTTCCACATTCTTCATTGCTCTGGACAGTTGACCCTGAGAAACTAAAATTCTCCACCCTCTTTATCTCTGCTCCCTGCACCCTCACCATTCAACCTGGGTCACTCTCACACACGAAATCATAATTTCTTGTTGTGGCTAACCTTCCTTCCCCTCCTTTCCATTCCAGGTCATACATCCACCTCTAGATTTGCCTCCCCTTGTTCCCTGCTCTCACCGGAGCTCACACTCATCTGCAAGCTTTGACAGGTAATTCCTGTCTAATCGGTTGTCCAGTCCATCACCAGACCCAACAAGACCTACCTGTGGGGCAACATGACAACATGAACACCGCGCCTACAATGTCATATGCTGCAGTTTCAGACTCATTACTCCATTTCGTACTCCTTTTAGCTTCAGAACACTTTTAACAACCTCTCATTCAAGATAAATCCGACTCCGCTTATCTTTCCATCAATACCATGATTGAACAACTTAAAATCTGCTCCTAAGCTTCTGGCCTCTCTACTTATTTCCACCTGACCATACAGTATATCCATCTTTCCCCTCTGCATCATATCAACCAACTGTCTAGCTTATCCTGTCATTGTCCCAACATTCAAAGTAAGTCCTGGCAACTTGCCTTTCCTCATCTCTCTCTGTCTAACCCACAGCCGCCCAATTTTTCCAGATACCCTGTAGGTTATCAATCATTGTTAACCCAGGCCTTTTCATTTGCGTTTTACATTGGAGGCCCTTCCTGACAGCACTCTTATCCAAGCTTGGGACTTCCTCAGAGATTATAGTGGCTCTTACACATTTGGGGCTGCATACAATTGCATATCCATCCGTCCATCATCTGCCGCTTATCCTGCCCTCAGGGTCGTGAGGAAAGCTGAAGCCTTCACCAACTGTCGTTGGGTGAGAGGCGGGGTACACCCTGGACTGGTTGCTAGTCAACTGTAGGGCCATATATATAGAAAAACAACCATTTACTCACTCACTCGGGCAATTTTTTTCTCAATTAACCTACTGCATGTTTTTGGACTATGGGAGGAAACTAGAGAACCCGGAGGAAACCCACGCAGACACAGGGGGAAACCTGGTCCTTCGTGCTGTGAGGCCGAAGCACTACCACAGTGCCACTGTGCTGCCCACAAACGCATATTTATACAATGATTTAAAAAAAGCAATATTAATTATCTAAAGAAAACAGGTGTGAACTTAGGTTAGAACCAGGTTAAACAACTCCATTTTATATTCAATGACAAGAGGCATGAAAAATGTTGATTTGCAATCCATTTGGTCACAATATGAAACCGAAATCAACTGAAAAACATTTTTTTCCCAAAGTTATTCATACATGAACATGAATATTTTGCACAACTATTCATACAAAAACATTTGTAATAATGCACTGCTCCGGACACCAGCATGACACACACTAGATCTCACAACATATATGAAACTAGAGGAGCAAACCGGTAGGGTTTACATATGACCGTATTCCTCAGCTGTTTTTCGATTTAAAATTTGAATCTTTGGTCCATTTACTTTGCGCTGCCAACAGAACTGTGTGTTTTCAAAAGACCCCACAGACAAACCTAAACCAACCAGAGTAATTGAAAAGAATTTAACAGTTATTCTCTCCCTTCATTTTCTTTTGTCATTATGGATACTTTGACAAACAGTGAGAAATGCCCTCAATGAATGCCTCGAAACAGATACAAAATCATTTGCTAAAAAGGCTTGTTTTGTAACTTCCAAAAATAAACTGCTAGTTCAACTCAGTCTTCAGAGCACGTTGGGAACTGGAACTGAGATTCATTATTCTGTCCATCGAAATAATAACAAAAATAACGAAATAATAATAATTGTGATGGTGCCGTGATGATGGAGCCTTCAAGAATGTCTATTTTCAGAAACCTTGGTTGTGAACAGGTTAATTGCTAAATCGGTACCAGTATCCTCAGGAAAAACAACTGAAACATTTTTCTTTCCTATCTTCTACTGAACCATCATTTCTCTGACTAAAGTGATTTATAATTGCACAAAAAATATTCCCAATATCATCTTTCGGGGTCAGAAGGATGTAGCATATACCTCCTTCATTCATTTACAGCTCACTTTGACAATCACTTGAGAAAGTGGCTGCAGGGGAGGAAAAGAAAATCTACTCACATTTGTAGTGCAAACTAGTTTTTCTTGCATTTTCTGTTCAAATCCCCTATTTGTGTAGACCCCAGAAAAAGGAAGTTGTATGCTTCAAAAAATGGGAATGCCCATCATTTCCCAGTTACTCCACTTGCACAGATATTCACCTCTGATAGAAGACAGTTGGAAGGGATATGAACACGACACCACAATGACTGTCCATAGAACAGTATCTATAAGTTACTAATGAGAAACTTACAATAAAGCAGGGCACTGAGATAAATCACATATTTGCTTCGATAAACATACGTATAGATTCATTTTAAATGTATTTTGACTCAAATAAATCATCTCATAACCCTTCGGTGTACTGAGTAATGAAACATCCTTCTTTCTGACAATGTGGTTTAGGTAATGTGCAGTCTTACAGAGTCAAGCTATTTATACCTCCATTTATTGCTATGCATGAAAGTACCATATTGTATGTCGTGAATTTTGCTATTACCTGAGGTTGTTAAAATATAATTAAAGTAATAATAGGAATAATAATAATCATAAGAAAATGAATATAGGACAGTGTGTACTCTTCTTTCACCCCAGCTTTTGGATTTAATATGTAATATGACATACTGATATCAAGTGACTTTGCTGGAAAATTTTGGATTCATATTCTAAAATGAAATGTAACAATCACTGTGAAATGAGCATGTCTAGATATGAATAATCTCTTTGTTAATGATTTATGTCAAACATTGAATTTAAATCCTCAAAAAAAAAAAGAAAGTATTGACCGGACACCACATACCCCAAGATGAAGTTCATGAAATTAAATACGAGAGATAAGAGGGTATATTATGGCTGATAAACAAAGTGCATTGTGCTGTGTGCATTAATTTCAGATTCATCAATTATTGATGCATTATCACATTTGTCTCCTTTAACGTATGAATGAACATAAAATACATGCTGCTGCCAGAACAATTCCCTTTAAGCGACTTTAAACACTACTACATGCTTTTTATTTATTATGCCAGCATTTTCCTGCAACGTCTAGTTGCAGAGTTGGAGCTACAGCACGCAGGTTGACGATCCCTTTGCTTTCAAAAGCCTTTTCTTGATGCCAAGGCTATGAATTGATACTCCAATCTTGCAATACACCTAGAGAACAAGATGAGAGTAGCAATAGGGTAGAACCACTGGTTTACTCATATTGCCATTCGCTCTTGTGAAGCTTTGAAGCTCTTGCTGAGGATGACAATATTCTCAATGGGTATGGACTATAAACTTCACGTGTAAATGCACATGACTAAATCAGTCCGCGCACACACACACAAATCCACACGCATCCACGTGGAAAGCTGACTGAGCCTTATAGCACTACTGATGTTTTGAAGTCAGTCAGAGAACCCCTTGCTTCTATCTGCAGGGGGAAGATGTAACCTGCGTTCCCTCCGAGGCGCAGTGCATGCTCAATCAACAGCATGATATGGCCCAAGGCTCTTGCTGAGGTCACTGCTGGGGTCTTAGACTACATACGCAATTTTAATGCCAGTAACACAAAGCTAGATATACTGCATACTGCTTCTATAGTTACTGTTCAGTCCCTTACACTAAATTGCCAACTTGTCATTCTTTGGGCAATGTGAATTTAAAAAGAAATTCAACATGACTAATTCAGGATTTCTGGTCTAAGTAACCGTAGTCAGAAGATCTACTATGATCCAATGTGCTAGCCCTCACAATGTGAAAATGAGCAAACTGTCTGCACCTCTGAAAAAAATAACATTGTATAAGCAATAATTGTTGCAGTCACCAAACGTCAAACAGGCCGGTCAGATCTGATCAAAGATTTGATAACAATTACTAGCACATCTTTAAAATACTGATCTTAGCAGATGTAGTGTACCATTATTGTTTACATTTTGAGTAAAAATAATCAGAACCAACAATTTTTTATGAAGTAACAGACACTCATCTGATCAGGGATTTGAAGAAGCCAAATCCATCTAATAATGACAAGATTATACAGTGACATATTCAGTGACCCTGAATCACAATTTATTAGGCAAGCTGTTCTTTAAAGTTTAATCTGCTGTGCAATGGTGATTAATTTGAAACTGTGTCTCTGTCCATTTCACAGCTGCTCAAACACAAGCCAGCATCAACTTAATCAATACTAATAGTAGTAAGAGAAGTGCCTTCCTAAAAATCTCACTAATGCAGCTTCACTTGACAACAGCAGACAAGTTGACATGCGTTCCAGTCTTCATTCACCTCAGAAAATACCACCCTAAGCCTCATCTGTCAGGTATCAGCTACAGCCCAACATCACACTTTGCTTGGCGGACATTGATTTTTACCTCCAAGATGTTGTCAAGGAGGCATCCAGCTTGTAGGCCTACGTACAGTACATCTTCTGCTCTCCCTCTCTGGGAGTTTGGGGGAGGATCCACATAAAAAGCTCAGAGAAATGACTGCATTTGATTGTAGGCCAAAACCATTGCAAAATCTGTTGAATGAAGATACTTGAAGGGATGAATGTGTGGGTGAGAAACCGGCTTCTCAATACAGGATTTCTCAGTGTCTATTCTTCTGGACATTTTAAGTAACATTGTTCACATTTAGTTAAAAAAAAAAAGGCGGCAAATTCAGCAACACCCTCACACATTCACACTATAAAAGGTGTTGCTAAAAATTGTTGCAGCACAAAAGAAGCAGAAATTCATCCCTCTGCAGAGATTATCTTGACTTTTTGGAGAAATGTGTTCTTTTAATTTTGAGCATCAAATACTTTGCCAAATGTAATACATATGGATATGAACAGAAAAAAGTATACACATTAGGAACACTTCTCTCCATCCCTCTCAAAGGTGTCACAAATACTCGTCTCTAGATATGGCCAAGAAACAAACGGTTCCAGATTTGTAAAAAATAAAATGGAAAAAATAATCACAACAGTCTGAAGGTGAAATTTGTCAAGGATTTAAGGATTGTTAGGTTACACCATTTAACATTTTTCTCAGCACATTGTTAAAAGGGGAAGTGAATGTAAATATACAGATGTGTCTTGAAAAGATTGGGATTAGTGTGTTGTCTATTGCAAGTCTTGTCAGAAACATAACATTGATGGAAAATTAGACAAAAATACAGTGTTTTAAAATACCTTGGATCAATCTTGCTTTTTTCAATCCTCTCTCCATATGCCAATGGTGCAGGCACCCACTAGTCAGTTACCAATTCATCCTTTTTAATATAACCTTTACTTAACATACACCCATACAAGCATGCATTTTTTTTAATCCACTAGAAACACCATTCATCTTATGAGTCAAAATGCCAGATGCAAACACTCTTCAAAAAGACCCAAAAGGAATCATTTACGCTGAGATGAGAAATTAATGAATGAAATGATCTCTTCAGCCTTGATGCCTTAACCTGCCACTACTTGATGGAACCATAAACAGAAAAAAATTCTGTGATACAGATGATGCTGATATTTCATGTGTACTGATATCTCAAGGTTTTGTTAGCAGCATTTTGGCCAATAAATGGTTATTATTTGTTAAATTTGATATTGTTCTTTTTGCCCTGTTAGTTGATACCTAGAGGACCAGATAGTCTTCACAGCTCCAAGGTAACCAAACAAAGATAATAATATTGTTTCACATTGAGGAAAATAACAGTAGCTAGACTAAAGTAATGGCAAATCTTTTTCGATAGGAGACATTAGAATATTGCTCTTGGTACAATAACCATCAACACGTCATTTATATCAGTGGTCTACAACATCAGCAATACAACAAGAAAAACATACAACAAAAATAAAGATTTGAATATTAAAGTACATTCAAATTTTCATTTTGATTGTTGTAAACACATATCCGATGATATACTGTACAAAAACTATCCATAAATATCCAATAACTACTAAGGTATGGAAAAGTCAAATCACATTTAAAAATAAGTTAAGGATATCCAAGAATGATGAAAATATATATTTTCGGATATCTCTTGCTGACTGTGACGTGTTAATGTTAATCTCTTATTGAGTTCTCAATTACTCCAGTCTTTTGGACAATATTTTTTTTTCCAATTCTGTTCTCTAGATGTGGCTGCTCCTTTTTCCAGTTCCCCACTTTGCTGCACTAAGATGTGAAAAAATAGCTATAATTATGACAAAGTACCCAAATGTCTTTTTACCTGTCAGATCCAGAAAGGAAGGGTGAAAGAATGGATACAAATTTGTTCATTTAACTCTGAGCGTGCAGATTCTTTGATAACAGCAAGCATCATATACCTGCAGTGTGTTCAGATATGTGATTAACATCCTGAGGATTCATGAAATGAAAAGTTATGAGAAGGTCATTTTATCAAAAGTAAGAATCATTTCATCGAAAATACCCTGCGCTTATTTTACTATGCACATACTTTGTTAGATTCCTAAATATGGGTATGAGCATCAACTGTAAGCATTACTTGCATGGAATTTCTATACAGCAGACAATGTATCAAAAAATGATGTTCGGACAAATTATGGCATTATGATTAGATAGATATGATAACCCCTCTGACTATATATTATGGCTGAACCTGCATTGATCTCTCTAGTTTGAGAGGAAAAAAATGTTGATATTTGTATATAAATACATGTACACAAATCTAGGTTTGCGAAATACAATATATAGCCAAAAGTATTTGCTCACCTGCCTTGACTTGCATATGAACTTGAGTGACATCCCATTCCTAATCCATAGGGTTCATAGGGGACGTCGGCCCACCTTTTGCAGCTATAAAAGCTTCAACTCTTCTGGGAAGGCTATCCACAAAGTTCAGGAGTGTGTTGATTGGGATTTTTGACCAATTCTTTCAGAAGTGCATTTGTGAAGTCACACACTGATGTTGGACCAGAAGGCCTGGCTCTCAGTCTCCGCTCTACTTCATCCCAAAGGTGTTCTATTGGGTTGAGGTCAGAGCTCTGTGCAAGCTAGTCCAGCTCATCCACAGCAGACTATCATCCGTGTCTTTAAGGACCTTGCTTTGTGCAATAGTGCATAGTCATGTTGGGAAAGGAAGGGGTCAGATCCAGACTGTTCCCACAAAGTTGGAAGCACGGAATCGTCCAAAATGTCTTGGTATGCTGAAGTTTTCAGAGTTCCTTTTACTGGAACGACGGGGCCAAGCACAGTTGGTGGAAAATAACCCCACACCATAATCCCCCGTCCACCAAACTTCACACTTGGCACAATGCAGTCCGACAACCGCCAAACACTCGTCCACCAGATCGCCAGATGGAGAAGTCCGATTTGTCGCTCCAGGGAACACGCCTCCACTGCTCTAAAGTCCAGTGGCGGCGTGCTTCACACCACTGCATCCGACACTTTGCATTGCACTTGGTGATGTGTGGCTTGGATGCAGCTGCTCAGTCATGGAAACCCATGCTATGACGCTCTCTGCGCACTGCTCTTAAGCTAATCTGAAGGCCACATGAAGTTTGGAGGTCTGTAGCGATTGACTCTGCAGAAAGTTGGCGACCTCTTTGCAGCATTTGCTGACCCTGCTCCGTCAGTTTACATGGCCTATCACTTCATGGCTGAGTCGCGGCCGTTCCCAATCGCGTCCATGTTCTTATAGCACAGCTGATGGTTGACTGTAGAATATTCAGGAGTGAGGAAATTTCACAACTGGATTTGTCACACAGGTGGCATCCTGTCACAGTTTCATGCTGAAATTCACTGATCTCCTGAGATTGACCCATTCTTTCACAAATGTTTGTTTAAAAAAAAAAAAAACAGACTGCATACCTATGTGCTTGATTTATGCACCTGTGGCCGTGGAAATGATTGAAACACCTGATTCCAATTATCTGGATGAGTGAGTGAATACTTTTGGCCACATAGTGTTTGCATTATCTGTCATTGAGAGTAGGCAAATGGTGTTAACATGATAACATGGTGAGAGGAACAGAAGGGTAAACATATCAATCTTGCAGCAGCTGAGAGCTATCAGTATGCTTCTCCGTTCACATTCTGCATTAAGCTCGTTCACACAAAGCCACTAAGTTGTTTGGGTTTTATTGTAAACTATGCATTTCACATTTCATGCCACAGAGTATCAGTTACCACATTTCTTATGGCTCTACACCTGAACCTCACCAATTAGCTCTACTGCTGTGCTTGGAACATTCCATGAATTCGCCTTGGCTTGAATGGAATGAAGGAAATATTCAAGTTGGTGAAGTATATGTCCTTTCTCACCTTGCGATTACAACTCTGCGCCACTGTGCCACCCGTAAAAATGTCAGCATATAATAGATTTTAATTAATCTTGAATTTAATTGCCGAACCTTAGGAGGTGATTCAGAGGTTAAAATAAAGGAGAAATTGCAAACACATCTACATGTTGCAACATGTTGAAAAACGACGCCCATATCTAATGGGCAAGGCCTTGGCCTGAAGGAGAGGTCATCAGGTTGTCCTCAACCTTCCCTGGGTGTTTTGACCCTTATCCACAACACCTCCAGTTTGCGGGTCAGCAGTGACTGGCCAGGTCACTGATCCTCTCCACCAAGCTTCCAGCTTGTGTCCTCTCTCTTATACCAGATCCAACAGGAGGCTCTCTCAGATGCTTCCGCCAGCTTACAAACTGCTGCTTTCCTGAAGAAGCCTCACAGTCTAGCCTCTGTCACAAGATTCCACACTGATTTGGCTAGGTATACTCGACATGTCAGGTCTTAGAGTGCCAGACAGTACCACCTCTAGGAATTTGAGTCTCCTCCCGAGGTCCGTTTCCATTTCCAATCTCTGGGCTGCCAGCAGGAGACTCTGCCTAGCTTAGCTGTGGACAACAGTTCTTTGGCCATCTTCCATGAAGGGCATGGTACTCAGCAGTGGTCTTGCCTTGGCTGGTTGCTTCTTCCTCCTCCCTTGCTCCAGGATTTCAACAAGCAATTCCAACACCTTGTGACGGCACCACCTGTCTTCCCTGTGTCAAAGCAGTCTTGCACTGGAACAGTATGTGAGCCAATGTTCCCATTCAGCCACACAACCTGCAGAGTGGGTCCTCGCTCATACCCCACCTATGCAAACAAACCGGGGTTGGTAAAGTGATATGCGCTACTTGGAGCAGAAAGGATATCCGGAAGGGCTCCAGCCGCCACAGGTAACTCCATGTGATGGATATTTTGGGGAGTTTCCACCTGGTCCAGGCTCCTTGAGTATCAAACTTGATGGATTTTGCCCTTCTTCCTGAAGGTTCTAGACTTTCTCAATCGCCAAGGTTCTCCTCTCCTTAAGGGTGGACTTTGACCACGGATGGAAATGCTCTGTTTCTGGACTCTGTCTTCCAGTAAAAGGATTTTCAATGAAGTTCTTGGTACTTAGAACATTCTGCCTGGCTGAACACCATGCTGGTGGCCCACAAGCAGTAAGATCTTGTTCTAACTCCTGCTTCCCTGGTTCATTGGTCTCAAGAGTCTCCTATATGTCAGGGTCAGTCTGAATTGCTGACTTTGAATTTCTCCACCACTGACAAGGGAGATGGAGCTGGCCTGAACTTATGTAGAGCCCCAAAGATGTAAAGCTTAAAGGTATTCTTAGCCATCTATAAAGGTGCTTGTTGAACTTCTGTTGAACCTCCACAAATGACAGGGAAACCTCATACACAGTGAGAAGCCACATGAGCCTTAGGAGAAGGCCATGTTTGTAGATCCAACATTTGTATTTCCCAGGCAGGCTGGTCTTGCCAGACTTCTTCAACCACTCTTCAACTTGCTTTCTGGAATTGGAGATGCTGTTCTCATCTGACAGGGAATATTGATACCACTTCCCAAGGCATTTAATTGGGTTTCCCTGGATGTTAGGGATCACTTCCATTTGAACTGGTAAGTCAACCCTTCCAGTTGTTTTACCCTTTTGGATCACCAGGCGCCTTGATTTCTTGGGCTTGAATACCATCTTCGCCTAGGAGGTCATGCAGTCTTTTTCTGACAGAACCCATCTTGCCTACATTTGGATTGATGTTATCACAGTAAAGTCATCCATGAATGCCCCGATTACTGGCTGTAAGCAACCTGCAGTGGTCTCCAGCCTCCTTGATTTTGTACTCGCTGCAGATATGATCAGGCAGATTCCCATGGTGAACAAGATGGGAGACTGTGGCTGCCAGTTTGTTGTGAACTTAGCAGACTGGAATCATAGCTTGATGTCGCTCAGGTAGCATGCCTTCGATGGTATGTCGTATGTGGTATCGGTCCTGAGTAACCTGGATCAATTTACGTGAAATTGACCCATATGCATTTGCAAATTCAAGCCAGACATCTGTTTGGCTCCCTTTCTTCTCCTTTGCCTCTTAGATGAGTTGGCTAAGAACCCACTGTATGCTCCAAGCACCCGGAGAACCCATCTGCCCTTCTGGATAAAGATGTTAATATATCCATTCTGGGTCATGTAAGCACTCATTCTTTTGCACAACTCATCTTTGGTGCCTCCCTGGTCAAGATGGTTTACTTGAGCCTTTTCAGTGTCTGTATCGCTGTTCTTGTTGTAGCCATTGAATCTGTCCTGGTGTTACTCCACCACCCCCACACCCTATCAGGAGGTCCTTGAGGTATTGCTCTTTTGTTGCCAAACAGTTCTAATTGCAGCTATACAGTTTCTTGGGGGAATCTTTAAATAACAACTAGAGTCCATTAGGCCAATTACTGGATAACTTACACAGATCATTTAAACATTAAAATCCAAAGAACCTAGAGTGAAAGATGTACCTTAAAAAGTATATTGGTAAGCTGTTGGTGATGAATTGATATAATGTAACATATGTTGTGTCTAGCATGAGCAAATACTAGCAAGCAGATCAAATATCGATATCAAAGAAAAATGTTCAGAAACATTTGGATTTCATTTTTTGCTTTAACGTCTTGGGGAGAAATGTTCTTCAGGGGTAATTTTAAACATTAAAGAGAAACTAATTAAAAATGTTGGATGCTCAGGGTAAAACTTGGAAGTGGATATGGAGGAATGGAGTGCCATGGCCTTTGATTAACTTTTATAAGTTACTTTGAGTTAAAATATATACATTTAGGTGCCTTGGATGTGACACAAATGCAAAGTAATGCCGGACGCTCTTATATTTCTATCGTGTCATTTTTGTTTCATGATTAATCCTGTATGTTCCCTTTCTTTCTTTTTATTTTTTTTCACTTTTTCGATTGCACCTTGATACTGTCGTCACTGGGTAACGTGTCACCTCTCTCCAGCTCACATGGCAGAATGTGCATGAGTGTGAAGCTTCTCTGCAGTAGAAAACACTGATCGTCCTTCAGATTGAGCCTAATCATGTTTGCTTTGCCCCAATTAGATAAAGAAGGTGCATCGTCAACACTCAAGCTTCCTTGTGTCTCCTCTAACGGTCTCTGTGCTTTTCCACAAGCTGACTAAAAGGCAGCAATAGAACACGAAGCATGGCTCACGCTCAAACTCGAATGAGCCATTTCACATTGGAATACATCCATCAGAATTAAGATCATAAAATGCCAGATCGAAACTGACAATGGAAACTGAGATGTGAAATCTGAGAGAAAAGCCTGCAGCCAGCAGCAAACAGCTTAGTGTCATCATAAGTTGTCAGTTAAGAACAGGCAGCAGCTGGCTAAGTTTCTTGGGCAGGATTGATATTGTATGACCACAAAATGTACAGTATTCATGATCACCTTAACTAGTACAAGGCATATTGATACAGCAGCACAACTGCATTTGGCGGCACAATTTCCAATCATACTTGTTGTTATTTAGCTTAGGTCTCAAAATTCCTTCCATTTGCATAAGCTTTTATTTCCATTCTCTCTATTCATAGTCATCGGAATCACCATCTCTGTCTATAAAGCCTGATGATGCGGCATACATGGTAGATTTTAGAACAATCTGTTTCCTAAAGTGCTTGACTAATTTTGAACAAACTGAGGGGATGATGCGGTTGAGAAACAAAAAAAAAGACAATAACAAACTGAGATAAAAATGATGAAGCAAAACCATGCACTTCAATCTAAAGTCCAATCAGAGTCAATCTGCAATGCTGGACACCATCTGATACCACGGCTAATCACACCACTGTTTCCTTTCTCCCTTTGAGTGCTAAAATCATATTAAGATTTGATGTCTAACATTGAATTATGATAATTTCACCCTATAATATTATTATTCAGCACTAGCGGGGTGTCCTCAACGTGATAAAGCTCAACATGTTTTAGATGCTTGGCAAATATTACAAAGACAATGAATTTTGACCTCATCCTGATGTTTATTCACGACAATGTCAATAATATAATCCCTATGATTTAGTTAGAAATCACATCTGCCACATTCAGCTGAGGGCCACTTTGTCTCCTACATATTCATAGGCAACTTTATTGACTAAATGTCTCGTGAGGCTGGGCGTACAAGGGGAAGTATGGAATAAGAGGATCAGTTAGTTTGGATATAAGGAGGGAAGAAATGCACACAAGTGAATCTAGGATTAACTTGGGGAAGTAGTGTGCTCAAGCATTCGCCTCAGTCAGGACTGGACACTAACTGACACTGAAGACTTACTGCGGTAGACATCTGACAGGCAAGCAAAGAGTGGTGCAAAACTTCCTGAGCGGTAGAAAGTCAGTGAGACTTTGAAGTATCCTATGTTGTCAGTTGCTAGTGGCAGGAAATAAGTTTTGGATCTCAATAATTCACACTGCAAGTCATACCTGTAGAGAGTTAACCCGAGGCAACACCAGCACTTGGCAACTGGGGTCAATAGCAATGGCAGCGCACATTTACAGAAGGTCTTTGTGCTTCCCGAGTGACAATAGAATCTCATTGTCGAGTGTCTAGTCTGATAAGGTCGCATGCCCACAGGGATTAGTGTCTGCTATTCATCAGTGTAATGCTTTAAAAACAGGTTTAGAATATATGCGATGGATCAACCAATTTAAATGCTAAACCTCACACTTCGAGAAGATTGGGGCCACAGGCTAAACACATACAGATAAACAAAATCAACCAGTGGTAGCTGTTAGGACCCGAAGCTGGGGGGAGACCGGAAGGTTGGTTGGTTGGTTGGTTGGGGGGTTAATAAATAAATAGTGAGCCCCACACCTAGATTTGTACAGGGAGTACTCCAGGGATGATATGTTAAAGATCGCAACGTGTTAGGGTGAGAGGTTCTTGTTTGGTGTGACAATACCTACAGAGTCAAGTCAAGTTAGGAAGTAATCAACTTAAGACAGCACATTGCTCAGATAATGTTGAAACAATGATGAGGGAGTATATCAGTAGATGGTCATTTGAGAAAATTACCAGCTCTGATTCAACGTAACACAGTGGTGGGTTCTTGTACTGTCCGTACACTAACCGTAACACTACGCCACTGCTCATATTCCATCTGAAGCAGTCTGAATTATAAACTAGCTGGATCACACTGAGCAGTGGTATTACTCTTTGAGAGCAGTATAATGATCACAATCCATCTCTTCATTGTCTAACAAATTAGAGAAATATCAGGATGGGGTACGGGAGAGAGGAGGAAAACTGTTGAGAGATGTCCTCTACTATGAATGCATGGCAGTGCATTAATCACAGTGGCGGGACACTCACTGTGTCTAAGCTGAAAACCGTCTGGGTGAACACTTTTTTTTTGATAGAGAAGCTTCAGTTCTGGTAGGGAAAAGAATATTTGGGTAGTATCACAGCACGGAGGTCCAGCCGTCTTAAAACAATGGCGGCTCCCAGCAGGAGCAGCCTAAAAGAGGTAGCTCAACAATGGGGAGATGTCTCTGAGGGACATCAGCACCATTTAAGCAGGTATCGTGAGCCTGCATCAGACAAACCCAAAACATTTTCAACAGAATGGCTATTTAGAATAAATATAAATAAACAGATAAATGAAAGTTGAAAAAAGTGCTTTAATAACTATCTGTTCTGCTGAGAACTGAAACAGACCTGGAAGATAAACGTGATTTTGCAGTCTAAAAGATACATCTGCATAATCTCTGTGTAGCCTGTTGTTTATCCTTTTTATGTTGAATAAAATATGGCTTCTATTTACCATTTATTTTTCATGTTCAACATATGGATTACATGGGAGACTTGTATACGCGTTGCAGGAAGTGTCAATGTCTGTTTTCATTTTCCCTTAATTCACAGGAGCAAAGTATGTGTGTGGTGATATAGGCTCTTTATTGTCCAAATTATTCTTGTTCAAAAAATATAAAATAAAAATAGGTATAGTTCAAGTTATCAATGGACTTATCAATCAATCAAGTAGTCAATGATGGGCTCCTCAAATAAAGAGGCCTTGATCAATAACCTGGTGTCGTGCTATAAACTGACAATCTGACAAAGTAGGTAAATCCCCACTGCAGCGTACACTGAATAATCGCTTTTTGGAAGGAACTACAGATATCTTACCTTCCTGAGACAGGGATTACAACAGAAGAGCAGAGTGAAGCCTTTTTTTACATTTAAATATAGGTTAGATAGTCTTTTGAGGTCTCAGAAACATCTCCCAATCTTCTCTCAGCAAAAAAATGACTGCATAATGTCTGAATCTATATGTCTGGGTAAACTACTCTGAAGTCTGTTTCTGAAAAAATCCATTTGTTTCACAACTTCTTTTCATATTTAGCCAGGATGAAAATCCCTGTTTTCTGCTGCAATTTGACTGCCAGTAGCTGGGACTTGACCATATAATGCTTGACTACTGTAATTTGTGAATGTGGATGTGATGCATTTCATAATCAGCCTGGCTCAACAAGAGTCCCAGCTAAAAATACTCAGCCCAGTAATTGTGAATATAATGCCAAGCAGAAAGGAAGCTGCATACAAATCCTTAATATCCAAACCAGACATACACTCTGCAATAGTTGAATGAATGTTTCTTGACTTGCAAAGCATAAATACAGAGTCGACTCCAACTTATTTCATCCATTTAGTCTATCAATCAGAGTTCAGGTGATATATCAGTTTAGCTTGACAGCCTCAGATATTAGACCTCCCCTCACTGGGAGAAACATTTAAAAGCAAACCTTTTCTTTTTTCAATCATTCGTCCTGGTGTGGCACCACATATGTCAAAGCCAAGTGGTTCGTGAAACCACCCGCTCCCCGTACACTCTGCTAGTGCCATCTAAATAATGAATACTCTGCCACTTGCAGTAATCCACCAGCAGCCATTCCCAGAAATAGAACAAAGTGAGACAGAGCCCTCACTTACACCCCCTTCATATTTCCTCACAAATAATGCTGAAACCTAAGGAAAAAAAATAAAAAATCAACAAAAAAAAAAAAACACACAAATACACAGACAAAAACTAGTTAACTGTTGAGCTGTTGTGGTAATTTAACTTTCTTTGCCACATTTCGGTTGGGACTTGAAAGTTTTGCAGGGCGTTCTCACAATCTATTTAAAACCGACATCAAAGTAGGGATAAGCTAATGATTTCAAAAGGCATCAAGTGCTAACGGAGAAAGGTACACTAACTACGAAGGGCACCTTTGGGCTTCCTACGATGGATGATAAGAAGCCAAAAAGACAGGGGGAGATGTGGAGGAGAGACAGGAGGGATGAGCATAAGAAGGAGTGGAGAGAGAGGTGAGCTTATATGAAAGGTGTCCTTAATGAGATACAATGTTTGCCCTCTCCCACAAATTCCTTCATGTGATTTCAAGAATAAAAAAAAAAAAAAAAAAAAAAAAAAAAAAAAAAATCACACATGCTGATGAGTCTAGGGAGAACTGTCAACTTAAGGGGCCTTTTATTAAGGGATGAAAAGCTCTTCTTTGCCTCTGTACCCGCCCAATGCCCATTATGAAAGAAGTGAATGCAGAAATAGTGAGGGGGCCAAGGTTGTCCTAGTGTGTGCAGAAGCGATGCCAGTTCCGGCATGTAGACGTTGGAACATTTGAACTTTCCCCAAAGACGATAGCTAATTAGCTACCATATCACATGACAGTGTGCAACAAAAATACCGCCAATGATTATCTTCGCAGGAATATTTTCCATGACTGACCTGTGTTGAAAGACAGTTCCATTTAGCTTTAATTGTCTTATAGAGTTTTAACAGCGGTTTTAAATTGAATTAGACATGTAAATTGAATTAGACATAGTACGGCGTGTCGTCTAAAAATGAGTCAGACAAAGGCTCTTGCCGCAGCTTTGATTGATCAAGGGCTGTCCTACTGAAAGCTGTGGGACTGGAAGAGATTAGGTGTCTGCTAAGCTCTGACCCTGAAAGTAAAAAACTGCAGGGGATGAGGATTGTTGTCATAAAGGAGCCAAATGGCTTATTTCACCTCCAGCTCTGGTAACCACCCATTGGCATCACTGTTAGGGTAATGATACCCATAAATGTCTGCTGTAAACAGCTAAGGAACAGGAGCTCGGGCTCTACTCTGCACAGAGAATCATTAAACTGTGAGATTCAGTCAATAGCATATATAAAAATAAACTCTCAAAACACAAATTCACGGATATCTGAATTAAAAATAGCTGGCTTAATCCACTGCAAAATAAAATTCATTACCTCAATGTGTTTATCTTGAACATTTACTCATTCCTAAATATTATTTTTGGCTTTGACGTGTGTATATATATATATATGTGTATATATATATATGTATATATATATATATATATCTGGTAGGGAGATAGCACACACTAAAACTCACTGGTTTGAAAAGCATTAATGTTGTTGTTAATGTCAAAATATGTTCCAATAAAAATGACCATTTCATGGACAGAAAATGGGTCAATATATGGTGTTCTCCTGGTTTGGATCATCTTTGAGGGTACAAGGTGAACGCTGATTTAGAGTCATCAGTTTTGCGCATCTCTTCATAGTGGCTTTTTTTTTTATTAAACAATATAAATACCCTCACATTGCCTCTGAAATGAGCTGCCATGTAGCTCAGCTCTCACCCTGGAGCAGGTGTCTGTGCAGTCTCAGAAAACTATCAGCTGTATGTCTGATGATGATTAGCCTCTGGGTAAATATTCTGTGTTTCTTGTTATCCAATACAGCCAGTGGATATCCATGCCCTCCGCATCCGTAAGTCCATGTCTATGGATGTCAGGCATGTAACTACAATCCCAGCAATGGAATCATTGCTCAGAATGGCCAAAGTTTACAGTTTAAATCAAAGGTTTTCAACCTTTTTTCAGGCTAAGGACGCTAACCTTAGCGGTAGATGGAGCAGGGACTCCTTACTACACATATTGTACAAAATAATTTTTTGTATTAAAGTGAGCTGAGTGCCATGCAAATGTGCCTTGTTATTGTGCATTCACTATTATGCTATTCAGATAATAAACAAAGTCATGTATTTTTATTTTTTTATTTTTAAACACTTACAAGGCACAATGAGTATGATGGACCTGTCACTGTCATTTATAAAGACACATTGTCAATTGATACAAATACTTATGTCGACAGTGTCTGTCAATTGCATGATAATCATTGAAAAAAGCTGGAAATGTGGAAAATGAGTGCCACTGCCATGCAGGCACATATCTGTTATCTTGCATACGTGCAGGGCTTTAAAAATGATAACATATTCATTTATACTTCCTTGTCTTTACAGCTTATGCTATGAGTGAACCCATGATCAAGTTTTAAAAAAAGCTCCTGTGAGTGACTAAACAACTCTTCCGCCTCCATATATTCATTCAATAAAACACGCTTGATTCATGTTAATGTACGTTTAAAGAAATGAAATTCTGTGTATTTTCTTTTTTTTTTAAACTGAGGAAAAATATTTTAAAAAGTAAAGAAATGGTTGCCCTCGGGGGCATGTTGAGAACCTCTAAAGGAAAATGTGTTATATGTTACGTGTAAATATATGTATATATATCATAAAGAATAAATGTTAAAATACAAAAATAAAAAAAAAATTAACAGTTCAATAAAAATTGCATCCAAGAAAAGGCCCAGTAAAGCAAAGCTGGTCAATACCAATAGGACTACACATGGAGACTGCAAGACTCCAAAATGAAGACTCATCAGAACTCGAAAACTAATGGGCTGAAGAATGCGCTTTGCAAGTATATCTTTCACATGTGAAGCAGGAGGAGAGGCTCAAATCAAAATTGTGTTTTTAGCATGGCGCCCTTAACCGCTGCTTATCCCACCTTCACCTTTTACATCAAACAGGCTGCCAAAGATCTCGGCAAAGTATATGCTCCACAGTGAGTGGCGACAGTATATTACTAGTGCTAAAGTCAGCAGCTTGGACTGAAATATTCACAAGAGTCTGGGGGGGGACAGTCTTGCACGAAACAGAGAGTCTGTGTGATTCTCCATTATTAGCCAGATCACTCGCTTTTCAGACCTGTCCTGCTATTCCAGAAAGCGTACCCACTTCCTCGCTTTAATATACCGGAACCAGTTCTTGGGCAAATAACTGAAAAGACAGCACCTATGTCCAATATGAAGGCATCCAATTGTAAAGCTTAACCATGGTTACAGACCTTCTGGTCCACCCAGCAAGCTGGTTATGACAGGGAAAAGCCTCATAATCTTACAGCTTGATGAGATGGATTGTTTTATATTCATAGTTAATCTCTGGCTAAATCAGATAGCAGTTACAACAGCCAATAATCCCCATACTTACAAAACTTGCGGGGGGGATTGTTACTTCGGACATTTGAGTTATGGATACCTTATATACATGTGACATAAGTGTGATTCTGTTGGTCTGTCGTTTGTGAAGGCGATTCAGAAAATATTCAATTTAGTGTTGAAAAAAATATCCATTTTACACTGTTCCTTTCTTGGGAGTTTTTTTTTCGAAGCACTATAATCTTCATTTGTTGCAAATTTGTTTCATTTACATTTCAATTTGGGAAGAAAACAGTTTTTTACATAGATCCAGATGTGTAAAATAATCCAAATATTTACTTGTGTTCACCACATATGGGTGTATGATTAATTATAAATGAGTTGTATTCATATTCATCTATTCACAACATTCTTCAAAAAGAAAGTTTCTTTTAAGTGTTTAACTATCTCTTGCTCATTAAAGTGGACAAATATACTTGCTTTGTGCAAACATATGTATATGAAATGAACCATTAATCACAAAAAAGACAAATATTGTCCAAACACCAGATGTGACTAGATTTACATCCCGATTCCAGTCATGCAGAATGAATCTAAATAAAACACAGAGGGATTGTGCAGATCCCTCAGTTGCAATGCAATAAAATACAGAACAAAAAGTGTGAATATCTAATTTTTGTGTTGTCATTCCTACAATTTTACATATTTTAAGTATTTGCAAGAATGAGACATTAGTTTATATGCAGTAGATGCAGTTTCTTCCTGCATATACTGACATTCATTGAGGTGGGTTCAAAGATGTTGTCTGTTTTAAATCTTTAACTGTTAAATAATGAGGGTGTGAGTGAACTCTAGAGTGATCTATTTTTCACCCCTACTTTGTTTAAACACAAAGTGAAAATAAGAATCTCTAAACAAACTTGGAAGAAATGTGTTATTCCTTCTCTTGAGATTAATAACTTGATTTCAGTGCTGTTTGCCATCTTGTGCATAAATATACTGCATTAAATGATGCAATTTAATAAAACAAGTGTTTCCGTATTTTATTAAGTTGATACAGTTCTTCACTGTGCTTTAACTTTGGAGCTAACAAGGAGGACAGACTGCAGGGAGAAAGACCAAAAACAATAACACTCGTTCAAGCCCAAAATTAAACAAATGAGCAAAGTATAAAAATGTTTCCATGAGCTGCTGCCTTGATTTTCTCCAACAATATCATGGTATAAAGACACTCAAAATAATGCGAATAATGCTCAAAATAATATGACGTAAGCTGTCCCTCAGAACTGTCTTTCTCTTCAAAATCCCTTTTACTTTTCCAAAAAGAATCAGAAATGCTATGTATGAAGACGTGAACTCAGCTTTAGTTGAATTCAACGGTTTAGTGTTTTAAAAAAATCCCAGTATCATCACATATGTAGAAATAAAGTGAAATTATAAAGCAATAATTTACACTTTGAATACCAAAGTAGACTGAAGCCCTGCCCTTGGGTCAAACATGGCATTAATGCCCTGATAAATATTTTCACAGGAACGAGCAAATGTAACATAAGCATGTGTGTGCATGGACGCAGTGTAAATCTGCATGTCTATACATAATGTATGGATTTATTTATCACATTCCATGCATAAAATAAGAGAGCATTTACTTAAATTTAAATAATTCCTACATCATGTTCTGTCACATTCTCCTTACATGTGCTCTGGTACTTTTCTCAGTGTATGGCTCTTGAATTAATAGGATTATTAAAGATTTTGTTTTTGTGACATTAGTGGATGCTCAATTTTGAGATTTTCAAATGCTTAAGTTTGACACTATAGGTCTGGGTTCAAAAAGGACATACATACTGTAGAAAGCTACGTGAAGCCACAGAGCGATGCCCGTTAAAATTTGTTAAACAACATTTCATCCTTTTATCACATGAATTGTGAGACATCGTCAATAAACCACAAAAGTGTTTTTGGCCAAGGCTCACTTGCCCCCAAAGTCTTGAATTGTTTTTGCCAGAAAGACTAATCAGTGGATAGAACCTACAGAGCTGCCTGGTGAAACATGAGATAAGGAAATTAAAACAAAAATTGCTCAGACCATGCTGTTAATGAGAATGCTGAGCAGCTTTGTCCCTTTGAGAAATCAAACACAACCCCGTGTAAAGTATTAATAGCCTATCCGCCTGTTATGATTTATGAAATTGAAGTCGTTGTATTATTCCCATTCTAATTGCACCTGTGCTGAATGTCGCTGCAGCTTTTTTCCAAACTTACTGACCCCTTCCTGCCGCATGTTGTGCATTTGCTTCTTTCTCAAAGGAACATAAACCTCATTTTTCAATGTAATTACAACGGACAAGTATAAAGATGGCTGGATCACAATAGACCCACCTCCTTAGCAGCATGCCCACCCCCTCAATTACCCCCATACTCTGCGATAGAGGCGAACAATACCAAAAGCAGGCATTTCACATCATATATAGGAGACTATAGCTTAATATATCATATATACGGATGCACACACACACACACGCGCGCGCACACACAACATACAGTATATAAGTTTTTCTCAGTGTAATTAATCACTCCCTTGTAATTCAGACAGTTAAATAATACACCTTACATATCTGCTGTGCTCCATAACTAACCTAATGCCTCAGAGAATGATTCACTGTGATGGTTCACGAGATCCAATGCCTGCAGGGGAATAGCTCATTGCATTTAGCCGCCACCAGTTAACACGTGTGGGACAACCGGCCAATGACCCTTTGCCGATCCCAAAATTATTCCATTGCTGATCCATTTGCTCTGCTTATATCAGCCACCTCTCACTATAAACCAATTATTCTTTGTCTGCGTAGCTATTGGTCTGTTAAGCACTTCAATCCATCTCTGTCACCGTGGTTGTGACGTCAGTGTGAAATGATTAATCAAGAGGCAAGTCAACACCCAAAAGCAACACCTAGGTGATTTTGTTTGCAGAACAAACCAAGGAATACCTCATTAAGGTCTTGTTAAATTGTGAGTGGATGGCGAAGAGAAGAATGTGTTGCTTCTTAAGTATGAGGCAGGAAACCCATGTATGATTTCTTATCTCAGATGTAGTTGAGGCAGCTTAAGGCAAGTCCCTCCAGTGCTGAATTACATTTATGATTAACAATGCCTTTGTTCGAATGTATTGCACATTAACGTATTTCTATTATTGTGGGGTATAAAAACAAAACGTGTGCTCATGCAAAGTAAAAATTTTAGCACAAACAAGGTGACCAGAGAGCAACTTGACCACACTGTAGTCCACAATGTGCTTCTATTACCAATCTTGTGTATGTGATTTGGAGCCAAATACAAGGCTCTGGATTTTCCATTTACACATGTTAAGCTGCAGTGCCATTTGAAATACAACACACTCCACCGCCTAATAAAAAGAAGATCCGCACGGGGATTGAATTGAATACAAAAGACAGTTGCTTTCTGCAGTAACAATAAGGCCGAGGCTAAGTGAAGAGCAGCAGATGCACAGCTCTTGCAAAGCATTGAACATTATTTTGACACCTCCAAGTTGTGGACTAAAGCCATGCATGCTCATTTCTAGCCATTTCTATTTACTCATTTTAATTTTCTTTTTTTTATTCCAAGCACAGATGTCACGCTCATGCGGCACGAAAAAAAAATATTGTAAAATCAGAGCCAGACATGCAAACCAGACAGGGATACAGGTTAATATTTTACGCTCATCACTGATTTGACAGAGAAGTTAATGTGTTACCTTAAAGAATGCCCGAAGCGATTCTCCGACCGGGGATTCACTGAATTAAGGTCCACTTCTCAGTCTGCGATGCTGCTCTCTTTTGTATTTACAAGTGCGCCGGTTCCTCTCCTCTTCCCACCGCTGATACACAGCCTCGGTCTGCGCGAGAGCACTATTGCATTGACACATGGATGGCACTCAAGCGATGTCAAAAGGGTTAAAACCTAGTGGACCGGAAAGTCACACCAGCATCGTTCTAGTTACCAGCCAGCATTGCAGCACTCTCCACCAGCTCTGCACCTCCTCCTCGCTCGTTCTTCTCCTTTTTATTTATTTTTTTTCAACTCAACCTATCTCCCGGGCTTCTCCCCCTCCTAATGTGAGATGGTAGACGAGAGCAGTTGGCGATTTGCACCACTCTATCATGGATCGTCTTACACTGTCTGGCTGTAGCGGCGGTCATAGATGATAGGCTGAGGAGCCTTGTTTGTGTGTGTGTGTGTGTGCGTGTGTGTTACCCCTCAAAAGAAGTAGCAGGAGAACAGAGGAGAAAAAAAAAAGACGGTGGAATAGGTGAGTTATTGCCAGAAAAAAATGAAATGGTGTAAAAAATGAAGCTTTACATAATCCCTTTAAATGTTTTCATGTGGAGGGCTGTCAGTGAGCTCCATTGTGTCCATGTTAAGGTGACAACAATGCTTTTGTTTAAGAATAATTGATGAAACACAATCAGTGAGTTGTGTTTACGCCTAGAGGAGAATTTTTTTTTTTTTTTATCTAATATTCAAATGAAAATATAATACTTTATAAATACCATTAATAGAATATTTTCACCAAAAGAATATTGAGCTTACAACCGTACTACCTTTAAGGACGAGAAAATTTAAAAAAAAATGAATGAAATAATTGAATACATTCAGAAATTGATTGTGGTCAGGTAAAAATATTGGTTAATGGTTTTCTCTTTTTTCTTTTTTAAAACGTTTTTTTACACCAATAAAAAAAAGAAAAACTAGAGTTATAAAATAATTCAGGATAATGAATAATCATTGTAAGAAAATATCATCATTTACCCCCTTCTTATGCTGAATCAAAGTAATGTAATAAAATTCCTCCAGTCCATAATTTTTTTGAAATGCTATACCTGAAATGTTTTCCCAAAGATGTTATTTTGATCTATTTTGCTATAAAATGCACTCCAGAGTATCATAAACTCATTTTAACGGATCGCCCAGCTCTTTATAAAAAGCCACATGCAGCATCACAAACATCCCTTTAAAATTTCTCTCAGGAATTTAATCACATTTGAATTTTGAGGACAGTGAGAGCACCAACATTATTTAGTCAAGCCACGTTTTCACTCTGCTGGTTACAAGGATGACAGCCAAGGCAAACAAACTTTGGACAACGTTTTTCAAAAATTAAGACAAAATACTTAACCAAGAGGCACTTTTGCACTATACAGATATAAATGAGGACCCCTAGTTTAAAAGGTACATCTGAAAACATCAACAAGAAACTATCTCTTTAGCTTCTGCTATGCTGTACGTTTTATATTCCTGTTTCTTTACTTTTGCTAAATCAAGGAATTCTCTGCATCAGACTTGACGTAAGTCTCTGCCTTCACTACATCACTCTGGGTTGGTTATATTCAATAAATGTTAATATTGATTATATAATATCACTTGTCAGTGTGACAATGATATGAATATTTCACGAGGAAATTATTCTTCGTGATTAAATGTTAGTCGAAAATGCCCCCTGGTCAGCACGTTTTGACAAAGTTTGCCCTCTACTACGTGCTGAGAAAATTGTATTTGCTACATTCATCCAGCCCTGTGATTAGTTGTGACAAAGCATATTTTATTATTATTCATTCACAATGTGTGTGAAACACTGAATTATTAATTTGATGAATCTTCCATTTTAATATCCCTTCAACAAATTTACAGAGGAACAAAAGCCTTTTATGCATAAGACCGTGAAATAATCCAGGAATTTAGTTCTGAAAACTACAAAATGACATATAGGAGCATAGGAGCTAAAATGTACACTCTCAATAGGGGTACACATGCACACACACTCAAATACAACACACACACACACACACACACACACACAAGTAATATACTTTACCATTTGTCAGAAATTTAATGTGAAAAGGGAGACTATATAAAGAATGTCAATATGCATGTGCTAATTTATGTAATGATTTGTCCTCGCTAATTAACCTATTTATCTTCTTTGTACTTGCACCTTGTCAAACTATTTGGCTTCACTGTGGACAGCTTAGTAAGAATTTCTTTGCACGGGGAGACAGGCTTCCTTTCTGTGCCCATTCAGTGCATTAAAAACTTTGAACCCTTCAGATCTTTGAATCTTTTATTCTTCCAGTCTAGTGTGTGTGTCTGTATGTGTATTTGAACTTAAAGTGGTGGTGTCATATAAAACACTGAAATGAAATAGATCATCCTCTTTTATGTTCAATTTTATGATATTTTTCATTGTATTAAAGATTATATTGCTACACTATGCACTGTAAACAAAAATACAAATTATACAATTGATGAAGTAGAATTTCTGCACTTGGTGAAAAGCTTCATGAGGAACTATTCACTGCAGCGCATTGTGTCTCCCCTTAAAATCAACCGGGCATTTCATTTTTGGGAATCATAATGATGCCGCAGTGGTCTGTAAAACTCAACTTTCATTAATGACCAACAACTAAAACAGCAAAGATTCCTTTGAAAGTGGACATCAAAAGTGATGCTCTGGGCCACGCATTGGTGGGTGGGAGGGTGTTAAATTTCTCTTCTTTGACATTTTCCCACTGTAACCACACACGGACTTAACTTGATCATGCCTGGAGGTGGAGAAATATGAGTTTGGACCAGGGTCCTTGTAATCTGAAAGTGACGCACTTCTGTACAACTTGAGTGAGATCCATATTGAACGGCCCAAGTTATTATATTATTCATCATTTGAAGGAGCCGAATGTGAGATCCATTTGTAGAACAGGCTATTTTAAGGTTGGAGGCATATCTGTTTTAGTCACCTCAGACCTTCTTAGTGATTGATGCCCATTTCAGATCTTTTGGGAGTAATGAATTACCTCATTAGAATTCCCATATGGCATCCTTGTGGTGGTAGATATAAAACTAGACACAACCACATAGGTAAGTAAATGCCTCGTGTAAATTACTTTGCAGGACAAATGTTCTTCATCAGATGTCATGTACTGCAAAAGATCAATACTGTGACATTGTTATTGTAAATTCACTGCCACATTATCTGAAGTATACAAACGGGTATACTGGAATTGATTATAGTATGCAGTATATATGTACAGAGGGCTTGGCAAGGAACACGGTAATTGGGGTCTGAGGTGAGAAACAGTATCATTTAAGAGGGTAGTGGGCTTGGGTTGCGTCTGCTCGGGGAATAAGTATCAATCTGTTGAAATACTTGGTGTTTGACAGTCACCTGTCCGCATTTATCCATCGCCTGTCACAGCAGGATTACATCTAGAATCCCCTGTGGATAGTGATCCACCTATAGCCAAGTAGCTCATTTTCACCGCAGCATCAGCTCCAGAAGACAAGGTAACGAGATGCTTTATTGCGGCATCTACGCGGGCAATACATTTAAACCAAGTAAATTATATGGGAAACAGGCCAAGATCTCCTTCACATAATATGCTTAATTTTCCAGCTAAAGGGAGAAAAATGGACTCTCATTTATTTCCTTAAGAGCTGTCACTAAATGACAGCTATTCAGTGCAATTTCAGGTTTGACATGCCAAAGCTGTTTGAGGTACTCACTTGGTGGGGAGTGGAATATAAGTGGGGGATGGAAGATCTTTTCCCCTCCTTGGGCTCCATGGTGTTAGACTGGTTAGTCCAGCTGGCCTTTAGAATATGGATTATGTGGCGCTGCAGCCAGGCTCTCGCTCCATGGGGGGCTGGACAGGGTGCCCAGACTCAGCGGACTCCCCACAGAGACCCCTGGGTGAGAGGACGCTGAGAACTCCATTGGTTCTCAAGGATGGGATCAGTGAGAGAGCGGCTGTTGCTTCTCTCAACAGTTCCATACGTCAGCGTGTGAAAGAAAATTTGCGAAATTCTCCAAAAAAGAAAAGCGAAAAAAAAAAAAAAAGAGCAGGATTGGCAGCGGGGGAACTGGGGCGGGGAACATTGTGGCTCAAGCTGGAGACACAAATGTGATTGTGTCAACCGTGCATTCCTGCCAATCATAGTGCCTGCCATGTCTTGGGGAAAAGGCTTAAAAATAGAGTCCCAGAAGAAGCAGCAAATTTACCATTAGAACCGTCCAGGTGGTTATAAGTAACCAGCTCTGCGCCACTGCAGATGGCCCGATAAGGGGCGCCAGCAGCAGACACAAAGGTCTAAACAGTTGGACTAAATGGGGCAGGTGATTTCCCATCTCTTTCACTGCCCTCCAGGTGCAGCCAATCACTACTGGGGATAAGTGGTGCCCAAGCCAGCAAACCAGGCAGCTAGTGAGTGGAGGGGCCGGGAGTCTATCTGGGGCCATGCATTATTCACGTGCACTGCTACGGCACTAAGACCTCCACAAAGGAAAGGCCTAAGTTTCCATCAGTGCCGACTTGTTTCCAATTTATTATTGATGGCAACACTACACCCCTATACTTTTCTCTGATTTACTGGATTCTATTATTGTGACCATGATAAAGGGTACTTCCAGTAAAGCCCGGAAAAATAAGACCCACCGGTTGAAACATTTTAGTTGCCGATTTTTTGTTGGGTTTTCTAGTCTTTTTTTAGTTTATTTGCACAAAGCAGAACCTGAAAGTTTCTCACGACATAGCGATTTCCCTTGTCATCAATCAAAGACAAGATTCCATGCACAATAAATTTAAGCATGAAGACTTCCTGTTAGACCTAAATGAATTAAATGAGCAATCGAATAGCCACATCATGACCACATGTAGCCATAAAAAAAAATGTTCCCTTTCAACAGCTCCCAGTGTGTAATGGTAATTGCATTATTTCATATCATTAAAATATATTTCTTTTTACATAAGAGATTTATGATGTTATTTATGATTTATGATTCATATAGGAGACCATATCATGTCAAATTCTTAAATGTTTATACTTTGCATTGTTGCCGTGGTATTGCAGCTGTGTCCGATGACCCCCCGTGGTGTCCCGATCCCCCATTTTAGGAAACCCTCTCTTATATCACCAGAATGAGACTGGACTTCAACGCCACAGAGACACAAAGCTGTCATGGAGTTTTTGCAAAGTCAGACTTTTTATGAAATTGTGTACTTATCTATTGTTTAGAAATAGGTCAAGAAAGTGATATGGCACTGCTCTTGAACTTTGAAGCAGTTGCTGTGCATTTCACATTGTCCGCATCATTTCCATACACACATCAAAGATTGCCTCCAAATCCCCAGAGGAAACACAATCAATCTGCTCAGTATGCGCGGATGGGACAGTGGGCCATCTCTCCCTTTGAGGATGTCGACGCATTTGACCGATGTGCAGTCAATCCTCCAGATTGTGGGTAATCATCATTATCGGCCGAAGAAACAAGCCTGCTCAGCTTCAGGAAGGGCACAAGGGATCTGCCGGGTTTTCTTATGGTGGCTTAAGACTTGAGTCTGGATTTGAGGAATTAAGGTAGATTGGAACACAACAAAATGTGCCTTGTGATCATCCATCCCAGTCATCATACACAGGCTGGCTTGCAATGTTTTCTCTGCCTCATGGATTCCAACAGCACATGAAAAAAAAAAAAAAAAAAACAGAAAACCATGAAATATAAGAAATCTGAAATGAGAGTGAAATCATAAGAGATGCATCAAAGATCTGTAGATGGGAATTCTACAGAATGGACAGTGGATTATGAAAAATGATTTCTTCCTTACTGTGTTTAAAGGTTAGGTCTCTATTATGCAGAGAGCAAAATGTCAGCAGTATCCCCTGAAAGAGTGGACTGCGATATTAATGGAGAGTCCAGCAATTGGGCTTCCCCTGACTGAGTTTCCCCTCTACAGACAGACACATTATTCATTTAGACGTCAGCACTTGGTGCATGTAGCACTAACATCTACAAACTAAATGATGGAAGAAAATGCCCCACCCTAGTAGGCAGCAAGTGGAGGAATGAATGTTGATCATGTAGTATAATGGAGAGTAAAAATACTGCTACAAGAGAATTTAGGAGCGCTTCCACTGCACAACTGCAGTTGTCACCCAGGATACATTAGCATAAAGCTCAATTTTCAAGCTAATATTGTCCTTTCATTGGGTTCTTCTCTATCTGTGAGACTGTTAGGATGGAGGGGGAAGTGCAAGGAGATCAAGGGAACGTAGCAAACAGGAGCTGGAAAAACATTTGCATCTCACATTTCAAATATTCCCCGGCACTCCACCCTTAACCCCCCAATTCTTACCCCTCCACATCACAGATAAATAAATTGAAAGAATAAATTGCCCAGATTTGCGAACAAGACAGTGAATGGAGGTCTGTCTGTATATGTGGCCCTTCAATAGACTAGCAACCAGTCCAGGGCGTAGCCAACTCTCAGCCGATGGCAACTGTGAGGCTCCAGCATGCTTTGCACCCATGAGTAGGATAAGTGGTAAACAATGGATGGATGGATGAAAGAATAATGTTTGTAAAGCCTATTGTCATTGCTGGTTAAAGTTGGTTAATTCTATATACATTTTACATTAAAAATACTTAACTATCAATAGTTGGACCTTTAGAAAGTTTAATTTCACTTTAGGATTTATCGATCTATTCATTGCTGTTGCTCAATATTAGGTGACTTCTTGAAGGGTTTAACGTTTTTTTGTTTTTTCATATATACTGTTTCAAATATTATCAAGCCGATAGATTTTCTAAATGACCATCAACCGGTGGCATTTTACTGTAGTTTGAAAAATACAACAAAACCTATAATGTTAAATTCCAAGGAGTGAATAGTGACTTAGAGTTTGCAAAGACTTTTTGTAAGTTGCTTTAGATAAAAGCGTCTGCAAAATGACTCTAATGTAAAGAATTAAAACAACAGTCAAAAAATTATTTTTTTTGACTGAGAGCCCCTAATCCATGTCGTTTGATACTTTTCCCAGCCCTACTTACAATAACTAAAAAAGTGTTACATCTCCGGTGGGTCATATATCAGCAGTGGAACTGACCCACCTGCCCAAAATAAATGTATGATGGATTTAATTTGATACGGAATCGTCTTTGAGTCGAGAAATATTCTGTTATATCATTTTTTTTATAATGACCACAACAATAAAACGCTATTTTTAGAATCCAATCGGACCATGCCGCATCACATGGACCACAAACAACAGGCAATCTGCTCGATGGAAATGGATATCATACACAATGATTTATCGTGCAGTCATCGGTCCTACGGCCACCACTTCATCTAACATGCAAAATGGCTTCAGCAGTAGCAGAGGATTAATTTTTGATTAATATTCTTTTGCAGTGGTAAATGTATTGTGTCATTTAACAGAGGATCAGAGAAAAATTTTGAAAATGTCTTTCTTAAAAATAGTCTAAAATGAATTTACACATGATGTAAAATAGTAAATATGGTTTCTTAACAGATGGGTTGGAACGTTGTAGTGAATTTTGAGAGATTCTAGACACATTCTAGAGACATTGATTGAGGTAATCGTTTCTCCAGAAGAGCCAGTCAAAAGTTCTGTGATGATCACAATCTTATCTTACATCTGGAATTATACCTTCACAAGCAGCTTTGACACAGATGGACTTAACACAACAACATCACTGTAGTAAAAATTGTCAATGTATTTCTTTTTTAGCTAAATACAATTAACAAGCCGTCGGCAGCTGGCTTGAAATTAGTAACAACACATTTTTCTCTCAACAGCAGTATGAAGGAGCAGGAGATGGGGAGGTTGGTCGGGCACGCAATTACTGTCGTATTATACGTGTCATTTTGACACTCAATCTGAGTTTCTTCAACTTTGTATTACATTTATCAAAGGTATAAAAGTATAAAAGTAGCAATGCAGTAATGACTGAAAGTCCAAGACTTAAAATTACTGGCAGGCATCAGTACAGTTTCACAGAAACAACCCCTTTCAATATTTTTGACATTTGAAAACTTTTAACATTACATAATTAAGTCAGCATTTGCTACCTTTGAAAGTCACCGATGGCAGAAAAACCTATATTCGAATATATAAGACCTGTGCTTTTGATATCAATATGAATCACAACCTCTCTGCAAGAATTAAAATAATATCAGTAGCTAAATTCCACTTGTTACAGCCTGTTACAAGGCTTTTACAATATTCAATAAACTCTAACATTGTTGTGCTATAACCTACTTTGAAATGTAATTCGATTTAATCAAGACATCGTCTCAAGGTAAAACAGAAGCTAACAAGCTCAATGGATAAATCAGCTACTGCTCCCTATTCTTTTTTATTATCTGAGTTAGTTCAGATTAGAAGCAAGTTGCTTTGAATGTCTCAAAAAGTGCGAGCGAGCCAAACTTTAACCCCCTGGCGGTCATGGGATAACTGAGATTCAAAACCCAGAAATGGTGTAACATGACATAAGCAGACCGCAACCGGCGACATCCTGTTTACCCAGCTGGACCATCTGATCACTTCATACCAAATGATACCAATAAATTGGCAGAGTATCAAACAAAGTTCTGCAAAGTCCGTCTTTCTCTGGATAGGGACTTGAAGATAAAGTTGAAGACAAAGTATGTAAAGCTGAAGCTCATCAGCTATAATGAGATTTCAAAGTTTCTCTCCTCTTCCAGAGGAACTTTCTTGTGCACATTTACAGGCCTCATCACGATATTGGAAAATTTTGTGACAATTAATATAGAAAATGTTGTCCGCGACGAGTTCCATTGATTTTAATCAATAGGTGCCTTTAGGTATAGAAATGTTTCGGAGACGGTAAGATTATGACACCTTAACTTTTCAGGATTAAACCTCTCACTTTGGAAGGAGAAAAAAAAAATCTTGGTGAAAAGTCCTTCAATATTGTTTCGCTGTGTTCACTGAATAAAGCCATCGCTCACACAACAGGGCAATGAATTCATGTCTGAAAGTGAATCTCCGCTTCTAAGCCCTTCAACCTTGCCGCGGCACAAAACTCCGCCAACAGCTCCTTCGGGTAATGTTGAAAAAGACAATAGGTGGAAACTGCTCTAACCTATTTGCCAAATGGTCTGTCATCTAATGCCCCGGCACTGCTCTATTGTCTAATCCTGTGCTGAGGCCGCTAAAAGGATACATCGGCACTAATAAGATGAATGGGCTTTGACCCCGAAGCTGCTAAAAGCCAACCTGGCCAATTTATCTGGGTGACCTCTACTCCGAGCAGAGCTGGCCCTCACCTCTTCTGGAAGCCTTCAGTTGGGATCAATAACACAAAGGCATAGCGATCCAAAACAACATCGTGTGCGAGTCGAGACTTTGCTTGTTTTCTCTTAACGGTCTTTTATGCGATTTTGAGAAATGTCAATCTTACTTTTTTTTTTTTTTTAAAAACTATGAATACAAAAAAAAAACTTGTGGGTGAAATACGCAAACAACAGCTTAAGGAGGGCAGGACATTCGGTGGTTTGTATATAAAATGTCTCTTAGTTTAGTGGAAATAAAAAAAAATGATGCCAGTGATTTACTTGAAATGGTGAGGATAATGATGATAGAAACCCCTGTTTTTCTTTTTTCTTATACTATAATGAATTAATGTTGCTTACATAGTTTTGTATGTCTACTGCTTTATATCAAATTAGCTTTAATTCAATCCACTTTCTCAATCACATTTTTAATCTGATTAGTCCAAGAAAAAATATGCCCGCTCCATATGTATTTATGAGTAATTTTATTATGCAAACCACTATCATGGCTATTCTGAGGATTGCATTTTGAGGGAAAATAAGATTTTGAGAACTAAATTAAGGATTCTGTTTCATGTACTGTTGTGCTGGTGTCGGCGGAGATAAAAGGCCCGGCTCAAGTAGGTCGAGATAACATACCGCTTTTACAAGAGACTATTTTTTCTTTCTTTGAGCATTATTCAGTTTACAAGGTATACAATATCATTTGCCTCAAATCTATAACTGCAAAGTGCTTAGGTTTGCAGTGGTGATTGGATGAATTGAACGGAGCACGTCCGTTACTTGAGCATCCCTTCATAGCCAGGATACCTAATGCTTTTCCACTGCCTCTGAAGTGACCACAGTTTCAGGATACTGTCCTATGGGCACTCGGCCAGAAAGCTATATGTATTCTGATATCATTCATTTTTAATCTGGACTAGAATATCAGTCCGAATCCCGAGCACGCCGCCTTCGGCTATGAGACTTCAACTCTTAGATTCTAACCAATTTGACAGATCTCGTTGTGACTGTATAAGTTGACGATTAATAATAACATCTCCCGGCGAAAAACTGCTGCGCCCGTATTCATTTTCACCGCTTCTTCCCACAATATATCTCTTTTGTGTGTTCAGCATATATGACTTTCCACTCCGTGCATAACCTGCAACTCTTCACAGCATGCAGTTGAAAGCTTCCCTGCTACACATGGCTGCTGTGGAGAAAGGACACAAGAGAAAGGGAGGGGAACCTTCTTCTGTGGCATAATGAGTTTGACAATGAAAGTGACACTGCGTCCTCCCAGGACCTTGCCATGTGATCAATCATAACAATGGCTCACCATTTCCTCCTCTGGATACTGACCTTTTTCCCTTTAGGAAAGGGCCTGCATGTGTGTGTGTGTGTGGGTGTGCAAAAATGTGTGGGTGTGCCCGTTTTGGAGCGTTCCTCAAGAATACTCTGCCTTTATCTTACGTCCAATCAGCCAGCGGACTCCTTTTTTCAAGCTGTGACAGTGAAAAGCAAAAATGGCACTGCAATGGCCTCCTTCAGCATGGGGCTGTACAATGTAAGTATATACATTCAGTTGTGTCTTTTATTAAAATCCAAATCAAAAACAAATAATTTCAGACCAAAAATAACCAAAACATTTGGTTTGAAAAGTGTAAGGTGTATACAAAAACAGGACAGAGTAAATTACTAAAAATATAATACTACTTCAATCAGCTGGGAATTAGTGAGAATATACCAACAAATTCATAGGAAAATAACCTTACAGTGATTATCAGTATAAAAATTCCTTATTTCCTATAGTTTTTATACTTAATGGTTCAAGGCCAGCGTTGTCATGTCAGATTTTATTTTCAGAAACTTTAAGTCAGACATTGCAAAAGGTTTTAAATCCAGATATAACGTAACTATTGTGCATCATAATCAAGACACATTAACTGCATTTCAATATCAAAAGTGACATTATGTATATTGCTATCAAAAACGATGTTGTTTGAGTATTGTGAAATCGTCCCTTAAGCCATGCTGACACGATGAAGATGTGTTTCACTTTCTTGTACGAAATATTTTAAGCCCGCATAAAACCCTTACAAATGTTGAGAGTGACATTAAGCTTATTTACTTAAAATCCCATCAATTGGTGCTTACAAGGTGATTTGATGGAGTTTCTCCAGCAAGAAAACCTGCCAGAATATCTCACAAATTTGATGGGGAATATTTTTAGTCGGTCTCGACAAAATGGGCCGTGTTTATGACAAAAACAGGCTGAAATGATAAGGCCGTGAACAGGACATTATCTTACAGTTTTGTTTTTTTTTTCAACTGCTTACTTTATGATATGGTCTGCAGTTCTCCATCCGTCCCAGCGGGCACATATCGGCTACACTAGTCAAACCAATAAAATAATGTGGATGAGAATATATAGTCCTATCAAATTCAAAGCTTTTTTTATGACATTCTCATGTATAATGTCCTCATGTATAATGTCCTTTTATCCTTCACTAAAAATGTAATCAATACAAATTGATAGTAATTTTAGATGGCTGACAAAATAAAATAACGACCATAAAAGGTAAATTTTTCAACCTTTTATTCACATATTAATTTTTTTCTTTATATTTGTTCATGTTTTATTATCATTTGCAATACTTTCAAAGATTTTGAGTTCAGATTTTGATAATGGTATAAATACAGTTTTAATCTTTATATTTCGTTATTATTCATTCATTATTTTTTCTGCTTATACTGCACTCCAAAGGGTTCACCAGTCCATCACAGCAGGATATACATGCAGACACGGGGAGAGCATGAAGGCAAAACAGCCCCTGTCAGAATTGAATCATGACCCTTCTTGCTGTGAGGCAGCGGGGCTAACCACTGTAAAGATAATAATCGTGATCATGACAGGTATTATTATCATTAGTAGTAGTAGTAGTGTATGAGATTATTCTTTAAATATAAACCCAGCATAGATGTAAGCAAAAGAGCCAACCCATTTGGTGTCGGCTGTAATTTAACACGGTTGCAAAACTGAAAACAAATTAAGAAAAAAGTCCCCGATTAACTATAACCAACTGAGTTGATGAACAGCAAGTCTTAAATATAATACTAGTACAATTCTCAATAACTTTTGACTTGTATTTTGATCTACGGAATGAATCCTCAAGAAATCCATTCAGTACTTTTTGTAACCAATTCATTTCTAGTTGTATTATCTTAGTCCAAAAGGTTATACTAATTTAATTTGGATCTTCTGCAACATGTTAATCAAAGTTGAAATCAACTGAAAAAATGTATGTGAGACAAAGTTCGCACTTCTCATGAAGCCATACTTGGAAGCAATGGAAAATTCAGACTTTTCAGTTATACATTTTAATTCGATCCCATGATTTAGCCATAATTTTAATAGACAGCAGAAGGATCAGTTGGAAAAACATAACCTTGGATTCATTCAAATTTACCATATTTCTTCACTTATCCTTTTGATATACATGTGACATTTTTAGGCTCACGGTTTAATGCATAGATTAATGCATAGATCTACTCAAACACCTTCAACTATGGCAATCTGAGGACATTCTAGGGGATGAAATCAAAAGCAACTCAATCTCTGCAAAAAGCAAGATGCTGTCCATTAAATTTAGTTTCTTGCACGTGGCAACAATTTGAGGCCGTTCAGAGGATCATATCTATATTGCTTCCAGATTGTTGAGAATACACGCTTCAAAGATATTTTAATGCGGAAACCACCATGAAAAGGTGAAGACTAAACAGGGAATTTAAAGTGTATGTGACTGTGTATGTGTGTGCGTGTACATGTGCGTGTGTTTGCCTGTGTTGAGGGGTTACACCCTTGGCATTTTATCGGAGGATTCGAGTCACGATTTTGAAGACTTCAGATTCCACCTTATAAAAGAGAGGTGAGTCAAGTTTGACTTTAACACCAGTGACTCACAACGGCACCTCATCTTGAGCCCTAAATCCGAAAGACGGGAGGTCCTCCCCAAGCTCAGAATGCTGGAAAAAAATTACAGAAAAAGAATTCGGTGCTTCGCCAAATGACTTAATCTCCCTGTAATAGTAGCGTGCAGGATCAATCTGCACGATGGTGATCAAGTCGCGTGACGAGAGAAGGATATGAGTGTAAAGAGACAAAGAAGGAGTACTGCCTAAATACGGCAACTCAAAGCAAGTCTATCTACTCAAGTGCTGGAATTAGATACTATTTGAAGGGACTTGTACGATACGTTAGAATTTTTATTCGACACCAACCCGTTACAGATTAACCCCATAGAGATGCGTGTTTCCTTTACTTCATTTTCTTAAGTTTCAGATTTATGTTTGTATTGAAGTGGTTTTGTTTTGTATTGAGCAGAGGTGAAACATTAAATGTATCTTGAATGTCCCAAACGGGCATCAATACATTATCATCTTATTGACCATAATAAAGTTACGTATACAATGAGTTGCACTATTTCTATGACTGAATTACAAAAAGTACTTTATGGTGGTTCCAATCAAATAAACAAAACCATTAATGTGCTCTGACATTCAATGGATTCTAGTTGGCAGTCTTCAAACATTTACCCAAAAAAAAAGAATAGCATGTCATCTCGCACTCGCTGTGATCAAACAAAAAAGCCTTTGACTGTAAATTACTCATGGGAAAAAAAAAAAAAAGCCAAATTCATGTGACATTTAAAGCTGTAAAAAGTACGGGGAGTCGTTAGACTGATAGATGGCAGCAGAAGTTAAAACCCTGCCGGCCAAACATGGCTGGAAATTCTTTACATCAATTCTTTACCACTGTAATACAGTGAAGCGGCCCGGCCGTTGTCTTTTCGCAATGACATTAGGACCTAAAGTTTTTAAATTTTAAATATCAAAAATAGGGTAGCGTAAGCTGTACTTTTTCTAGTTTTGTATTCTGAGCCCGCTCCCTTCATCAACATATTTTTTCCTTATTGACTAAGGCATACATATTGGACTATTTGATATAGAGAAAACACTTTGATATGTGATATTGTTAGAGCCTGATGAAAAGTTCACATGATGAAAACCCCCCGAAAATCTGACTGAAGTCAAAGCCTTTTAATGAAACATTTATTAATGGGAGTTAATGACTCTAACACACTGCTACAGCCAATGGAAAGTGCCAGAGCAATTATTTGCAATTAAAATTGGTTTTAATTGTGCGTGTCAAGATAAAAATTAGAGCAGCCTGAGACAATTAAGTTCCTGCACATGTTTCATCATTATATCCAATCACTTTTTCGAGACAAGAAGGGTTTTTCAGTCTGTGATGTAAAGCTTAAAAACACCATATCTTTCAAATATTTCAAGTTTTTTTTAATTTTTTTTTGTAGTATTATTTCGACAATAACTTTGAGCTGGTGCAAAGTTTCAGGCTCATTGCTGCTCCATAAAGCACTTGGAAATTTTGAATATGAAAAATAGAATATATGAACAAAAGCTACACAAAATGGTCAAAAAGTAAAGCATGAAGTTTTTCTTTATTTGGACTAAACTAAAAAAGAATCACCTTGACTTCCCTTGTTTTGATCGCCTTCATTGAACAACTGAGGAGCAGAAAGGTCAAAGCCACAGCACCACGACAATAAATATAACAAATAACCCAAAGCCTCAGGAAAGGAAAGAGGAAGGGGATTGTAAAAGAAAGGAGACAAGGCACCAAATGGATGGGTGGATTGGGGTTAGACCGTGGACGAAACATGAACACCCAGTTCACCAGGGATAATCCATATCACCCAATATGAAGAGAAAAATGTCTACTCATACCCCAGTGTATCAATAAATACAGTATATATTGAATTTCTTCTATCCGTAATGTTAAGATGTGTTGTTCTCACACTCTTTATTGAGTGAAAATGAAGGTGCATCATTTTTTTAAATAAAATTGTGAAAAGGTGTTTTGTGTGTGGATTCGTGCCTCGTGATTGTAACTTGAACTTTACTTGAAAGTGGTTCCCAATAAGCAAGACAGTGATTTGGAAATTTGGAGAATACACACAAATTGACAAAAAAATGACATAGTTATCCAGAACAAGACATTTTTTTTTATCTCTATCCAGAAATGATGTTGACCTTGCCTAAGGAACAAGCCTACCTTATCAACCTGCAATCATTTATCTGACTATGAACAAGATGTACCTTATCTACGGATAGGGAATCTACCAAAAATATCTGAGGAATTTAGAAGAACAAAAAAGAAGAAATGTGAAAATTATCAATAAATCACTGAAAGAAATCATCAAAAATGTGTTATTGTATAAACGTGAAAAAAATATGTCTTTGTACGTGTGGAATAGAATAGAATAGAATAGAATAGAATAGAATAGAATAATCCCTCAGGGGGGAACTTAGATACGGATATTAAATTGATGCTGTGAGGTGGTTTTGCTCAAAAAAATAAAGGGAATATTTAAACAATACAATGTTACTCCAAGTCAGTCACACTTCTGTGAAATCTAATAAGAATTTTTAATTCATTCAGATCCAGGATGTGACTTTTTTTGCTTATATATATATACATCTATATGCACACACTCTCTTCATGTATTGATTGTTCACCTCAATTGCTATCGGCTGGGAGGAGTAGCATCGGAATGCCTTGATAATATGTGACAAGAAGGAATCCCTTGACGAGGAAGTGTAAAATACCTTTGCTGATCCCAGAAGAAAAGTCAGATGATTCTTTTTGCATCCAAGCAGAGTGAAAGGCAGGTTTATAAAACATGTTTTGTTTTGTTTTTTTCTTCATTGCTGTGAGGATACCGGTTATAAATGTAATTATAAGCAAAACAACTGGACCAACATTCTAATCCCCATTTCTTCCCCCGGTATTCACACAAGTATAAAATGGCTTCCTGATTATTTCCGTATTGCATTGCATAGTAATACAATCACTCAATTACTCTGTGTGATGAAATGAAATGAGCCATTTTCTCTCGAGGACGGTAAATAGTGCCCCTTGTGATAGACAACTGCAGAGTAATTCCTAATCGTAATAACGTGTCCTACATGTCTGGTACCCACAAGCGACGAGGCTGAGCAGAATGCAAAGTAAGACAGCACTGCAAAAAGGAGAGGAAACCTTAAGTCCCCCATTTAAAAAAAAAAAAAAAAAAAAAAAAAAGTTCCCTTTGAGATGCTTGACAACACTCACGTATATTAACCAGACTCTTACTTGAGTGTAAAAATGATTTGTGATCATTCAAGACCTGATTTGGGGAGGCAAGCAAGTTCAAGGGATTTATGAAATTACAAATGCTTTGAAAGCAAAATCCTAATTCCGTGTTAAGCAGACAAGTAAAATTTGGAAACTTGAAATCTCTGGGTCACAAACGCTCTGGAATTGACTTTACAAAGGTCTTATATCCTTCGCTTGCATTGGGGAAATAAGAGAATTTCTGCCTATCAATATGAGAGTTTTTAAGCTCATTTCCTGCAGACAAACACAGTAAGTCAATTGAAATGATGCAGTTTGAAGTTTCAAGTTCCAAAATGAAGTACAATCTCTCAATCCTTATTTGGCATCAACTTGCATCCACATTTGACATCTTTTGAAAATAAATAGGTCTGTATAAATTACTAAAATTTATTATATGGTTTATTAAATTCAAGTTAAAGTAGTTGTTGTGTACGTGAGTAAGAGAGTGAACGCTGCAGTTCGAACCCTGCCTCTTGCCCAATAACAGCTGGGACGGGCTATAACACCCTTGACCCTGACTGCAAGATAAGGCGTATAAATAAAGAATGAATAAAATTGTAAATCGTAAACAATATATAGATTTTTTTTTTGACTCAGTACGCAACAATACATAAAGCTTAGCATACTTAGCGACTGCCATACTAGCAAACAAAACCTTCATTCATGTTTTCACCGATTTAATTTTTTTTTGTTAATTTACACATCTGCTTATTTACCTGTTTATATACGCATTTAATCAGAAATGTATATTCTATATGTGTTTGTTGGAGTTGAAACACGTTCCATCATTTTAAATAAGTTCAGCTTTTTCTGGTGGCGACCCCGGTGGCAGCTCCACATTCCTTCTGCTTTCACCCGAAATAAATATTACAATTTAAATAGATCTTTGCTTGTTTGCTTGCTTGCAGCTGTTTAATATGACATTTTCTAAATACAGCAGCATCCGTATTCATCCCAACACTCCTACTTGATATCCCAAAAGTCAGTTGTAGATGACACGCTCCTCACTTTCTCCTCTCGTCTTGAAAACTCTGTATTAATAAGGGAAGTGGAGGAGGTGCCATTTTAAGAATTTCAATATGGTGACTAGAGAACTTTGGGGTGGCTGCTACAATCATTTTACATATCATTTTTTTTTTTTTTCACAAGCAGCTGAATAAGTGTGCCAGGGATCTTTAAGTTGCATGAACAAACATTGATCTCTGTTAGGCGACAAAAACTTGGAAGATTCCTCCAAGCAGCTGCAGCCCTGATGCCGAATTGAAATCAACCTTGAGAGATTAAACCGTAAATTGTATGTATTCAGGATCTTTTGAACGCTGATGCTCTACTCAAAATTCATGAGTGGATTAATCAATTCATACGGTAAATTCATTGAAAAACATTCCTCGGGTATTTTAGGTATCAGTTCATAATAGTAGAGATTTAATTGCTAGTTCTCAAAAGCAAAACTGCAGATTTTCTCTGCTTTTCATTGCTGAGTAAATACACTGAGGTTGTCGATCAGTAATCACCTTGGACTTTAAAAAGGGTCTGAAGGACTTTTCCTCAACTGAGAAAGTGGAACAAGCATTTGAATCGAAAACAAAACATTTATTTAAGATAGTTTTAGCTGCACTATTTTTAGGATAGTATGCATTAAACATCATCTTTGTGGTATATTTTTATGTAATAAAACATTATATTACATCAGATAACCGAGTTAACTGACAAGTACCATTACAAATTATTGTTATTAAGGTTTAGTTTTTTTGTTATGAATTTAAAATGGATAGAAAGACCCTGGAAATATGAATACGATCTACAAAATAGCTGATAAAATAAATTACCATAAGAATGGAAGAATGTCATTTCTACTGAGAAAATCTTGAAAAAATTATCAAAATTTATGTCAGAAATTCATTGAAAATTGCTAAAAATGTGTAGGAGATCAAACAAAAATCAGTATAAATTCCTTTTTTAATTAATAATCAGGGTATAAATACACACAGTAGAATATTCTGCAATGAATACCTGAAATCTCTTTGTTAAAGTACACTAACATGCCATGGCCCATTGCAAGTGCCTCTTAATTAAGATAATTAATGCAATATTTAACAACCACTTCTATATGAACAGCTGGGTTTTCACACAGATGATATCTATAAGACCAAGCTATTTAGAAAATCAGTTTTACCTTATTAATATACTAATGTATCCAGCAACACACTCACAATTGGATAGTCCACTCTGCCGCGGGTGTCGCTTTGGTACAAGTCGCAAATTTCCGACTGCGTGTTATGGCTGATGTGCTCACCAGAGATACACCAACACGTGAATGAATCACACGAAATGACAAAGGGCAACAGACACGAGCAATGTATCAGCGAGTCAAGGTGTAAAATCAGATAAATCAAAATCCCCACACTGGTGATCGATTACGCTTTCGATCACGCGGTTCCCGGGGATCACTACATTTGATCCGCACAAAAGGAGGTCGATGATCTGAATCATTTCACCAGAACGGTGAGGAAACCTGCCGTGACACTTCGGCTGAGTCACGAGCATATCCTGTACCGCCTGTCGCCTGGAGCACGAGCAGCGTGAGGCCTTAAACAGCGAGAACTGTTGTGGCCTGTGCAAGTGATGACAATAAATGATGACAATCAAAAGCGCACCACCTTTCTTCAGCAGCTACAGGATACGACTCAGACATCTCTCTGGCTCTCATTAACGGATGATTAAAGTGTTTTTCTCTGGCCCCTTTTGGAGTGATGTTCAAAAAACATCACAGATGTCCAGCCCCTTCAACGGAAGAGAAAACTAAAAAAAAAAAAAAAAAACCCTCTGATTTATTCTTTTTGTGGCCGTAGTGAATTATAAAAGTGGTGAGGGAAGATTTCTGCCTCCTATGATCAATTGGGCGGATTCTACTGTCACAATACAAGGCAAGGATCTAAGACAGGAGTTTGACAGATGGCGCATCACCTCCGTCGGCGTGACGCCATAAGCACAGACGTGCATATGTCCTTGCGGGTGCACGTTAAAGTCTGCACATTGATTTTTCTAATTTCGGTGGGAAAAAGTGTGAGGGGGGGGAAAAAAAAAAGAAAGATATGTGTGCGCATACGTGCACAAGACAGAGGAGAGAGAAGAGTGCGACAACATGACAATGTGCATGCAGAGAGGCATGTAAGGGGGTGTCTGCTACGCTCTCATACTCCCACCCAAAAAGCCTTTGGTGCTCGCTGTGCTAAATCACACTCTGCAGTGACTCCTCTACTGATTTAGTTAACCTTTTCCTGGCACAGCTGACACAATCTGCGAGCTACACTCAACTGTAAAACATGAGCGTAATTCAAGCCTTAAACTAGGGCAGGGAGATGTGACATTGTTGCCTTTTGTTATTAAATTCAAAATATCAGATGAGAAAGTCATATTTTCAGGTGGAGTTAAAAAAAATGCTTCAAATGCTTGTCAAATGCTTCCTAATTCAGTGTCTGGTCTTTGTAATTGTTTAATTGAAATGCTACCCTAATTCTTTTTTTTGGGGGGGGGGTTTAAGGATTTTAAAAATGATCAGGAAATTTCCTTGCAGAAAGTAATATGTTGGGAAACATTTGCTTATTCAATTGAATATCTAGTAAATATTTTGTTTATTAAAATGTATAACTTTTTTTTTGTTTGTTTGTTTTATCCTTATTATGAGGCTGTACGTTATTTTAGCCATTTTCTTGCTAAATTTGACAGTGAATGGTCTGCAGGTTTGGTTCAAATTCTACAAAAATCCACAAACACATATAACAATAAGAGAATTTCTAAACGCCGCAATAACTGTCCACACCCATGAAATAATCTGCTGAAAAATACATGCGTATCGACACCATCCAACCTCAATCTAAAACCATAAAGGACTAGCATTCTCTTCAAAATGAGTCTGGGGAGAAGGTTCAGGCTACAGCCAACAATGCTTCCATAACAAAGGATGACAAGCATCACAGTGGAAGGCCCTCTCTGTTACCAGGGGTCAGCAGGCGTCAACACTCGCCCACTGCATGATAAACCCCATGTGTGATGTTTTATACAGGCAAAGAGAGCTGTCACGAGGTACTGCAATGCTGTAGCAGCAGTTCCTACCAAGTCAGTCTGAGCTTTTTCACACCCTATTAGGATTGAACTCAACTGGGCCATGCTATGTTTCTGTTTTCTGCAGTTATTCAAGTTTTATGAGGGCTAGGAGAGGGTGATATGGACACAATTCTCTATCGAGGCCTGTATTATTTTATCACTGCAGCAATGTTCTGTAAATTCAATTTTAGAAAATGACAACGGTGCCCTTGTTCACATTTACATATGTTCTTATTTTACCCAGGCATTTTAAAATAGAAACAACTACAGAACAAGCTGTAACCACATCAAAAGATGATGTATAGAATACAAAAGCATGTATAGACTAGCATTAAAAAAAATAAAAATGCTGGCTGTCTTTCATAAATAGGAGTGAGTTTTAGATTGTTTTGCTGGATACTGATGCAAATAAAAACTTGTCTGCATGAGCTCAGGTCTCTGCTTTGCTAGTGCTTTCATCGCCTTGTGTTCACAAAGCATTGCATTCACAAATGCTCTTGCATACCGTTTAGCAAGCAAGGTGCTAACCAGACCTGCAACTGGGGATGTTCAGTATCTTCTCCAAAGAAGACTTGTCTATCAACTAAACCACAAGCGCCCCCTCCAGTTATCATCCTTTAACGTGTGTTAAAGCGTCCTCTATGATTTTCTTACATACAAGTTGAATAACACTTCGATCTCAGAACCCCTGGGGATATGGTTGGTCTCTGGGGTTGAAAGATTGAAGTTTTCAGTCTTTTGGCAACCTCATGAGGAGGTTATAATGGGAAACAATAGGACCAGATAAAAGAGTTCTGGTCCATAAATGGATATATATATTATATATAAATGTGTATAAATAAAATTAGTCTGTATTTGTATATATTTGTAATATAAATACATACATAGTTACATACTACATTTATATATATTTGTATAGGTATATATGGATGGGGGTGTGGTGCGTATATATATATATATATATATATATTTCACACTTGTTTTGTTTTCTTTTGTTTTGTTTCATTAGTACAGCTGCGATCTAAGTGCTTATGGAAACATGATGGCCGTTTTATCAGAAGGAACATACATGCATCTCTAAAGACCTCTGACATTCTTTTTGTATACGTCTGTGTGTGTGTGTCTGTTGTGTGCATGTGTGTGTTATTCCCCACATGCGTCACTCAAATGCACATCAGGCCTTTACATAGCGCTACTCACACCTTTACATAGCACTACAAAACCACGCCACATGCAAAAGGTGGCTCAGTGTAGACATATAGATCCAACCAGTGGTACTTGTGCTCACAATCTGGCTTATGTTTTAGTTCAACCTCCTCCTCTCTGACGTTCAAATGTAGCCAAATGACCATACAATCAGCAGCTGGGACCCGCGTTGTATCGGTTGGCTTGGCATTCAGTTTGTCACTACTGCCAGCTTGGCTTTGAGAACGCACCCTTATGTTATTTGGAAAGGATAAGCCATGTGATTGGATGCAAGGCATGCTTAAGGAAACCATTTATAAATCCATGCAATGCAAAAATGTCATACACAAGAAAATGTCTTCATTGTCAGCAGGAGGATGTTTGTCAGTAATTGCCCCGTGCTAGCTTTGTTGAGCTGCTAAATATATCTTACTATCCAATTAATGTCTTGAAAATAAAAGAATGGAATTAGAATTTGCGGCCATCATCATAGTGGCATTGTAGCTCTGCTCGCATAAAAATGAAAACATCTTAAAGGCTAAGGTACCGCTTGATGGCTCAAGGTGGGTTCCACAATTGGATTTAAGCCAGTGGGTTGTTCATCCATAAACATGACCGGTCAGATCAGACTATTCACAAATAAACAAAGCTCTGAAAGGAAATAGGATTTTTAAATCACTCAATAGTGGACACATTTTAATCCATGTTCAAAATGACATGATACCACATATGCATTCGAAGAGTACTAAATGTAAGAGTAAGCAACAATGAAGCAACTCTTTTTACATGAGACTGTTTTTAATTTGGGCCTTTTCATAAAGGTTTGTATATTACAACACTTGAAATAAACAACAAGTCTGGATGGATGAAAACACAGTGCAAAGTTTTAAAAATGTTCTGGTTTAAAATCTTCAGGTTTCACTGTTTGAATACTAATGGTTGGATAGAACTTCATCCGGCGTCCTACGATGGATGTAAAATCCCATTTTACAAAGTATGGTCGAAACAATTTATTTAGGTCTTCTATCTACATTGTCTATATATTGCACTGACAGCTGCTTGAATGGGCTGATTTAAAAAAAAAAAAAAAAAAGGAAAAAAACAGACCCAAATTCTAACCCAGATACTGGATCACACTCAGATGCGCACGGACCAAAAAACCTCTCTCGGTAGATAATTTAAAATTTAAGTAATTATTGCCCCCATTTACATGTGGCCCACAGTGCGCAGCACTTCAGTACCCAGCAGGAGACACAGGGCGCTATGTTCATGCTGTGCCTCCTCCTTTTCTTCGAGTCTACCACTCAAATGCACAGCGGTCAGCAACATCACACATACACTTTAACTGCCAGTGAAGGCCAGTGTCATGTGGTGCTGGGCAATATGCAGGAAAATTCACAAATAATCAGACCGCAGTCCCCAAACCATATGACATACATATATATATATATATATATATGTATAACCATACACACACTCAGACACACACACATATATATATATATATAAACATACATATGTATATGCATACAAATACATATGTACGTGTAAATATATGGGTATATATGTGTGTATATAGATATATATATACTGCTCAAAAAAATAAAGGGAACACTTGAACAACACAATGTAACTCCAAGTCAATCACACTTCTGTGAAATCATAGTGTCCACTCAGGAAGCAACACAGATTCATTTTGACTTGTTTTAGGGACATTACATCAAAGTTGGATCAGCCTGGAGTTTGTTTTTACACTTTAATTTTGAGTGTGACTCTTATCCAGACCTCCATGGGTTGATACAATTGATTTCCATTGATCATTTTTGTGTGATTTTGTTGTCAGCACATTCAACTGTGTAAAGAGCAAAGTATTTCATAAGAATATTTCATTCATTTAGATCTAGGATGTGTTTTTTAAGTGTTCCCTTTATTTTTTTGAGCAGTGTATATACACATACATAAGTGTATATATATATGAATGCATATACACATGTATACATATATATGGGTGTGTGTGTATCTCTACGAGAGAGATACAATATTTGAAATGTAACCCAAGTCTAGTTTGATGTGAAGTAATACAGCGCTTCTGTTGATGCAACTGAATTTCACTCAAGAAAAAATGTGCAAGAAGTTCTTAGTGTTGTTGAACTCAGTATCTCAGAGGCATCTGACAGTGACACCATCACTCTGGGTTTGATATGAAACACTGGTGAACTGGCAGCAATGCAGGAGTGCCTGAAGGAAGGCCTCACACATCCATACACAAACACACACACACACACACACACACACACACAGTATTGTCGGATAATATATATTGCAATATATATTCTCGCCAATGGGCATCTGGCTGTCTCTCTGTGATGTAACCAATGAAAATGACTAAAATATCCAGAAATATTTTGTATAAGTCTCATAACCTCATTGGATCAACAAATTACAAACCCACCTTGAGGTTGAATGATGACAAGGTGGATTTTCCTCCAGCAAATAGTTTAATAATAATAAAATAAAATACGATGTTTAAAAAGTTTTATTGTAACTCTCTTGAGAAATGGATTGGTCTAAACTGTTGAATTAATGTCCAACTATTTAGAACAATGATTTATCAGTTTTTGCTGTATGCATATATCAGAAACATGATCAAAAAGCCTAAAATCACAGCTAACCAAATGTAAATCATTTTGGTTTTCCTCTACATTTCTGTAACAGTAACTTATCAATGCAGTTTTCCCTTTTTCTAAAGTCTTATAAACCAATAAATAAACTGTTTGGTTGAGGAAATAATTAAGAAATTAATTAATAATCTTTTGCTGCTCCTACATAAAATTAATAATCACTAAGAAAGTGGTGTACAGGTGTGACAGGTGTGTAGATACAAACCTGACTCCAATAATAATAGAAGAGAATGAGATTTTATATTCATTCCATATCTTATATTCTTGCTGCCCTTGAGGTCTTTTCTCCTGTTATCACCATGATAATAATCCAATCCTAAACATCCAAAATGCACAATTTTTATGTAAATAACAAAGTACTGACACTCTGGTATTTTGATAAATCTACCAGTAGCATACATTTCATATAACACAGCAGCCATGACTTGAAAACATGGATTTCTGATGTGTGAAAGGGTTGGTCTTTTAAGGTCTTTTTGGGTTTGAAAAGTCTGAGAATGTTCCTTTTATGGATGACTGCGTGGTGCAGAGCTTCAACAGCTGAATGTAAATACATTGTTTCTCTTTTATTCAAGACTGTGTCACTTCTGGCAGAGTTGCAATCCCTGCAGACTCTCCATCGCAACCCCATACAGCTGCTACATGCCACAGCACAAAGGCACAATGTAACATGAGACTACAAGTGACAATATCTACCAGAGATGTGTGTATGAGTGTGTGTGTCAGTGTGAAGAGCAATATTCTTGTTATTTTTTGGTCTAACATCACACAATTAGGAATGACTAATTAAAGCGATCATGAAATCAGAATATCAGGAATAACATATCATTTTAAATAAAATAAAGGACAAAGTTTTATATAGATATATGTGTATTTTCATATTTATATATATATATATATATATATAAGTAAAATAAAGGACAAAATCTTACATACAAATATGTGTATTTATATATATATATGTGTGTGTGTGTGTGTGTGTGTGTGTGTGTGTGTGCATACATGTATATATACTGTGTATAGAGAGAGTGAGAGAGATGTTCTAGAGAGCCAATAAAATGGGTGCGCAAATCAATTTAGTTTAGAGAGAACTCTATGAGTGGCTGGGGATTCAGTTCAGTGTAAAATCAATGCTGACTACAAAGATGTCTATTTTTACCCGTTTAATAAACACTTCCAAAAAAAAGCCATCCTAATGCGAAGTCATAAACTATGGGTAGTGGTTATATGTAATATAAAAAAAAGTATATATCTATATATATATATATGAGGTAGAAATAGAAATCTGAATGTCATTTTTACAAGTGTAACACACACTGTAAAGTCCAACAAGCCAAAATGAGCAGGCATTACAGTTGAATTTCAATATTTATACGTTTATGCACTTCTAGAGTAAAAACAAACGGCAGAGGTAAGCATATTGGCTCTAGCTGGTAAAAGGTGATCTGTTAAAGCTCCATAACATAACCACTTTCTTCTAGTTTTCTCACAGGGGTTGATGCTGGCAGATGCTGCGCCCTGTCTGTGCGGAGGCTTTGGTACTTGTCTATGTCAAACACTCAGTCGAACAGAGCAGATTAGAGTGAAATATAGAGTTCATTTATGAATAAGTGGGGCTGAACGGCCCCTTGTCGAAGCTTCTGCATGCATATTCTCTTGATGGAAACCTTTGGATGGGTCATTTCTTTTTAGCAGGTTCATTAAATAGTGAAAGTCAAAAGTGCAATGCCTGTTAACAAAAAATAAAAAAAGAAAGGAAAGGACCTATAGAGATGGGACAGTCAAAAGATTATTCTTTGTTTCTCATTCAAAATCTCAACGGTTAAAAAAGACGTCAAGATAAAAAATAATACATTTTATAGATCCCTTTGCAGATGCTTACTGTCACATTTACTGAGATAAACATCTAAAAGCCATTTTCCCCTTTTCGTGGAACAGATAAGGTTTTATTTCCATTATTGATTCCACTTATCAGCCCAATTCCTCATTGATCCCCTCATTTTATTTTCTGTGTGAAAATATGCGCCTCCACCAGTATGCAGTGTCAATGCAATGGTTATATTATCTCTTGCTCTGAAAAGCAGAGGAGGAACTAAAAGGCAGCACCTGGCTGATGTATGCAAAAGCCACACGAGCAAATTGAAGCAAATCAGAGAAAGGCTGTCTGCAGAGCCACGCAGGAAAAATACGAATATTTAGCTTCTGGGTGTGTCAAGGTGGCGGCGCCTTGGGCTGTCTATAATCACCTGGATTGGATAAAATTAAAGAATATTAATCACAGGATACCTATTAGGTTTGGGAAACATCTGCTAAATCTACCTGTTTGACGTGAATTTTATTGCAGAATGATATATATGCCAAAAAACAAAATAAATAAAAGCTCAGTTTGTTCAGATTAGCGTCTCAGAAACTTACAGAACCCGTGATATTGTCATTTTTTCTGTGTGAAAATGAATTTGCGCTCCACTGAGGGTGGAGGACGGGTGTAAACAGGGTATAAACGGGGCTCAGTGGCATATCTTCTGATGGTCGCTCTGATGTTGTGGTGCTGGATGAGCCATGGATGTTGGCGCAGTGGCATGGTGGCAAAATATGATATAAGCCAGGCGCTAAAGAGGTGAAGGTTATGTTTACTTGCACTTTTGTGGTTAGGCTGAGCTTTTAGCGACTAAATGCATACAGTGTAGCGGGCCAAAGCAAAGGCCAGACACTGGAACAAATATATGAGTTGGAATTCTGATGGCATTTTGAAAAGGTAAACGGCTTACTCAGCTTCCCCCCCACGAGACAAGCTCGCCATGATGAATACCACCATTAAGAAAATGACTTGTCCCAAATGTCAGACGGTAGCCAATGTTTTCAAAATCAAAATTGATAGCACATGAATACACAACATTTTCCTTTTTGCCCCTTCTTTAATATTCTTGTCAGGGATGTGTAATCAAACCTAATTATTTTAACTGCCTGCCAGTCTTTGAGATCATTTTTTTTAATATTAAAAGCTTTGCATAAATTGTGGTGATGATGATGAATGATACATTCTGTCAGGAGCCTTTTAAGGGGAACTTCTGAAAATAAACGTAAAAGCGTTATCATAAAACACTTGAGATGAGCAGGTTGTGAGAACACTGTTTTAAAAAGATATGGCAAATGAACCTGGCGGGTAAGCAGTTTTGAAATCGATGCAAAGAAAGCTAAATACTTTTTTTTGGGGGGAACGCGGCATTGAATAATCACAAAACGCTTCGCCTCCTTTCGATGCAGCTAAGATTTGCCCTCTTCAAACACACAACCTCAGTCTTCCGTCTCAGGTTTCCAGCATAATCAAATTTGCACTTCAAACCATCGTACCCATTTAATCAACTATTGTGCTTAGCCACTCGACCGCTGCACAATTTCTTCGTAAAATCTCAGACCGAGGCACACAAAGCTATCTTAGATTATACGCTAGCCCATGGGAAAACTTTATCAAATTCCGCTCCTTCCTGTGGAGAAGGAATAGGCGACTAGCAACCACTCTATTGGAAGGCCATTTTTATTTTCAGGCGTGCAGAGAGGAATCATTCTTTTGATCCGAAGGAACGACAGCAACAAACGCCTCTCCAGATACCGGCCCTACCAATCACGCTGCCGCTCTCATCCACCAATCAGGATCTTGTCTCCAACCATGACGATCCAGTAAGCCGCCGCTTTTTATGGTGATTTTAAACCGTTCGAAAAAACCAGAGAAAGCACGTGTTGCGGGAAAAAAAAAATAAAAAATTTAAAAGATTGGAAAGCGTGGCAGACTCACCCATTTCATTGTCCGATTTATTGTCCATTTCCGTATCGGTGAGCGTAAGCGCCGAATTGGAACGACTTGAGAGGCAGGAATTCTGCCCTGATATCACCCCCTTTCCCCAAAGATTCATGGTATGTTCCGGTGATACAGGCTCATGGTTTTCTGTGACGGCAGGTCCACGCGAGTAGCAGCTGAGGGGGTGGGAGAGGCCCGTCTCAGGGCAGAGCGCCAAACCCCTGCGAGCCGGCGGCTCACAGATCCCAAGTTGCCTCAGCGAAAATGTCTGCCCTACGGATGACAGAAATTGTAAAGTTAACAAACCGGGAGAAAATGCGGTTTACGGACAAGAACAGGGGCAACTTTGAACCACTTAACCCAAGTGTTGGGAGGGGGGGGGGGGGGGGGGAGTCATTGTAAATTGAAAGCCATCCCATTCAAATCCACTTAATTAGCAGGGGTTAAAAAAGGTGCTGGAAAGCATCTTCCATAGAAAATTCATAGCACACATAACTATCCTGTTACTGATAACACAGGATTAACAATCAAAACTAGTTCTTGTTATCATCTAAATGAAAGGAAAACGCCATCACATGTGATATTTCTAGTTTTTTTCAGGATTTCCAGATGCAGCCCATTTCAAATAAGTATGCTTTCCTTTGATTTTCATAACCATGAGGCTCTGGGATCTTACAGGGCATTAAATAAAAACCCAACTAGCACAAATATATGTATTTTGTGATGAATAAGAAACATCAACTGCATGATGAACCCCCATGAGTGACGATCACGATTACACCGGCAAAATGTCAAATTAATGAAATACCTGCTTATACTATCTGCAATCAGTTATTGTGTTTATTCTTAAATCAAAACATAACTGATATAATTGAAATATTCATAGATATATAATATGTGTATGTATAACATATAAAAATACTTTCAACATCAAATAAAAAATGAAATCAAATTAAACTTCATCTCCAGACGGATTCTGTCATACAAGCAATAAAATAAGATTTTTCAGATAACTTGGCTTAAATAGACAGCCTTGACTAACTAAATTAACCAAAATTCAGCCTCATTTAGACTCATGAGTAATGATTAAACATAATCGATTGCGAGATAGAAAAAAAAACGTTTTGCGTCTGCAAATGAAAATGTAAGATGTGTATTATAATCCAAAAAACTCCAAAGGTTTACCCAATTATTTTATTGTTTAATAATAATTGGACTCATTGTTAGATAAAGATATTCCAGACCATCTGACAAAGTGAGTAAATACCGTCACAGCATATATTGTTTTTCCATTAACCAGACGAGCAGCATTTAAATCTGGCATTTACAATTCAGGTATAAGAAATTGGTGTTAACCCTAAACGTCTAGGTTATAATAAGAAATAAAGAAGACAAGAATTCTTCCCACGAACAGTATTACACGTCCCATTCATTTAAAACAGGCACCAATTAGTGCCAGGAAAATGTGAGGGAATAATGAAAAGATTTTCTAATTACAATCCTATGAGCCAAATCAGTGCCACAAAATAGAATAAAGTGCCCAAACTTTTTAATTACAGAAATTAGGCCACTTTCTAACAGCCAATTAAAGGAAACCGTTATTTTCCTGAGCATTTTCGTTGTTATTCTGACATTGCCCAGGACAAGAACATCTGCTTTAATATGATCTGCCCTTATTTTTTTCTTTTTTTTTTCCACAAGTTTAAACAGAAGCCAGAAAATTATGTACTGGTTTGACGGCGTAATTGTTTTCACTGCTATTAAAGATAACTATTCTTTAGTGGCAGCGTCCGTGAGGTAAAGCCAAACTGTAAGAGGATAGAATTCCGACAGTAAAACAAACAACATAACTAAAGATGTTTCACACGATCGGACAGCGGCACATTTTCAAGGTTTTTCATTCCCATATTCACAGGGGCAAATGATCAAGGTTTTTTTTTTTTTTTTCATTCCTATATTTACTGAACCGTAATCTCACATTTACCGTCAGATAAACGGAGATGTGTATATCTTTAGATGTTTCTTTTTGTCGCAGGGGTCATCAGACCGATCCACTCGTTAAATCGGGTGTAAAAGCGCTTCGGGAGTCAACTCCCCCGACTCGTTTTATAGAGCTCGGTCCGACAGACGGTAAGACGACCGAAAGTAAAGATTGTGCACCGGCTAACCTGGCCTGCTGTACTCCACACTTTCCTTGTGGACCGACTCCTTGGCTCTGCCTCCGAACAGCATCCGCGAGGGGTCATGGTCAAAGGCCTGGAGCGTCTCACTGGAACTGTAGGATTTCTGAGTGGGTACGCGGCAGGCTCCCTCCTCCCGGTCAGATGAGGAGGCGGTGTAACGGCGTTCTCGATCTTTGTCCCTCTCGCGCTCTCGCTCTCGGTCTCTCTGATTCTTGGACAGCGAGCAGAAAGGCCGCTGCTCCCTCACCCGTTCCATTCTGCCCGCATGCTGGGTATCCGACTCCGTCCCCTTTGCCGATCTCCCGAGAGGTTACCGCCGGACAAATTTTGGTCTTTTTCACCCCCTTCCTTCGCCGCGGTCGCGCTCTACCGCCCCGCTTCGCGACCTCCGCCGGATTGCCGATCACTCCCTCAATGAAGCCAGCCCTCGGCCTCTCCACCTGGAGACAAAAAGGCAGAAGGAGAACAGGAAACACGAACGTCAGATAACACTAATCCATATGCTTCTTTGAGAGAGAGCAAATACTTATCCTCTTCTAATTGCCCCACACCCACCGCTTCTTCCCCTCACCCTTGACTTCTCGACACACATGACTTCACGTCTTTAAAGAACAATCATCCACAATTATTCCGCCTGCTTTAGCCTTAAAAGTCATGAAATTCTGCGGGGCATTGATTTTAGTAGTTATTTAATAAGGTTTAAATCTTCCATCAGAGGCAAGCAGGGAAAAAAAAAACACATATATATGTATGAAATAATTGTCCAACATTGATATGGTATCATGTGTTTTAATTTTTTTTTTAATTTGTTGTTATGGAAGACAGCGATACTATGTTCTCAAGCTGTTAATTGTTCTGTTTATTTGTTTTGCTTTGTTTGTTTCCTTTTTGTTTTAATCTTGGGGACATAAGATAAGTGCACAGTCAATAATTAACTCTGGAAATCAGGAGCACAAAAACAAACTTAAAGGTTAAAAAATCCACTGACAATAATCAGGAAGTTAACTGAAATGTAACAATATTAAAATCCATAACCACACCAGCCATGAATTAACCAAATATTCTGTGAAAACAATTTAAATCATGGGAAGAATAGCAACATTTCTCAATAGAAAATACTGAAAATGTAGTTGTTTAAATTTTCTAACAAAAATCAGGTCAATGACCCTTTTTTCAATAACATTTGAATAAGGCAAAGATATCAAACATGTTATAGATATATTTTTCAATTCTGGCTTCTGCATACAAATACCCCCTTCATAATGCATGGCTGCACACACACACACAAGCAAGCACACAGACATTTATAGGACAGCATGTATGAAGTTAAAATTTAAGCTTGTATTACAATATACATACAATGGCTGACACCACAGGCAGCTTTTAACATTTATCTGCGTTCTGGTTCTGGTGTTTATTTTCGTGAAGCTGATATTGAAGAGGCAGTTTTCAAAGGTGGATTTGAGACATCTTGAATATTTTCATGTGTGAAGTGGAAATTTGAAGCATCCTGGGGACATTCACCGAGAACACGTTTTATGGTGATCCTTCACCGTTTGGTCTGTTCTCAGGAAATGAGATAAAATAACTTTGATACATGAAAGCGCAAGTCATTTGGTCTGGCTAGTCAGGGATTTTAAATGTGTAAGTTGATGTCGTTTTTTGGGGAATTAATAAGTTAACATTACACTGATGGCCATGAATTGATTATTTATCGTCTCCTTGTACACTTAAAAATGTGTGATGGACATTTGGTGAAAATGAATGGCCGGTTATGATCAAGCGAATTCTATCTCTTTTCTCTCATGCAGTCGAGTCATAATGGTTTAATATGCCTGCTTCCTTAATTTATGTCTCCCTGGGATTTCGATCAGTACAATCAAAGTCCAAGAAACACAGTTTGACATCCTCAAAGTCATTCAAAAATATATTTAACACATTTCAACTCCATTTGGGGGTAAATGGAATCTCTTCAGTGTGTGTGTGTGTGTGTGTGTGTGTGTGTGTGTGTGTGTGTGATGTGAAAGTGTGAAGCCATGGCAATCCACAATCCAGACCTTGAACAGTTTTCATGAGAACTATTAGGTTGTTAATGTGTGAAAATATATACATATATATGTGTGTGCTTATATATATACATATATGCAAGCGCGCACACACACACACACACACACACACACATATATAGACATATACATACACACACAAGCACACACGCATATAGATACATTTTTATATTTAAAAAAACATATATATATTAAAAAACATAGGTACGTTATACACACGCATTTCATAAATGTAGAGATATAATTCACCATCTACATAGGGGAAATGAGCCAAATAATTTAAATATACAGGGGCAGAAAAAAATACATTCCCCTTTTTATTGCGATGGAGCTGGAGTAGTGTTAAACAGAAATACACAAGTAATGTAATAATATTTCATGATTATTCTCCCTACCAAATGTAAATGGCTTGATTTCCTAAACTAGAATTCATTGCTGGCCAGTAGGGAGAAAAAATACTGTATTGTTTTAATACAAGTATTGATCTTGATGATCATGATACTTAGTGAATTATAATCATAGTGGCTCTTAACAGTACCATTTATTTATAAATTTAGAAATGTCTATTTTAAGAAATCACATATATTGTTTATCCTAAATTCCTAACCCATATGATTGGTAAGGAATATATTCATTTACAGGCATATTTTTCATTCATTTCATTCATTCAGACAGTCTTGCCCTCTCTCATGCACACACACAGGGGAATACACACAAAAAGCAAAAGCATAACAGAGAATGATGACGGTGTTTCTCTTTTTGGAAACGGAACAGAAGATGCTTCCAGGTGGAGACAGGGCTCTAAAATGCAGATAAGGGGAAAAAGAATGTGAGTGATCAAGGAAAAAAAAAAATCTTGTGGGTTTTGGATGAGACCAGCGATGTGTCAGAAATGTTTCTTAGCAGCCATTTTCATTGGCTCCTGACACACACAAACGCACATACGCACAAGAACACACACATGCACTCACACACATGCACTCACACACATTGACCAGAATACTTTGATTTTTCCCTTGGCTGAGACTTATAATTTGAGAATCGACTTCTTCCCCAAAAGAGATGTACTTCATTTCACATCAAGCATCAAAAACTTCCAATGAAGACAGGATAGCGAGCAGCAAGATAGCACCATTCCTTTGAGAAATCCCCAAAAACTCAAGCAGCGGCGGCTGCAGCACAGGATGCAGGGATGAAGAAAATTGCTGGCCTTTCTGGGCCACCTCAGTTTGTTTGTTCCCCCCTTTCACTCTCACTTGCTGGATATATATCTGTCTAACCCATTTTCCCCGATGGGTTAAAAAGTAATCACTGACACATTTTCTTGTAACCTTGACGCTCAACTTCCCCAAAACACTCAAGCACAAAGACAAAAACAGATGCTTTTTTTAGGTTTCAAGAAATGTCACTAACATCCAAACATTTTTATGGAAATTGTAACATACCAGCCCAAGCTGATAGATCAGTGCACAAGAACCCTTCTAACCCACTCGAAATTTCATCACAGTCAAATGAGTCGGTTTTATTTGGAAGTACTATTCTTGATATTAATGAAAAACTCAATATTTGGTTTTATTCAGAAGTACTATTCTTGTTATTACTGTATATCACAATATTTGATAGTATGGAAGTATGGATCACTACGTCGGACACCACATTTCAAAATTCAACCTGAAATTATTTTTGGAGTATTATGTTTTTCAATAAGAAAATAAAAACATGCATAAATACACAAATAAATAAATAGGAAGGTATTATAGGGGTGCATTATAGGGGTAAAAAATGCACTTAAAATCCAAAGAGTTGTCAAAAACACCTTAAATACTTCCAAAAATAAACATGAGGGAAGATTTTGTGTAACAATTTTGTTTATGTTTTGATTTTTTATAAAAATTGAAATTAGCAGTTAATCTTGCATGTTTTCAGGGTATTTATTGAATAGAAAAGTGAGTCGTAAGTGAGGATATTAATATTGACTTATTCATCATTTTTTTATCGCTAATTCATTTTGGCAAAATCTCTCTCTAAATTGTAAACAGTTTCTTAATGTCTCATAGATAATTGCTCTTAATACAATTCCTGTGTGAGTTTCTCTAAATGTCTTAATTTATATTTATTTATTCATTTATTTATCTTATTTTTTTCAAATCATTCCTTAGTTTGCCCTTTTCATTACATCCATGTTTTATTTGTAGGGGGGTGATGTGACAAAAAAAGGGAAAAGTGACTTACAATAGACTCTTGTTCTTGGTGTAGAAAGGACAAGTGTCAATACAAAAATACTCCTCAATATCACAGATGGAGACACAGACAGACCAACAAATATAGATATAGATATATAGATAGCTAGATAGATACATAGATTGATAGATAAGTATTTTAATTGATATCTGACTTAATATTTATTTTTTCTTTGCGTGTGCGTATCCGTGTGTGTGTGTGGGCATGGGTGTGTGTGTGTGTGTGTGTGTGTGTGTGTGTGTGTGTGTGTGTGTGTGTGTGTGCTTGTGTGTGTGTGTGTTTGTAGTACTTCTCAATAGTTTTGGCTCAAAAAAATTAACAGATAAATACTTAGCGATTATAGCGATTATATTAATTTACAAGAGGGAAAATTATATTTGAAAATAAATCAATTAAAAAGAAATAAACAACTGAAACACATTCATCGGGGATTTAATTTCCATGCCTGGATGGTCTAAGTTACATTGTAATAGGCATAGTGATATACCAACAGGATAACTTCAGTTTCTCAATCAAATATTAACCTTTGGGGGAGTAGAAACATCCCGGTGTAAAGATTTCTGATTTCCTCCGAGGACCCTGACACGCAAGATATATATATATATCAATATATATGAATATACACGGCTCATTAAAATGTCACGTGAAGATACACATGGGATACCATCGGGCTGCAACAGTGACATTCAAGATTTTTTTAATTTTACGCAAAAGGTCACAAAGTCTCCAGGGGACATTTTGTTGTTTTTGTGAAACACAAAGTTTCAAAGGCTTTAACTGTAGTATGAACAACTAGTTAAAAAGCAGCCTGGCCTGTCTTGATCATGCAAAATTTGCCTCTGCTTTCTCCACGGTCAGTAAATACAAATCTTTAAACACCAGACATAGCCAAAGAATGTCACGTGAAGACGCATTTGATTATTTAGAAGCAAAATCATGGATTTTGCTTCTAAATAAAACCATGCTTTTTTTTAAAAAAAAAAAACAAAAAACCTTGCTTTCCGCTATGACATCTGCATTTCCTTTTACCTTTGATCACGCAGCTGAACTGGGACAGTCGGTCACCCATGGCCGCTCAGTGGAACAGTCGACACCGCAAAATTAGTGTCACACAGAGGTCCTCTGGCGAGCCAATGAGGCACAAAGAAAGACAGTTCTGGATCTATGTAGCATAGCTCCACACACATCCCAACGACTCCCATTCCAGTTGAGTTGTCCCCCTGATGGCCGCTACTGTCCTAAAACCTCTACATTTCTTTGAGGTTTAAACCGTAAACCATCTGTATTATGCGGTGAGAATAAATGCGTCCAAGGCTTCTGGCTCTTCTGGGCCGGTTGGAGAGGTTTCAGGGATCTAAGTGAGATTTACTCGTTTCATGTCTGAACATATGTATGATCATCAAGGAGAAGGAACGTAATGTTTTATGCTTCCAACTTGGGGATTTGGAAGAGACAACCAAAGGGAAGTACAACCTTTTAAGATGTCTTAAAATCAATGTGCCATTTTATTTGAAATTAATAAATAGGGAAGTGACACGCGGGGTGCCACTAATCAGATGTTGTCTTTTGATGTTTCCAGCAAAACATATCCATCAAGAAAAGTGACTTTGAGCCATTGATAAATAGATCAGTTACTTAATTCATGGGTCAATTTATAAGAAATGAAATATTAAAGTCATTCACCAAATACTATTCAAAAGATTCACTTTTGGGATATTTAGGCTGAAGTGCTCGGAGCCCCAAAAATCACATTAAAAATTCTGAACGGACATGTAACTTCACAGAAATGAAGGTCCTGTTACTCAGGATAATCAGGGCCTGGTGAGTAGTGAGATTTGTTTTTGTGATAGTATACACACACACACACTATAGATACACACTATGTATATATGTGTATATAGTGTATACATATATACATCATACACATAGTGTATGATTGTTCAGCTCACATCATTCTGCATGCAAGTACTCACATACTGCACCTTAACATATGCTTGACATGTGGAGCATTTTATAAAGTGGAATAGCTACTGCTAAACAAAATGCTGAAACCGCAACTCTTCGGTTATGTTTTTTTTTTTTCTTTGGGGGGGGGGGGGCGGGGGGGGTAATTGTATTTCCACCGGCTAGCAAAACATCAGCTCAGATTTCCCTGTCAGTGACCTCTGTAAATAGTGTTATTAAAAGCATTGTTGTCATTACTGGCGTGTCCCTCCAAGACGATCCACCTGTCACCAAGTGGCTTGGAAAGTCTCCCCGCCTCCCCTTCCTCATCTTGTTGCTGGCGATTTGCCGAGGCACAGATCTGAAGGCTCTCAGCTACGGGGAGTGGTGAGAGTGGCTGATGGAGCTAGTGGAGATCAGGGCTGGTTCCCTTTAACACAGCCAGTACCTCCAACAATACCCGCCTCTGACAGCTTTGCATAATTCATCTTGTCGAGTCTCTCTCCCTTCCCTCCTTGACGTTCTTTGCTCCCTTTCCTCTTCCCACTTTCTCAGTTCTTTTTTTTTTTTTTTTTTTTTTTTATTTATTTATATTTTTGCATCTGTGTGTGAGTGTGAGTGCCTCCCGGCAATTGGAGATGGGGAGAGGGAGAACCAGGGCAGTGTTCCATCAGATGCTGCCTGTTTCCCCCTGACACCAGTGATTTTGGAGACACAGAAGAGTTTGTCTGCAGCACATTGCCCAGACTGTGAATTCTGGATACCATCTGAACCAGATTGTGTTCGTTCTTTATTGAGGCTCAGTGCCTAAATCCCATGGTGGAGCAAACAGAGGGGAACATCTACCTAAAAATAATTCTAAGAAATCGAACCTGATCAAGAGCAATGTTAACGCGAGCCCTAAAATGTGAACGTTGGAATCGAATCGGATCAAACTCTGTCATGTCTCTCAGTGGTGTAACTGAAGTTTTGACATTTTTATGCAGATTATTATTTGCATTTCCCTATTTTGTATTATGTAAACTTTTTGACAGATGGCGCGAGTGAGATGAAGAAAAAAGGACAGAGTCTTAACTACATGCATTAACAATTGAATTTTCTGCAGCAGCGTCATGACAGACGAGTTCGGTAAGAGTTTATGAGACTCAGAAAAAATGACGTCATCCTCTTAGTGCAAAATGTCTTGTTTCAGAATATGATGCAGACGTTTCACAGGTAAAGCAAAGACATGCAACTATCCGCTGCAGACATTTCAGGTTATTCTATCTTTGCAGATACACTCTATGATACAGCTAATTTTTTTTTTTTTTTTTTAAATACCGTTGAAACCAATCACAGAGGATCTGATTCTCCCTTTACTTATATTTCTATTCATTTCTGTCACCGGAATATTAGAGCGGGAGATGTCTACCGTAATCAATTTATTGTCTGTTTGCTTGGTTTGCGTATTAAATAATAAAACCAGCATCTGGCAGCACCAGAATACAACATAATAGATTGAGCATGAATGTTTACAAATCGTCCAAATAACCCTTCCCCGCTGGCTGTGTGAGTTATATATTCATTGAATCTTTAGTGGGGAAAACCGCAAGCGCAGCCCAATTCATTTTTTTAAGTGTAATTGCCCAGTGTGGACAATCGGAATATAAAAACCTGATTTTATAATATTTCTCCTGTAGTGTCTCCCCTCTATCTCAGATGAGAATGGGAGTTATTCACTCAATTCACTCATACATGCAGGTTCCAGCATTCATCGGTATCCAAGGTTACAAGTATGGAAAATCTCAGCTGGTGCTGTCTTCTATGTCAGCCAGCGGTCCTAATTCAGGGGCCGCAATACGTGACAAGTAACTTTGTTGATGGACATTTTCTGGCGAAACATAACTGTCATCTAATGTTTCTCATCATGAATTAAGTCCACCATTTGCAAAAATCTACTCCAAAGACCTGCAGCAATTTATAGGCGAAACCATTGTAAGCCCATTATTCCAGAAATAAATTAAATTGTGATAGTGTAAACGCACAATAATAAAACCTCAGCGTCATGCTGGCTGACTGAAAAAAACAAAAACTCGCATTATATTTGCCCATATCAAGTTTACAACAGCGGCTTTAAATGATCCTGCAAAAAAATATTATCATTGCAGGTATTTCATTTATTAAGATCAACGGCATATTTAATTACCTCTCCTCAATCAGTCTTACTTGATGGTCTAATCTGGACGTGTGAAGACGATCGTAACACTGCTACAGTAGTTCAGCGGAGCGTGGACGAAAGCGTGGCCGAGCATCATTATCCCCGCTACATTTGAAATGCTGGCAGCATTGCGGGCTACCGGATGAAAACCCAAATGTAGAGAGATTGTCTTAGCCGCTGACAACACCGGGTGTCATTCAAATGCATCTCACATGATTGTACAACAAACTAACCCCCTCTCCATTCTCTTGCATTCGCAAAGGAGATGGAATTATTGCATGCATAAGACAGGCAGAGAAATAAAGAGAAGCAGCGGTGGAGAGAACTATAATGGGGGATGTAACAGCCCTGCTGCGACTTCGGAGAAATCTCAAATACATCAGACGTAGAAATGGTGCTTGCGGTAACGTCTTCACCATTTCGCAAAGGCATCAAAATAATGCCTGAATAATGCAAAATCTGAAGAAATACAAATTGCATGAACGCAATGAGTATAATTTTGCACTTTATAGAGAATAATGCATTGAGTGTATTTTCACTTTAGGCATATGGTGCCATATAAAACATACAATCCAAGAAGCAACTGGAGGGGTTTATTCTTCAGTTGTCAGCGTTTTAAGGAGAATGTAGGTCATGATGGTCCGCTATCAGAATACTGAGAGACTGCAGGCCTTATTAAAGAAACATCAATCTAAAAATTCACCAACATTTCACCGCTTTCTCAACAGTATTTTTAAGGACGGAACTCTGAAAATATACCTGCAGATATTGAGACCGACACCCAAATGAAAACAACTCTCAACTCTACGTCATAGACGGTTGACCTGTATATTGTCACAATGTCAATATTTTATTGTCTTAACCTTGACAACAATAAGCAGACAGAGGAAACGCTAACAATCTTCAACCGCCACCTCCCATCTCCATCCATCACCTTTCCTCGTCCCAAGCCAGACCAATGTCGTCTGGTATCGCAACGCTAGATTTCTGAAGTCGCCTGCTGGTTCTGTCGACAGGCCAAGCTGAAACGCAACGGCCCACTGGGCTGTCCGGGGGCCACAAAAGACCAGACCTGAGAGAGTTTGGCAGGTTCAAGCTTTTTCTACCTCCCATGGGGCCGTTTTGGAAAATTTTACAAAGCAGCGGAAATCTGTCCATACAATTTGGTAAGTTAGGCTGCCAATTGGGGAGGTCAAAAGAAAACAGCTCGTACGCAAAATCCAAACCCTTTGATATCGAAATATGTCACATTATAAGCTTGGATTACATGTCAGACAAAATACACCAAGTAAGTCAGGATATTTATAAATTTCAAACGCTAACTCATTTTGGTGACATTTCTTTCTAAATCGTAAACAGTTTTTTAATGTCTCATAGATAATCCCTTGCTTGCTCTTAACATAATTCCTATATGATTTTCTCTAAATGTCTGACATTTTTGTTCAAGTGTTTTTTTTTTTCAAATCATTCCTTAGTTTGCCCATTTTTAGGACCTCCATGTTTTATTTGTAGGGGCGCGACGTGACAGAAAAGGGAAGCGTGACTTACAATTAACCCTTGTTCTTGGTGGACAAAGGAAAAGGGTCAATACAAAAATAATCCTCACCATCACAGTTGCAGAGAAAGACAGACAAACAAATACAGAGATAGATAGATAGATAGATAGATAGATAGATAGATAGATAGATAGATAGATAGATAGATAGATAGATAGATAGATAGATAGATAGATAGATAGATAGATAGATAGATAGATAGATAGATAGATAGATAGATAGATAGATAGATAGATAGATGTGTTGTGTTTCCATACATTGGTTCAAAATTCTGTATTTCATGGATGATGAGTTTCATTTCACGGGATTTGAATCAAACAGGTATTCACTCTGCAGATTTTTTTTTTTTTTTTTTTCTTTTATATTCATTCAGCCATGCAAAAGTACTGCCTTTTGCAGATTGTCCCACAACAAGCCCAGTCTGGAGCAAGGGAGAACGCCACTGTTATATAAAGTCAGACCCGCTCCTCAATCTTGCCACTTGGTTTCAGCCCAGAAGAGTCCACCAGAGCACGCTGAGCCATAAATGTTAATCTGTGGGATACAACAGAGTAAAGCGGCACCGCTCCCAGAGCTTGGACCAGTTGGAAGGCATCCTGTGGCTAATCACAAGGTGGCTTTCATCCGCGCCTGCTTTGGCCAGGCCAGAAATGAAGTGTTCGAATAAAACAAAGACCTTTGATGCATTCACTCACCCAACACTTTCTGCACCCTGCCCCAGCTATAGAGAGGTTTCTACTTCAAACAATTGTCAGCTTGTAAGTCATCATCAATGAGTCGTACTAACGGTTTGATCAGAATTCCGATTCTGATTGTGATTAGATCGAGCGGGTCACGTAAAATAGCCGTGAGAATCGTGAGAGAAAAATTTGAAAAGACGAAATGGCAGGTACCATCTTATACAGAGCCTACTTAGTGTCAATATTCTGTATTTCAGGAAAATAAAACCTTGAGATACTAAAAAAGGCACTGAAAATTCACCAAAAAGTTGTGAACAGACATTGCGAGAAATTAAACTAAATCACCTAAGGCAGTCTCTTGAAATCTTTTCTTTTTTTTTCTGTACTTGATTACACGGTGAGCCCTGCCTCTCGCCCAATGGCGGCCAGGACAGCCTGCTGCTCCCCAACAACCCTGGGCACAGGATTGGTGGGACATAAAATGAATGAATGAATGAATGCATTCAGAAACAGAATGAAAAAATCTGGCATAGGACAGATGATTTAGAGACAATCTACACCCACGCTATCTGAAAACAGCTTGTTCTCAGACTATCTTTTTTTCTTCCTTCCAGTGCAACAATATAGTGTAAGACCAATGGGGTAATGCATCAAGTGCTGTCACTAAATAACCTTACACTAAGCACATTTTCAGAGCACGCTATCACCTCCCCCCAAATACAGGGGTGACTTTCAGCAGTGATTTGGCACCTTGCATATTCTTTTTTTAAACCCATCTACTAAAAAAAAAAACTGGAGATCATTAAAAACAAGGATGAGTCTGTTCGCCGGCCACCAAACGGAGCTTCCTTTACATTCTTTAAATTCTTGAAAATCCCTGAAGACGTCACAGCAGGCTTTACTTTCACAACTATTGATTTGTGATTTCTGTATCCTCCTCTCACGGGATACATGAGACCAGGGAGAGAGAAAGAGACACAGACAGATAGAGAGAGACATGTAGAAGGTAGGATAGGCAATGACCATGCAGGCAGACAGTGTGTTAACAGATTAGAGGGCAGCAATTATATAAAAGTAAATATGACATGGAACCGATCCGTCGAACTCAGGGGACTGAGGGTAGTTTGTCAGGCTGCATTAACCTTCGCTTGTTTGCTCTGATGTGTTGAAACAGACAACTCGGACACGCCGCTCTCCATATCAAATGTTGTAATTCATAAGGTCATCTTCTGAGCCGCTGTCTGCATCCACAATTAATAAGGTGAGATACAACAAGCTGGATCTGTAGATCCGCTTCCCTCCAGAGTCTATGTTTTTTTTTTGTTTTTTTTTGTTTTTTTCTGGAGAGGGATATCCTGATTAGCCCCTAACAATCTAAAAAAAAAAAACTGTTTGAGGCCAGCAGTCAAGCAGGCATTATCCCTGAAGGATGCAGTTCTCATCACACAGAATATCAAATTCTCCGCGGGAATAATAACAGATGAAATTACTTAAGGAAGGGAACACAGCACGGCAGCATTGTGTTTACAGTCTATACACTTGATATTTCTGAATCAATTAGATTATTTCAAGCTGTAATTGCAATAAAACGATAAATGCTATCGGGTTTTTAGGCTCGTACTTGGCAACTGCAACAGCTCGCCTGAATGTCTGAGCGCCGTAAAGAGCGCCATCGTTTCGGCGACATCGAAATGAGCGAAAGATGCAGGGTTACTGCGTTTCAACTTACGCGAGTTGTGTTGACAGCTTAACCCTCACGCGAAAGCACAATCGGTTGTTTACCAAAACCGAAGCATTCACGGTCTTACTGTAACCAGACCATTACTTCTAAACTTGCAGCGCCTCAATTAGTGCGTCCAATTCCACGTGTTATTGATATTTTTTTGGAAAAACAGTACGCTACGGCCTTTCTGGTGCACTACTACGAAACCGCATGTTCAATATCGCCCAATAAGTGTCACAGTAATGCTTTTACAGGCCGGCACAAGGAAGACAGACTATGTCACCGCTAGTTCTTTAGTTCTAACGTGAATCACAACAGAGCTCGGGGGCGAGAGATGAAAAGGATCGATCTCTTTTCAACCATTTCTTCACATTTTCCCGCCACAAAACTACATTTTATTTTTATTGTTATGTTTATAGGGGTAAATGGGCGGTGCACGGCTTGAAAGCGGGGGAGGGGGATCTCGGTTTTCAAACATAAAACGGTATTTTATCATCGTTTTAACATTATAACTATGTCGGGTCATGTTTAGGTGAGGAGTACGAGGGTTAATAAACCCTTCGGATGCTATAATTCACTGAGGCCTGTTGTAGTGAAGATAAGCATTACTTTACAACTTGAGTCCTTGTCAGAGGAGGGGTATGAAATACAAAATGGCCTCAACTGCTGCAGTTCCTCATCGGCACTCGGGACAATAGTCATAAATCAATAGCCGGGCAGATATACTTGTCCTTCTGGGCTATCACATGAACACAGATGCACGTGTTTGCAGACTGCATAATGGCCGATCCGAGCCCCGGCGAAATCAGATTCCCATCTCCGTCCGTCTCACGGCGAGCGCTTAAATAAGTGACCGTGTTTCACTCCGACCGACAAATAAAAAGGTCCAAACGGATCGACCTCTTGGCGTCCCAGGAATAATGTTTTCGGCCGAACCCGATTTTCAGAGTACAGCAAAGTCACAAAAGCAGGAATGAGATTACACACTTCATATTCCTCCGGTGGCTGTCGGACTTTCTTTTTTTTTTTTTTTTCCTCGCCATGAATATGAAACAGAATCAAAGCTACGATGCCCGCAAGTCCCAGAGAAATGACATCAGACCCGTTTGAGATTCTTTCAATTTGAGTTCTGAAGTTTCTCCACCTTCAGCACATGAAGCTGAAAGCTGGTTTCAGTTCTGCAGGTGTGCATGGAAGATACCCTGCACGTCAATTCACTGTTTTCTCCTACAACCTCAGCAAACACTGCAAGCTTTCATATTTGATTCGGTTTTAAAAAACAAGAAAGCACCAGCGGAATAAATCACCCTTTCTCCCACCTTAAGGACGTCTCAAGACCTGCGAGGAAAAAAAGATGGGAGTAAAACATGAAGCACGGCAGCTGATCTGAGTATAATTCATGGCTTAACGTTACGCAAGACTATTTCCAGAAAACCACATGTATGGATCATTCTGTGAAAACCCAAAATATCAAACTAGGGGAGGTGGGAGGACCATGTGATTTTCACAAATCGCGTTTGTTAATTTGAATTCCGCGGCCGACAACGGAGAGGACGGACACATTGAGAGCCCACTGACCTGCACGGAGCTCCCACTCGTGTCTCCGTGGTAAACTTCCACCGGCGCGCTTTCAAGTCCAAACTTGCCGTCGCTTCTGCCGCATTTGTCAGAAGAAATAAATCAAAGATGCCATTTCAACGAAAAAAAAAAAAAAAAAAAAATACAATTTGAGAAGAGGATGGATCGACGCGCAGCTCCGTGGCGGGTGTCAGGAGCGGACAGCTCCCCCCCTCCTCCTCCTCCACACACACACACACACACACACTCCCACAGCCCGTGAAACGCTTCACCCCTCGGGAATCCTTCTCGCCGCCGCTCGGCCGGGCAATAGTCCAAACAATGCGGCTGTCCCGTTTAGGGAGGGCTGCGCCTCCGCCGTGTCGTTTGAGTAAAAAGGAAAAGGGGGAAAGAACAGGAGTCGGTGTGTGTGAGGATGCGGATGGATGGCGCGCCGCCGCTCCACTGCTCTTTTTGTCCGACACGCACTTGTCAGCTGATAAACTGCGCATCCCGTCGCTCAGCGTCGCCTCCGGTCTGCCTATCAGCTCCAGTGCGCCAAGAAAGGAGGGTCGCTTGACCTCCCGTAGGTGAGGTTAACATCATCCTAAATGTGAAATGTAATTCAAACTAAAATCGAGAACACATTCATTCATCTCCCCGAAGGGGTTCCAGTGGTTTCAAACTGGCAGTGGCAGGGAAATTCAAATAAGTGATGAAAAGAGATTTTTTTTCCCCTTTCTCCTTCTTTTTTTTTAAATCAATGACAGGAAGGAGATTTTTTTTTTTTTTTTTTTTTTTTTTGGAATCACATCTACTTTTTCCTCTAAGGTCGAATTAACTGGCTGGTGAGAAAAATCAAATGCTTCAGATTCTCTTATTACAGGAAGAGAAAGAGAAGAGAAATAAAAAAAAGACAAATGAGGGATGGGAGGCGACCGGATATAAATAAATGTGTTATTCTTATCCACATAAGAGCATTGGAGGGTTATTCGAACTGTTAATTTGACTGTTATATGGAAGATACTGCATCATCATGCCTCACTTCCCCAGGCCTTAGGTGACAAAAAAAACATTTTGAAGTTGGTTCACTCCAGCAGGTCTGGAAAGATGAAAGTAGAGGCAGTAATGAGCAAAACATATTATATTATATCAGTACTACTAACATACAGTGTTAGCGGATAATCTTGCATTTGTTCTTAAGATAAATCTTAATGGAGTTGTCATTAACGCTCAAGGGATGCAATTGTGACATCACAAATCTTAAGTGTCACCGTGCGATTTATTTTTCAATATAACTTTATATTGCAAAGTATGAAATATGTTCCAAAATATACCAGAAAATGATGATCTCCTAAATGTGCGAAGGAAATACTAATACATTAAAAATGTGTAAAAATGAATGAATAAATAAATACACACATTCATATGTATATTAGGTGTATACATGTATATTAAATCAATATATGAAATATCTTAAAGAATTTGATGACAAAAAAAAGACATGAGATGAAAAAAAAAAACTCCAATTGGCTACCAACCAAACAACAACGTCATCGATAATAATAATAATATAATAAAAAAAAAGAGCACAGTCGGTCGCTGCTTGTACGTTAGCACCCAGGTTTGTTTTGATTAACCTTCTCTTTCTGTGAAACATGAAGCGAACCACATGTCCGGATCCAGACAGTATTGAGAAAAGAGCCATTGGGATATACAGCAAATAGCTGCATTAATGACATCACACATTCTAAATGAATAGTCTCTGAGAGTTCATGCCATTCTTTTAATTTGCCTTTCAGTTGCTTGTTTTGGAGAAAGAACTGAAGTCTATCAGCATCTGAAACCACATCTTGATGGGCTGCAGTTACAAAGACACACAGACCTAGAGTTGCCTCCCAGCAATTTTTGCATCTTGGACTTCAAGCAAAATGCCATTTACTTTGAATGAGCTTTGAGATCAGAGAAAGCATTTGAGGCACTATCTGATGGGCTTCAAATGATAGCATTTAGGTGGTTGACTTGGGGGGGAAAGGAGAGTTTCATTAATTACAAAAGCAACTGTCCAATAGAAAAGCATTTTGAATCAGTGTCGTTGTAGTTCTGAGAGAAGAGAGTGAAGAGAAAGACTTACAATCCCAGACCTTCAAGCTATTCGGTCCGTGGAGCCAATGACTCAATAGGGGGTCAACTACAGCGGCTCTGACTGAGCACAATTTTTTCTAATCCCCTTCCTGAATTTACCCCATGTTTGACCACATGCAGTGATGAAGTTATCAGTGAGGACAGCTTTTCTCCAAGCAAAATCAGCCTGCAGCCTTCAATGCTTGATTCTTCTATTGTAGCTGGAGAAAATGAAAAGAAAAAAAAAAAAAAAGAAATTCCTTCCATCAAATGGCATTATCTGCATAAAAGGCAACTGCCCAACAATCAATCTCCAGCTTTGCCATTCAATCTTCAGTCAAGGGCATGCAAAAATAAAAGAGAGAAAAAAGCACATAAAGAGGAGAGAAATTCTTGTTAGAGTGCTGAAGCAAATATGTCTCCCGCTTCCACCCACCCCTTTCCCTCGATTTCAAGTCAAACTATTTTTTTTCCCTCTCTATAATATTCTTGGGGGGTGGGGGGGTTCAGAGAGACTGTGCTTGGAAGTTAGTTACTAAGCAACATATTCACACATTTCATCCACTTGCAGGTTGTTTTAAGTTTAGTACACTAGAGGGTTAATCATAAGATTGAAAGCACCTCACTTTCTTCGCCGCAGAGAATACCTCTCACTGCAACACCTTGTCTTCAATTTCTATCTTTTATATAGGTCTCTTCTCTGTTTGTGTGTGTGTGTGTGTGTGTGTGAGATCCTTCAGTTCCTTCCAGCCAGCCTCAGCGAGTGTCCATCCAGTAAACTGTGCCCTCTATTGGAGGCCATTCACATTCAGCATCTAGATTCAAAGGACCAGCCACAGTGTATTGAAGGAAACTGCAGTGGATGTGTTTGGCATGATGAGTAAAATGGTAATGTGAAATTTTAAACTACACACTTCAAGTGATAGAGATGTAAGTACTTGTCGAAACATGAAGGGACATTCTTTTTCATTCCCTAAAAAAAGGTCCACAGACTGATGATGGAGGGTCTATAGAGGATGCAGCTTTATCATCATGAGCATGAAGCAGCAACTGGCCCATTTCTGACTTGTAGATCAAATATAACAATCCCATTATTTGCTGCACTGCCTACCTGCGCTAGTTATAGTTTGCAAACGGCCCAGACTGAATCCGGAAAACACGAACCAGAAACATCGAAATTGAAGCCCGGGAGCATAGCATACATTAAAGAATAAAAACCCATATCTCGGTTCGGCTCCATATGTTATACGCATATATAGTATCAGTCGAGGAAACAGATGGGCCACACCATGGGAACGGTGAGACCTGTGGACATTATAGAGAGGAAACATTGTCAAATTATGCACTTGCTCTATCACCCATAGAATATATGAAGGGATTTGTCAAGGGGGCAAAAGCAAGTTGCCATGAGGTTGTACTATTATTAAAATGAAAAAAATAAATTAATTAATCATTTAAAAAAGGGATGACACACTTCTTTTTTTTTTTTAAAAGAGGGACCTGGCCAAGTGAGAAACATAATTTTAAGCAGCAGTTAAATCATCTACATGTGGCTCTGTGTGGGTGCTCAGGGGCACAAAGCAATGGGTAAAGTGATTAATACAAGGACTTGGCCTTTAAAATATTTGGCATATTTTTCTGGAAAAGATTAGTTGAAGAGATGCAAACAGGTGCAAAATCATCGGCTGATCAGCCGAGGATTATGGATGTATGGGGACCCTGACATGGAAAAATTATATTCTTAAAGGTCAGATCGGTGGGGCTGTGAAATTACCCTGAAAGGGAGCAGTGCTCAACCAAAATTAATTTAAAATTATCTGAAATTGAGCTAAAATAAATACGTACAAGGATGGATCAGATAATCAGGAAAAAATGGGAAAGGAAATTACAATAGCACTTAAAATGAACCGAATTATAAAAATCATCAATTAAACCTTTTTGGTTTATTTAAAATTAAACCACATTTTGTGAGACAGATATAAATTAAACATAAAATTCATTAAAAAAAAAGACAAAAAATAATTATTCTACTGAAAATGAATAAATCAAACAATGCAATCATTTATTTAAATCTTTATCGTTCTATGGTAAAATTAAATTAAAATAATTTAGAAATCGGCAAAATACTGCCTCAACAGAATAAAATATCTAAAATATAGGGGAAAAAATTACAATAAATGAATTCTCATAAACTGTGAAAAAACAGGGACAATATACAAATGTTCTTTGATGAACATTTCCAAAGGACAATACTACGAATTAGCAAAGATTTTGACTGGTGAATTAAAAGGAGGACAATCAATTTCGAAATTATAAAAGAATAGAAGAATTACAGGCCATTTATCACCCGTAATTCATGAATCTTTGCCTGACTACCACCGACAGATAAATATAGCAGTCACAAACATCAACAAAAGAGCCCAGAGTCATGTTATGCAGGTACAATCTTCAAAAAAGGGGAATTCATCTCAAACCTGTGAAATTTCCTCATTGAAATGTGCAGAGAATTTCAGGACGTTTTGTGAATTTTTCCAAAGACCAGGTGTATTAAGTGTATTACAAGAGTATTACATTTCTAACAATTTTCCACTAATTTTCCCATTCTAGGGATGGACAACATTGTGAGAGTGAATAACAGCTTTTACATATCTTTTAACATTACATTTTTTTTTTCATAAAAGCTGACTGGCATGAAGCAGTGAAGCGTGGTGGTGCATCCCTCCACAGCAAGGCACACATAAAGCACAGCTGCAAACACTGGTCAGGTACGTTGAAAAAAAAGAGGGGATAACCATAATCCAATAAAAGGTAGAAAAAGAAAAAAAAAAATTTTCTAACATCAAATGCTTCCTTTCCCCAGAGGGAGAAACAGGATTTAGCCCTGGAAGAGAAACCAAATTTAAGTTTCAGCTCGGAAACCCATCCCTTGTCTTGTCGGACGTCTGTTAAAAAACAAAAGTAACAATAGATATAGGCTCTGATATTATGTGCAGTGTATTAAAGCCACACTGTAAAGGCTGTCGTCTTTTGTTCATTCAGTATTGTGTACCGCAAACTCTATGGACATGTATAAAGGGATTGGACAGAACTTCTCTTTTCATGTGGAAATGAATCTGTTCTAAAAGGACAAAACTGCTTTCACCCTTGGTTATGGTGAAGGTTTTAAGGGAACGTAGTGGTTTTTTTTTTTCTTTACATGGCAGGACAGTAAAAAAAAAAAAAAAGTGGGGGTGGCATTAAAAAGCACATTTCACAAATTGTGTCAGGCTACAACAGTATTAAAAATGAAAAACCAACACATTTGTTCCCTTTTTCAAAACAATTTGTTCAGAGGACATAAGCGTTTCCGTGCGTTTGACATTAAAAGGAGCACATGGGTGGAAGCTTTTTCCAACAAACTCTTAAATCTCAGCGGACGGTGTAAAATGAGGAGGGGTTTGGGGGTCTCGCCTCTTTGTAGAGGTAATTTCCACTGATTCTAGTGGGTCGCTATAAAGCTACCAAGGTGACAGGTGTCAGGCGGAATGAGAGAGCCAGAGAACCAACACTTTTCAGCCAAATTAAAATGCCAAGGAGGTCAAAGACTTTGCCCCCCATTTTGGATAACGTACATTTCATCATCCGTATTCTGTCCAACTAACTTGACAATCCTGCAGTTGTTGTGACAGTTTTGAAAGAAAAACAACACTGATTGATTCAGTTGTCCTTAAAAATGAGAATTATGTGTGTTCGTTAAACAAACACAATTCACATTTGTTTATTTTTCCCTCATACTCAGATGATTTCAATTAGACATTTACTCATTCATTTATCTTCTTTTCCTCCTTTCAGCTTTACCCTCAGGTGTTGCCACAGCAAATCAACCTTCTCCATCTAACCCTATACTTTGCATCCTCCTCTCTCACACCAACTACCCTCATATCCTCTTTCACTACATCCATAAATCTTCTACTCATTCATTTATTATAAATATGTCATGTATTGCACCAAAAGGCATAGGGGTTCGAGCTCAGCTGTCATTGGCCAAGAGGCGGGGTTCACCCTGGATCTGTCGCCAGTTGATCAAAACAACACATATACATATCTATCTATCTATCTATCTATCTATCTATCTATCTATCTATCTATCTATCTATCTATCTATCTATCTATCTATCTATCTATCTAAGATACTCAGCATCCAGAGATTAAACACAGTCAGTGTCGGCACTGATCATCAAATGTAACTGAAATGTTTAATATTAATGTTTCTAAATCCAAAAATCAAAAATCGTATATTGATTTCTTGCAACAGTAACCATGGACGCACTTTCTTAAACCATTCTACAAGACCTCTCAAGGATATTTGTTCAACACAGTTTGCTGTAAATAACTAGCAAGTGTCTTGAAAACCTCTTATTTAGTTTGCAGCTATTGATTTTTTCTGCAAAACTGTTTCACAAAGTATGATTCAATTAAATACATTTAATTGTCCCAGGGCTCCATGGTATATATCTCTTTATTTTTTAGAAGATGAAGTTATACCTAGAGCACGACTTATCCTCCTTGTTTAACCAATCAACAACAAGAGTGGTTGACAACATTTTGTATTAAGTATTTAATTAAAATGTTTTAGTTCATTCATTTTTAAATGTAATTTCAAATGTGAAGACGATGGTGATCTTGTTACATCTAAATGAATCGCGTTGAAATATTTTTGTCACTCTTAATAAGCGTCTGCACGCGCCAGTAAAAGGATGACAGCACACAGAAAGAAGACGGCATTTTTGCTTTGCTGCAAGACATATTTGGTCTATACATATTATAAAGGCAAAAACAAATAAAGTTGGCGGATGTGATCCGTCACAGACACATAAAAATGACCGCATGTGCCTCCTGAAACATAGCTCTCAGAATTCCTTGTTTCATATCTGGCGAATATTCGAGATAGCGTCAGGAGACTTTCAGGTGAGTGCATGGCGGGAGATACAAAGAGAAGCGATGATGTTATTTCCATTGATGTGCGCCACTGACTTTGCAGGGCCGCTTTTGAAAAAAATCCAGTTTGACTTTATGAATAGAGACAGCAAGGTACAATTTTTTAGATTATTGTTTACTCATGATTAATGTCTTTAAAAAACAAGATTAGTTGCATTTAGTTGAGCTAAAATGGATTCTGGGGAGTACCATTTAAGGATGCAGGATTCATGTTTAATGGGTGACCATGGGTCCAAACTGGTGCAGAGACACGTCAAACCTGATTCTGCCTCTTATACACTAATGATTCTTCATCATACTGTTGACAATTCATAAAATATGTGTTTAAAGATGCCCCTGTCAGTGAGTTTATTTCATCTGGCTGTGTGCCGTCACTTATCAAACGACAAACATCCCTTCACAGATGTTGAGATGAGGCGTATTTGTTGTTTATATAAGGAACAATGCAGTCAGCTGTTTCCCAAGACTGGGTTGCCATAATGGGAATGGATGGATCATAATCTAATGCAACTCTTTTTCTTAATCCTCCCTGTTTTCTTTAAAGCACCATACGTTCAGAGCTCTTGAGACGCGAACAAATGATAAAATAAGATTTTTTTTTTTCGTTCTTATTTTCTGACCAGCATTTCAACTTGTGTTCTATTTTTAAGATGCACAAATCCCTGCCAGAATTGACGTCTAAAGGTATTATCTCTAATTTCATTTCAAGTTAATCCTATCCTGGTTACCTTCACATTGCCTGCTCACTCTGTTATTATACTGAATAGTTTCACTTTCGTTTTCAGTCCTTTTGCAGAAAAGTGTTACAACTGTTATTGGTTTCCCCCTATTCTTTATCTTTAACTGAATTTAACAGGGAATTCCAAATGTAAAAAAACTTAGCATTACTTAAAACTTCACTAAATGTATGTCTTACATTAAAATAAATTCTGAACAGTTGAGTCATTCATTCATTCATTCATTATTTATAACACTTATCCAGCAGTAATGGCTGGGGAAGGGAAGCTGAGAAGAGGCGGGATTCAGTGACTCAGTGAGGTATGGTAAATTACTTATTTTTTTACATTAAAATATTTGTTAATGTTGGATCTTGTGCTCCCAAATTGCCCCTCAGGGACAAATAAAGTTTTTTGATTAAGATTCTGATTTATGAGGAGTTTATCAGACCAGTCACCAGTTAATCACAGGGCCACAAATAGAAACTAAGAACCTCTCACTCTCTCATCACATATCTGGACAATTTAGATACTCCAATTATCCTCCTGCGTGTTTTGGACCGTGGGAAGAAAGTGGAGGAAACCCATACAGACACGGAAAAAAACATGCAAAAGCAGACAGGGTCCCTGCCAGAATCAAACCAGAGAGGCAGGAGCATTGCGTCGTCGAGCCAGCCCGGCAGTTGTCTTGTGAACTTACTAACTGCGAAGCCATTCCATGTAACCATGTTCGACAAATCATTGCCAAATTACCACATTATTGTATGAATGAAAACACCTTTGCTTTTATAAATCAATATCCCAGGCTGAGGCAAACCGTGTTGATTTTTATTGACATGCTTGTCAGGCATGTAGAATTACATTTATAATTCTTTTACATGACAGCTCATGTAAATCAAATCTGAGTTTTTCTGTGAAAATGAGCTAATTGTTTTTAAAGCATTGCCTATCCACCTCCTATCGGTGTATAACACTATTCGTCTTTGTCTGGTCACCTAAGATTAAGTGGAGCGACTGCTTATCTCCGTCTAAGAGATACAACCCTGGCAACACTGACATATAAGCACCCCTTACTCAGTGTCTTCTATCTTGCGTTATTCTTTTTTTTCCTGTGATTGCAAGCTTGTCACCACTGAGGAAGTGGAGTACCTTAACTTACATCTTTACATTACATACTGTACATTCCAAAAGTTTCCATTTTTCAACTCTTGTACTAGTGTTGTGCTCCCATGTGAAATGCTTTGGAAGAAAAAAAAAAACATATCCTAGGTACCCACTAAACAACAGAAAATATACAGTATCATTTCCAGTCACCTACCAAGTGGTTTTGTGCCCAGAGTTGCACAGTAGATAATAAGAGAGATGGGAAAGTTGACATCTGGGCCTTGTATTTTGTCAAATGCTTGGTGCAAACATCTGAGATGGAATCCAAATAAAGACAGCATAAAATAAAGAGGCTATTTTTGACAGCAAAATATGCCCAGCCAGACCTTTAACAACCCCGCTATCAGAAATTCTGTTTTCTTTGTATTTGTGTGTGTAAAGCATAAACTGTAAAATATTCATTTTTAGAGTCGTGTCAATCTTGGTGTGCCCCCCCCCCCCCCCCCCCCCCCCGCTCCCCCTCCCTCCAACATCTATATACCAAACAGAAAAGTATTCTTTTAGACTCGGCATGAAAAGTAACTCCCGACTGCAGTCCATCAAAGAAATCACTATTCAGCCTTCGAGAAAAAGAAAAGTGTCAAGACAAAAACATTTTATTTTTTGGGACTGGGACGAACACAAGTCCGAGTCTGTCTTATCAAGTCCCTTTAGCAACACTGAAGTCTTTATTAGACCAGGAGTCAGAGGGACCACAGGGTCACAGGATTACTATTGGTATTCCTTTTTTAATTCTACAGCAACTTTTCAACCATTTGAGACAAATCTTTTGGAATGATAAACACTGGATATTTGACAAATTACGAATACCAGTAATTGTTTTTACAAACCGTGGCGTACATCACAGTGAGCCAAGAGGGTGCGGTTATAAAATTTATGATATGGATATATATTGTTTGGCATCGCTGATAAGGTAAGAATGCTAAGGACACTATTCTGTTTTGAAATATCAGTAGCGTAAGAAATATCAAAATGTGTTCATAATTAACTATAACTAAAGTAACCCATTTTCACAAACAAGGACATTGCTTTTTTCATGGTTTTTACTTTTACTTTATTTCTACGGACCAATATTGTGTTACATGTTAGATGTTTTGGAGATAAGGTCAGAGACACCAGACTTCGTTGGTTTGGTTATGTACAGAGAAGGGAAAATTAATTTATTGGTAGACGGATGCTGAAATTTGGAACTGCCAGGCAGGAGGTCTAGAGGAAGACCAAAGAGAAGATTTATGGACGTAGTGAGAGAGGACATGAAGTTGGTTTGTGGGAGAGAAGAGGATGCAGAGAATAGGGTTAGATGTAGGAGGTTGATTTGCTGTGGCGACCCCCGACGGGAGCAACCAAGGAAAAAAGTAGAGATGGTCCAGTGGTATTTAAAGAATACATCAGTGCAAAATGTGGGTAGCAGAACATGATCCGTGTGCTCATATGAACAACAATCTTTCTTCATCTAGTTTCCCCTTTTGAATGATAGTGTAACCTATGACAGCAGTTATCAATGGCAAATCAAACAAAAAACATCCTCCTTGTCCAAGTTCAAATTCATACTCCAAAAAAAGAATGACACATCCCAATCTTTTTAAGATGCCGTACATTCAAATTCTCCAATGCAGTGAGAGTTCCTGGGATTTTTACAAACATTCTGACTTAGGTGATCACACTTTGCTGAAAAAATCCATTCTACTAGGCAAGGAAAAGTAATTCTGATCCAATGTTAGCTAAGTAGACCATTATGTGCTCCCTAGCTGGTTATTGCACTTAGCACAAGCAATAACATTCCTTCCAAGAGGAACTGGTTAAATGTGGGCAACTTTTGTGTGCTAAAAGTGCAAGGGTAAGAAAACAGCAGTGCGTTTATCAAAGACTGAGTGAACGCTACTGTACTCCAACGCTAGGCTAATGAAGAGATATGTCCCCCATTAGGAGGCTATATTCCTGCTGCAGCGATTAGAAAACTCTCCAGAGGGGCTCTATCACAGGCTTTCATTGAGTCCAGACCTTTTCAAATCTTCATATCCTGCACAATTTTCATAAATTGAATTCTAATGAGGGCAGTTGACATAACTGTGATTTATTGTCTCAGAGGCTAGCCAATTTCACCACTGCACTGAAAATTATGAATGTCAAGAGTTTAATCATATTCATATTCTCGACAGGGAGAATATGATGCGTCATGTGAGTGAACGAGCCAAATGGCTCTCTCCTATTATTGTAGGTGTGCTATTATAATACTTGAAAACATGCAGAGCACTAACAAGCTCCTTGAGGTTACCCAATAGTTTTCAGCACAAAGCAATATATTTTGTTTAGATAACACTCTTGTGAGTGTTGTGGCATGTTGTTTCTGCAGTTGTTTTGTTTGGAATTGGCATCATAATCATTCATATTGTTTACCCCAAAATGCTATAGACTTCAGTTTTCATTGCTTAACGGGAAAATTGAAAAAAAAAAAAATCTGACTTTTTTTTTTTTTTCAAATATGACTGTTGATTTAAGTTGGTTTCCTGCAAAAAGAAAAAATGTCAAGCTTCATTAATACAGAGTAACAACTACCTGGGGACCAAAGGTGATGCAGGAGGCTGTTTTCTTATCCTTAAGTATCCCAGCACTTGTCTCCAGTGTCCAATATTTTGTAAATAAAAGTTTTGGGGAAAATTACCAGCGTTGTATGTCAATAGTTCTGGACAGCTTGAGATGTTACTCATTTTGCTGTTAGTGAGGAATTTCTCTGCAATTACTCTGAACTTTGTCCAAACCACAGCAAGAGCTATTCATCAATCATTTCCTCACTGGTTTAGTTGAGTATCACTTCCTAAAATTACTTTTGATAACAAGGTTCACCCCACACAGCCAATGAGCGGATTTGTCAACGGAGGACACTCAAAACGATATCTCGTCGTTATCTCGATGTGCGTTCTTTGACAAAGACAAATAAAAGTATTGATAGATTAATTGAGGCGGCACCATGACTCAGATGTTAACAGTGGTGCGCTTGCAAACAAATGTTTCTGGTTGGTTTTTCGGAGTTCCTTCTGGCCTGTTGAAGTATTGTTGAGCAAAATGATGTAACCCTGACTGTTCCCTGGGTGCCAAATGCAGCTCATGGTTCATTTATGGTGATATTTCTTTCTCTGCACATCCTGAGCCAGGTGTTCTGAGTGCACAAATGTAATCATTTCTAAATTATCCAACAGGTAATACAGTTGGTCGCACATGGGTCTTTGTATATAATCTACTTCCTTGAATTAACTACTTGGACCACAATGTGATTTTTAACAGCAGAGATTAATAGATTATTAGACTTTTAAGAGTGAAATGCTCCATTGCACATTGAAAGTAACATGGAACTTCTCATTCTTCGAACAAATCAATGACCGATTTTTGATTTTCACCCGTAACTTTTCACCCGTTACCCCGCGCATAATGAGGAGTCTGTACTTGGGCTCTGGACTGGAATGGATGTAGTACAACAGCCACAACAGTGCTGAACAATTGTGAGAGCAAAGCAAGCATTGAAACAGCCACTAGAACCTTTGACATGATAACATTTGAGTCTGCAGGGCCACAGTGGCACTGAGCTGCAATAAATTGAGACGAATGATCAGTCGATGACAATTTCCATAATCGTTATACCTTCCGTAATTCATCAAGGTAATGATACCCGCGTCCCTAATGTCACATTTATTCCATTTTGTGCACAACGGCTGGCACAGAGCAAGCCCCTCCTCACGCACCTACCGAAAGGATTGATTACACACCGACTGCATTTTGCTCCTGCTTGTGACTGGAAGACCAATGTGTTATGTGACCAAAAATAACAATGATGGGATGGAGGGGGGGGGGGGGGGGGGGGGGGGGGGGCAATCTAATTCTACTCATTCAGCCTTCTCTCTCGCTCCCTCCCTCTCTCTATCGCTCTCTTTCTATTACAGTCCGACTTGCACTCCTTCTGCACAAAAAGGGAAAATGCAGAACTCAGTTTTCTGGCTCCCTGGAACACATTGAGGTTCATCATCACCTCATCCTTCAACTCCTGTTTTTTTTTTCCCCCCGATCTTCATTAATGACACAGTTTCCCTTTGACAATTAGAACGATGGCCTCATGAATGAATGTTATGATTCAATTACAGACTGAGTCAGTCTGCATTAATTTCTTCACCCCTCTCTTTCACCTATTTCAGCAGACATGTATAAGTATGAAAACAAAAAGTCTTTTCACAGCGGCAGCCTCCAAGGTCTGAGGACCTCTTTAATATGTTTTCTGCTTCCATTCTCACATACATATGGTGCCGCATGAAGAATGATGTCTGCAAACGTTGTTTACCTTGCTATTTAGATGAACCATGTGTGGCGGGATACCCACCCGTTGTTGCACAGTAATTCCAACTTACGGTATATCCTGCATCGACTGTACATAGCGGCCTATCAAAAATCAACACAATATTTCAATATCAACATCGAAATTTAATCATAGAGGCAACAGAAATCTAATAATGATCCTGACTTCTTGTGATGAAAACTCAATGGAATTTCACATCAGTGCTTATAAATAAATAACCGAAACCACTTATATGCAGCTGTATGATCTGTCTACTTATACATGCGCAAACATTTTTTTTTCTACAGTTGAAAAGTTCATTTATAGATGTTGAATCTTCAGATGTTGATGCTACCCATGTTCTCGCCAATTGCCGCTAGGGACAAATAAAGGGATTCTGATTCTGATTATTTTATATCCAAAATATAAATAACATCCTTATAATCTCATAGGCATGGAGATAATTTAAATGTATCAAATAACTAGTCTATCTATCTATCTATCTATCTATCTATCTATCTATCTATCTATCTATCTATCTATCTATCTATCTATCTATCTATCTATCTACATAATTTTGCCATGCTGAAAAAATTGTGCACATTTGCTGTACATTGAGCTTTATTTTTTCAGGTTTTGTTTTTTTTTGTTAGAATACTTAAAAATAATTCACACACATATTTAAATTATATTAATAATTATTAGATATAATATTGACTGTATTCATAATATAATTATATCATATATTTTGAATCATAATTAAAAAAATTAGAGTCATAAAACTTACAATATTACTGAATCATTTGAGTCATTTTTCTTGTTCCACTCTTTTAACAAAAGTTTAATACAAATTAAATATTGATTAAATGTTATAAGTTGAATGGTGTAAAATTGAATATTTTCTAGCGTCAGTTTGTGCTGGGCTCATGACCTGGGGCTTTTTGTCTTTTCAGTTTACTGTCATTTCAGGTTGCCTTTTCTTGTACTTCAAAAGTATTACTTTGAAGAATTTGGCCTTGAAAAAAATAAATAAAAAAAACATGAGGCAAAGAATGAATTCAAACAAAAACTGTAATCCACTGGTGACCCATTTATCTTATGTTGCAATATGGCAGCCTGGTGCTCTAATAGCTTGTTTTTTTTGCTCGTAGAATTAAGCGAATGATGACTCCTGATCTCTCAGATTGGGATTGAGGAATGATCAAGTGCTGTGTCACAATAACAAAGATGCAACTGAACTAAACACTGCATTGCATGACTGGTATTTTGTCCCAGTGTTACAGACCACTGATACAAAATGTGAGGATATTGTTTGGTTCCATTAATACCATAAATCAAAATGCTTGCAGCTTCCAAAGGAAAGAACATGAAGATAATCATGGCTTCTTTTTTTCTTTTAATATATTGAATACTTACTTGCCTCCAGCAATATTTGCCTGACTTCAACAGCATGGTGGGTAAGGCAGCTTTACTGATTTGGTGAATAGTGACTGAAAATGCAATTCAAATTGTTTCATAACATTGAAAATCATCAAGCAGGGGTAATTAAAAGCACCTCATAAGGTGACATGGTCATGAATCGCCCAGATTTTCAGCGTTGTATATGTATTCTGATGTTTTTATTTGTCTTAGATTCCAGCCTGCAATGCCTTCTTAAATCCGGAGGTTGTACATGAACATCCCTTCTAATCGGCTCATCGACTCACTCGCCATAACCTCATAGCTTTCTTGAGTTAGAAAGTGCTCCATGTGTGTAATTTTATAATGTAATTTTCGACTCCCCACCCCAACATAGGTAACTGTCAGGACACAAATCCAGTCTCTTCCTGTTGTTGCTGCCCAATCGAGTTTTGCCCTGCATTTGATCTTGATAATATATTGGAGGCTGTGATTAAGGTCACTGTCGAATATTGCTGTTCAACTTATTACTGTTCCCTTATAAATATATTAGTTCAATTCTACTGATTGCAAGGTAAGAGCAAGATCAATTTTATAGAGACCCCCAGTAGTTTTGATACATTTTTCTCCTCAAAGGTTCTTAGTGTTTTTAAATGGTTAAACCGTGACACAATTAAAATAGACCTTACTGTAAAATGAATATCACATACAGGGTTTTGATCACACTGAAGGGGTATAAATTCCAATAACACATTGAAGATCCCAAATAGCTTTGTCCAAAGATATTATACAACGCCCTAGTGACATTTAGTGCCATTAAACCTTCCTTGACCTGTTGTTCTCGGTGAGTGAGCACACGCGTGCAAGTGTGTGTGAGCTTTATACATCCACTTTTCAAACACATAGTCAATACAAATCTCTAAGAAATGACATACTGTGATCGGGTTTTGGGCAAGTTTTGGAAAATTGTGAATGATGACGCCGCTATTTTCCGTCCCAAATGAATCATCAACATTTCCATTTAAAAAGGAAGACTGCAGCAACTTATGGTTATTATCAAGAGGAGTCGCTAACTCAACATGCATCAAAGATAGGAAGAGCACTTGCAGCTGCTCACTTGAGCACAAGCAGCAGGGAGTGGATATAATTGAGCTGACATTCATCTCCCATGGGAATAATAATTATTTAAAACTAATGCTACGCACTGATTGGACAATCTACTTTGTCATCCCCTCTGTTGAAAGGAAGTTGGAAAGCGGCCCAGTTATAACCTACCAGCAATCTTTGATAAAGGCCCTTTTCATGGTAAAACATAACACGGCAAGTATTAGCTGATAGATGAATGGACAAGCTTTTGATCTGCAATTCATTCAAAATACATATCGTGAAAAATGACTTTTGGTTGGAAAATAAAACGCCTATTGCAGACGTGTATGTATTCAATCAAAAAAGGAGTGATTTAGAAACAAGTTTTGTATTGATAAAGTCAGTGACGTGCGGTGAGGTTCATGGCTGGTGAGGCACTGACGTCATCACAGTCAGATTTACAAACATAAGAACCGTACAGAGTAGCTTATTCACCATATCATTGGCCGCAGTTGATGTGTTTTGTTTAAAATATCATATCAGCATTCTTTACATATACACACTGTAGCATAGAAAAAAAAGCATTAAGAAAAATATTTGAAAAAACGTTATTATCTCTTACCTTTACTGGTCAATGAAGTCCATGCGCCGCTCCTTCTGAAGAAAAGCATCGATAACTTGCTTGTAGAAGTCTTCCTTATCTTTCTTCAGCTTTAAAAGTCTCTCTCAATGGAAATCGCTGCCAGCGAAGACAATCGTCCTTAATCGGTCCCGATCCGACCGTTTGTTTTGAGTCTTTTCTGTGCCGAGAATGAGCGCTCCGCCGATGCTGCCGTAGCTGGATCGGTGAGCACCGGCCGGGGCAACTTTGTTGCCTCAGGAACAGTTTGAATGAGATCCTTCTGAGACAAAAAGTTACATTCATCCCTCACCCTTTGTGAGCTATACAGCCCGATGAGATCGGCAAAAAATAACTGGATGGCTGCACTTGACTTGCTTGCTGTTTACTGTAGCTTGCTATTGCTAATTCTATTATTCTGTAGCCGAGTAGTAAGAAGGATCCCTGGGATCAGCGGTGCCTCCTACCATGAGGCACCGTCACTGCGTGCCTCACTTAATGTCTCTTCGCAGTCGTGTTATGATTACGAGAAAAACCTTACAGATGTTGACGAAAAACATTAGATACATCAGCTAAACTATGGAAATTTAGTTTGTACATTAAGTGTTTTTTTTTTTTTTTATAGTGACATCCACTGAGACAGTCTCAGTGCACAGCATGCCAGCACAGTTATCAGAATCATTGTGCATTCCATAGTGGGCTCAGCTGGTTGCCGTGTCACCGCACCGCTCTTCTTCATGTTTAAACGGTGAATTTTTCTCAGGGATTTTGAGAAAAATAACCAAAAATATCGACAGTAAGTGGAAAATAACTTTAGAGCAAATCATTGAATAAATATAACCATTTGATTTATTTTTTCCATTTTGCATTTTTTTCTTTCCATGATGACAGGTGAGGCCCGACCTCCCCTGCCTCAACTGACTGCACGTCACTGGGTAAAGTGATTTAATTTCGATTAAAAAACTTAAGTCCAGAACTCATTCACTTTATTTATGTCAGATAATATAATACAACTAGTTGATCTAACAAGTACACGAATGGGCACAAGAAATGTCAGTGCAGATACAATCAGAGAACATCTTGTTGAGAGCTTTTGCGGTCGGTACTCTTAATCTCTCCGTGTGGAAATTATGTAGATTTAACACCCTAACAAGAGCAGTTTTTGAAATCTGTAAATTGTAACTTTGCGTTAAATTGAATTGGAGCCTCTTGTGAAGCAGAAAATCAAACTTGTTTATGTTTTGTGACCTGAGCCAGCGTCTGCATGGAATAATCAATTCCTCATGCATCTCTTTGGATCAATATTTACATGTGTGAGAGCAGAAAGTGGAGCTTGCACGGGCTGGCTCAACCGAAGATGCTGAAGCGTTAATCGAAGACGCAACCCTTCTACATAAAGGATTGATTCACTTATTTTTTTGTCTTTCTCCTGCTCTCAATTTCTGGTTTTCTTGTTTGTTTTGCATGAAACATCTTGACAGGACTGTTAATTCATCTTAATCATGATCAAATTCCACAGCCATCAACCGAAGCTATTGAAGTATCAAGCTATTTTCAGCAGCTGTCACTGGGTGAAACGTCATAAATGTCAGGCCCATGCAAATTGTATTTTCATTGATGTGATACATCTGAGAATCCGAATTTGCGGAGTATTAATCCCTACTTTATATATAATATAATACAATACACAGATGAATGCTCACAGATGACAGCCGGATATGGTTGAAGAAAAACGTATCAAGACAAAGCAGTGTGAAATGTAAAAAATGCCTCAAGTTATGTTACTCTGAGGAAGAGTACAGTAAGCAAAACAAGTATCTATTACTGTGTTTGCTTCATTGATTTAACAAATGAACCTCCACAGTGAAGAATGCAGGAAACCCACACAGAGACCAATGCATACACTTTGACTCCCTCCACCCACCTGAACACAAACTGCCAGTGAACAGAATCCAATTCCAAAATCTACCCAAGCAAAGTAGCATAAACAGGTTCAGGATGTACTGGAAATGTAAACGAGACCTTCACAAAAACAGCCTCAAGACCCGCCATCTCAATGGGCGAGAGCATGAATAAGCACCGGTATATCATCATCCAATGAGCGACTGCCCGGATTTGGGATTTTGTTTGAGCACTACATTCCAGTTTCTTAAACTTGAACATATTTTCCCACCTGAATAGAGCTCAAACACAGAATTCTGGGCGAGGAAGAGATGGATTTATATTTTGGTGGAACTAAACAACTGTCAAACTGACCGCTCCTCTAGTCTCAGTTTACAACACAGGAATCACAATAGCTTCACGTTAAGGTAAGGGAAACTCCCGAACACAGGTTATATCCTTATATTATCAGGATAGTAATAAGGTATTGTTTGACTGCTTTACTTACTCTTGACTATATATATGATGTTAATTCATTCATCATCTCTGTCACTAAATACAAAGTTAGGGTCACAATGGGGCTGGAGCAATATCCCAGCTGTCGGTTTTTGGAATGTGGGAGAAAAACAGAGAACCAGGAGGAAATCCACACAGACATGCAATCTCCAATCAAACCAGTGACCCTCTGGCTGTGAGGCGGAAGCGTTAAACACTATATGCCACCTACAATCTTATACTGAGTTAATTCATTTGAATATTTTGTCATGAAATTGTCTTCCAGGTTTGATGGAGTATGCGGCATTTGTAAAAATGTTCTAAATATAGTGTATTCAAATGATATGATATTTCGTGTCTGATGGATTTTTTTTCAATAATGCATATACATTTATTTCTTCAATCAACTATCCCCATTTTTTTCACTATTTGAAGTTTTTTATGTAGTCTGTGCTTCACGGAGAAGGTAAAGCTGTCCAAAAACATGTGCAAGCTGTGCTGCAGGGTTTGTCAATTGTCTGACATTTCCTCATGATAAATTCATGGCCACGAATAGGCTAAGTGAGTCGCAGGACGTGGGCTGATTCGACAGGAGGCCAAGCGACGACTAGTGGCACAACGTCACCATATCATACCATGAAAGAGAGAAATAGGCCGTGAAATGGCTGGCTCTCATGGACTGGCATCCATTATGCCAAGAGGCATACCATGTTCACCTGGCCATATCCTAAACACTTAGGACTAATCTATTGTCCGGCAAATTGACTGTTGAATGAATATCAAGTGTTGTCAAGACAAGCCAGGGTTTGGTGCAGGGGAGCCCCTTCAATTGGAAGGTTGGTGGTCACATTCCCAGTTCCTCCTGGCTGCATGTCAAAGTAGCCCTGGGGAAGACAAGGAAGCCCAAGTTGCTCCCAACGGCCTGGTTAGCACCTTGCATGGCATCCGTGTGTGAATGGCTGAATGCTTTGCAAAGCACTGTGAGAGATCAAGAAATAAATCTTGCAATATAACACGACGCAATATATGAAAAAATGACATTGTAAATTTGTTAAAAAGTATTGAAGCGAAGTATATATTTTAGCTGACTATATTTGACTGAGAAGAAAACTCCTTTTGTTTCACAATGCAACACTGACAGCATAATGGAGTTTTAAAAAGAAATCTCTCCTAAAAACATTGGTATTTCTTTTCTTGCTAACCTCACAGACAGTCATGGGTATTTTAGGAATCAAGTGTTCTTCAGCCTCAGGGTGAAAAGTTATTAATGTCTAAAGTCTACCAACGCGTTTTCTTACAGAAGTGTTTTTAATCACCGAAAAGACTCCGTTCTATTAAACTGCTCGCTGAAAAGGGAAAAGACACAAATCAATTTTGGAAATGAAAACAGAGGAATGAGACCGCCGTATTCCATTCAGCTCGGAAAAAAATGAAAGAAGAAATTCATAGACTCTTGTGTTCCAAGGACATCCCATTCAATGAATAATGAGCGGCATATTTTGATTTGGAAGAGGAGGATCTGTGTGTTCTCGAGGAAGAAAGCGAAACACTTCTGTGTGGGGCAACACCAAATATTGCTATTAGTCCTTTTTTCATATTTGGACTCAACTGCCACCTTGCTATTTAGTAATGAGAACAGTGCCAATGATAATTGTGCATATAATGTAGTCCCAATAATTTGTGATAACAATAAATAATAATAATTAAATAAACGAATAAATAATAACAACAAATAATGACATAATTTATTATTATTATTATTATTATTATTATTATTATTATTATTATTATTATTATTATTATTTTAAACCACCAAGGGTATATTTCTGTAAAAATAATTAAATCACAGGAATTTTCAGTGACAGTAGAACACAAGCTCACTATGCATTTGTCGTGTTTATGTTGCTGGTTTATTTATGTAATGTTTGAATGCACTGCAGCTCAGCACCTATTTATCCACTCTAGACAAGATGTGTGTTCATGTTTGCAAGTTAAACAACACCGAGCTACTGGCAGGAGAACTAATGTCGCTTGTCTTCCTGCAGATGATAGACTGTCATGTTAACACTCTATGCAAGAGGTGATTTGCTGTATAGAAGTGAGGTGTCCGGATTCATGGGCAGAAATGCATCCTACCATCACGAGGGATCAAGCTGTGCAGCAAAAAGAGATATGAAATGGGGTAGAGAAGAAGAAGATAGCGGTTTTGTTCACCTGAAAGTATTTACTGCATTTTTTGGAATGTAGAAAAAAATATGTAAATTACATAGGGAAAAGCATTAGAGTCTGACAACAGTCATAGCAGTTCAGGTAATAGATCACAAACATAATCTATTCATTTGTGGAAAGGGCAACAAAATTCCAGTTGTTTTTCTTTTTGTTGTTTTTTTCTATGATACATGACCAGAATTTCATACTATTGCATTTCAGTTTGATGTTTGAGACCAAGGACACTGTGGGTTTTTTCTTCTTGGTTTCTCTCCATTAATGTCACAGACAGTCATAGGGTACTCCAAAATAAATAAGTAAACAGCAAGCATGTATTATAATGTAATATATCCTTGCTATCCCTTAATGTGTTATTAGGTAGGGGGGGGACAGTGGTATAGTAGTTAGCGCTTCGCCTCACAGCAAGAAGATATTGGGTTGGAGTCTGACAGGAGGCTTTCCGCTGTTGAGTCTCCACAAATGTTCCTCCAGGTTTGTTCATTGGGAATCTTAAATTCCCCAGACGTGGGCAAGAGAGGGTGAACGGTCCGATGTCTGCAGGGGGCCGTGTGATCGAGTGGCGGACAGTCCGGGGGGAACCCCACTTCTTGCCCAATGACAGCTGGGATACGTTCCAGCACCCCCAAGACCCCGAGTGCAGGATAAGCAGTTTAGATGATGATGAATAATGAATAATGAATGAATTAATGAATATTAAGTAATGCATCATTTACTCAAGAGAAAAATGTGTGTTAGTTGTTGAACTGAAATACAGTTTGAAAGTTTTTTCTACATGCAAGTCAGGAAAATTTAGATTTTGCAACTGATCCCTCTTCATTTAAGAGATATACATTAACCACCTTTTCCTCATCAATTTCGAGATATTTGAATTGAAGAGGGCAGAAGAAAAATTCTATCATTGACAGGGACAATAAATACAGGAAATTTCAAGAGCAGTCCACTTCACCATTTTGATTTATACGAATGAATTTAAATGATTTTAAATGGTGATTATGTAATACAATTTTGTTTTGATTTGATATAGCAACCCAAATCTTTACTGGGTTACCAGTGAAACGGTCAGCTATGGGGTTCAAGTGATAATTAAGTCGCAGAATTCATATGGACGCTTTTCTTTGTTCCTTTCTACTTCATCTGACAAAAAAAAAAAAAAAAAAAAGAAAAACAATTATAAAGCGGACCTAAAAGAGGTAAAGAAACAGGCTTAAGCAGGTTAGAATGGGTGGAGAAAATGGGTGTCTGGGATATGAAGAGATAGAAGACAATCGGCCAGAATGAAAGGAAAGGTATACAAGACAGTGGTGAGACCAGTGATGCTGTTTGGACTAGAGACAGTTACAATGACGAAAAGACAGGAGGAAGAACTAGAGGTTGCAGAGATGAAGATGTTGACGTTCTCTTCGGGAGTGACCAGGATGGATACGATCAGGAATGAGTCTATCAGAGGAACAGCACATGTTAGACGTTTTGGAGAGAAGGTCAGAGAAGCCAGACTGAGATGGTTGGGTCATGGACAGGGGAGGGATAGAGAATATATTGGTAGACGGATGCTGGAATTGGAGCTGCCGGGCAGGAGGTTTAGAGGAAGACCAAAGAGAAGATTTATGCACGTAGTGAGAGAGGATATGAAGGCATTTGGTGTGAGAGAGGAGGATACAGAGAATAGGGTTAGATAGAGAAGGTTGATTCTCTGTGGTGACCCTGAAGGGAAGAGCTGGAAGGAAAGGAAGAAGAATCATAAAGCGAGCCTGCCAAATACGAAAAATTCCAAGGACAAGAACACTGTGATGACTGATATGATGGTTGGGCCGGTTGCGGCTGACCTCATTTTTCCCAAAATATTTTTTTTGCAAGTGACTCAAAGCTGAATTCCTTGGAGAAAATTGAACATTAACTCTCTGGGAGGATTGCTTGACAAAATTTGATTGATTTTCAAGACATTTGAGATCCAGATAAAGAAGTTCAACTTTCCGCAAAAAATAAATACATGAATTAATAAAATTAACGCTGATCCAGACACGCAGATCCACTTCAGCTTCATCGAGTGCTGCAGTAGCTGCCATGATACATTAACCAGGGGCACTTATGCTAATGGGGTTGAACCGGACATGTTATGTCAATGGTGTTATTAATTACATTATTAATTCAGGTCCAAATTAAGTGACACGTTTGTCAATTTGCATGTCTGTGCTTTGCAGTTATTAAAATGATTTAGAGGGATATAACCTCCTGATGACTAATGTAATACCAAATGTGGACTGTAATCTACTCACCTTCTTCTAGAAATGTTGTACAGGCTAAAAAAGTATACTTTCTCTTGCCTATTTTCCACCTTACCTAGTTGCTTGGCAACTAGAAGCGCTAACTACTTAATGCGCTTTGTGTCCAATGAGCTATCTCTCTTCACAGCTGTCCTTTGGGCTTTATTTTTCTGCAGGATAAAAATTTTAATCATGGCCTTGACCTGTTAGAAGCATGGCAGACCCCTAAGGTGAACCCCTTCCTCACAGAATATATTTAAGCGATACACAATTCTATTTGCAATCAAAACTGTACATTTTCAAAGGTTAGGGTATCACTGATGGAACTCAATGATATACCCAAGATTTAGATATAACACTGTGTCTATAGACATTTCATCATTTTATTTGAACTTGGTTTTGGAACTGTTTGCCATTTTCCTGTGAATTTTCACACGTGTTTTTTCCACATTTTCAAATGAATTCATTTTATTTATTTTCACCATTATCTTTTCCTTATTTTCTCTTTTTCCTAAAGTATATGAACACCTTTCAAATGCTTTATTTTTGAACGTTTTTTTTTTTTTTTTCATAGATCACAACAGTTCAAAGCATTTAAAATATAATTTTATACAATATTTGAAGGCAGTGAACAAACGCCAGTTTGTTCACTATTTGCCAGTACGCTAAAGGTTAGACACACTTCAAGGATAGAAGATAAACAAATATATACTGTGTGTATATATGTGCACATAAATATAATAAATAAATATATATATATATGAGGTGAAGAAACATGTTCGAGCAGGTTGGTAGGTGAAGAAACACATTCTCGTAGATTGGAAAGGATGTAGAAAAGAGTCAGGTGTAATTAGTGATAAAAGTATCAGTCAGAATGAAGGGAATGGTGTTTGGGACAGTTGTGAGAAAAGCAAAGCTGTAGGGTTTAGAAACAGTGGCTTGAAGGAAGAGACAGGAAGTAGCAGTGATGAAAGTGTTGAGGTTCTCTTTGGGATGTGCAAAGGGGGGACGGTGAATATGTTGGTAGATGGATGCTGAGGTTCGGATCTACCAAGCAGGAGGCCTAGGGGAAGTCCAGAGAGGGGATTTATTGGATAGAGTGAAAGAGAATATGAAGTTAGTGTTAGTTAAGAGAATACAGAAAATGGCGTTAGATGGAAGAAGGTGATTCACTGAAGCTTCCCCTGAAGGAAGAAGCCAAAGTATGAGGATTTACATACGAGTTGTTTGTTTGTGATTTTTTTCTACCATTGAGAGTCTCTTCAAAATGTGCTAATATTCATAATTATTATATACATTTTATGTCATTCTTTCCTTAAAAAAGGATAAATTGTTCCTTTAATTTCTTGCTTGTGTCATTGGACTTTTCTATTTCACATTTTCTATTCCTTGCCTATTTTATTTATGTTGTCCAAAGCTCACTTACCAAACCATTAACTATAAATTTCTTTGAAGCAACTTTAAATCCATTGTTTGTGTGTAAAACTTGGCCTCAGGCAATAACAGTCGGCCCGAATTTGTACGAATAATCAGGTCTCGGTGGGTAACTCCTGAATGTTTCCAAATGAGCATTTCCTTCATCGAAGCTATCAGGGAGAGTTTCTATCAGCTTGACCATCGAGAGTCAAGCCTGGGCTGTCACGGAGAACGTACCACCGGGAGGAATGAACGCTCAACCATTGAAAAATTATTGGACAGTATCAAAGTCTCCTGCCTCAAATAGCCATCTCTTGCCTTTCCGACAGACACCAGGTCGCTGGCATCTTGTTCAAGCTGTCCACCCATCGCTGCCCCCTGCTCCCTCCAACATACGTCAGCGCAAAATAGCATCTCCTCTCAGACTCAAGAGCACTCTCCATGAACATCAGCTTAATCCAATATCCAATCTGCGTTTGGAAAATTCATGCTGAGACCAATGCGCTTGAATGATAAGACAGTGGCCTCCAAGCCTTTAAGGCCAGATAAATAGTCAAATATCCTGAACTCAACACGAGCAGAGCTGCTTTAGCGTTCAGCCACAGTGAACCATGTGATTGGTCAGCCTGTGTATTTGTGAATTTGTTTACAATTGGTCACATTTTAAATCAATTTCAAATTCACGTCAAAATCCCAAAATCCCATACACGGGCCATTAAAAATTGGATTCTGGAGCACCAAACATGCTCACGCTAACAATGCCAGACGGGTATTTTGCCATCAGATGTTACCCAAAAGGATAACATCTGATGGCCCTCAGATGACCAAAGTAATAATATCACAACAATATCACAACAATAGTACTTTCAACTTGCAAAATAAATATTTTATTGCCTGTTTATATATTGTATAGTTATTTTATTGCCTATCTCTATATTTTATATATATTGTCTATTTTGGACAGTTTTATATTTGCATTGTCCAGGACTACAGATGGAAATTAGCTATGAGCTACAATCTGGTACAAACATCTCTGCCTATGTGCTTAATGTAATTGTACACTGTCTTAATAAACTTCTAAACAAACAAACAAACAATATGCTTATCACCCAGAATGTCTTTTGTACACTGCGACTTTTCAAATGACCACAAAAAATACTGAAGTTGAATTTATCCTTTACTACAAGACCACAGAAAATGTGTATTTTGCTACCAGATGAGTGTGTTACATTATTGCCTTATCTTTCAACATAGTAGCTTGTAAAATTTAAAAGCTGCAGCCTGCCATGGAGTTTGATGTAATAATGATGAAAATTGTCTCTACATTTTTGAAGACATAAATGTAGACAAGAGCATTTGAGTATGTAGCACTTCATCATTACCTCACATTTGAGGTTGAGGGATCAAGATCCCTTTTCAGGGACACACTTATCCACAGAAAACCTAAATCAGAATTCTGAAATTCAAAGTCTACAACTGTAAATGTTAAAAGAATGGCTGAATACTATGATAGATAGTGGGATTCATAGTCAAATGGACTCTGATGGGGGTTGAGGCAAACTGTGGGGCGATCTGAGTCTTTATCATGAGAAGGGTGGGCGCTGTTCATTTGTCTTCACATCTATTGCCATGCAGCCATATGCAGGTCATTGCATCCACACCGAGGAATTAGAGAGGGATTAAGATGTAAAGGAAATTGCAGAAATGGTGAGATTCCAATGTATTTCTGCTGGTAACCCTATAAAGTGAGGAGTGACGTAACAGTGTGATATTAGACTACATTGAAAAAACAGAGCGCACACCCTTCACATACTTGACAATAGCAAAAGGCCTCCAAGTAATTCAAAAGTACCTCTTCATACAATTTAAACAAAGCAAATTTAAATATGGTTAAACAAGAATAGATAGATGGATAGATACTTGAGGCGTATGATGTGACAAAAATAATTTTCTCAAAAATTATGTTTTTAAATGTGTAGAACAGCAAGACATTACTGAGTAGATTATGCGACTTATATTCAACACACTGCCACCCACAGATTTTTACGGTCACTACGATGCACCGATTATCCTTCATTTGTTTTTGTTCAGAATGTTTTTGTTTGAGTGTGACAAAAACATTCTGAGTGTGAACGCAACAGTACAATTTTTTCCTGACATCCATTAGCTGAAAGATCAAAGTTTTTTTTGTTTAATTTTCATTTAATTACTTAGCCAAACAACCTTAAATTAGATTAAAGAAGATGAGGTATGATGTTCCATTAACCACCCTTGGACCCCCAAGGACCCAATCGCCCACCACCAAACCCACCTCGAACTTCAAAGCTGCCGTCAGAAATTCTGCCCAGTTCACAGCAGGGTAAATCATCTACCTGCACTTCCACTCACATATTCTTATTCAGCCTATTTCACATGTTTTAAAAATCATAATTCGGATGTTTTTCTGTTAACCTTTTTTTAAGTCAGCTCTGTCAGTGCCTGCATAACACAACTGTGTTGATCAGACGAATGTTGTAATTCAGCAGCTGGTTCCCTGATATATCAGGCCTGTTCCTCCCGTCGATCAATTTTGGCAATTTCCAATCAAGCGTGTGGATTCCCCGCTGCTGTACATGTAGCGCGGGGGTTGTGAAATTGTTTTAATGAGGTAGGTGATCGAGAAGAAGGCAATTATGATTTGGTATTGGAATAAATGAGCATTGAGAAGATGCGACCAAAGTTTTAAACAAATGAATAGCTTGTTTTCTGAGCTGCTCTGAGAGCGCTATGATAAAAAAAAATATTCGTATAAAAACCACAGCTCTCATCCACCCTTTCAAGTCTGTAATCGGGTTTGCACACACATAATCACATTATCATGTGTTCTCTTTTTGCTCATGCATTTGCACAAATGGTCGTCAAGGAGGCAGAGGAATACTTAAAAACACAAGGCATCACTTGACCCTTGGAACAGTGTATATAAAATAAATGGATAAATAAATAAATAAATAAATAAATAAATAAATAAATAAATAAATAAATAAATAAATAAATTTAAAATAAATTAATTAATACAATGAAAACAAACAAAAAAAAAACTATTCCAATCTAATCTATAAAAACTCAAAAACTACATACGCACATGCATCGATTATGACCCTACATTCTGCATGCTAGTCATGCAGCACAAGAGTGAAGGGGAGCATTAAAGGCTTGGCGACTCTGGGACCCCCTGCTGAGATGAGAAGCGCGGTGAGAACCGAGGAGAGGGGAGTGTGGAAAAGGCTAACCAATCAGCTGTGCGCTGGTAACGGGACCAATCATGGCTACTGCTCCGGGGTCTGTTGCTCACTCTTTGCTGTAATTCTGCCTTTCGACCAGCCCCCCCCCCCCCCCCCCAACAACCCACTATTTACTTCTCGCTCGCTTTCTCTAACCCTCTTCTTTTTCACTCCTCGCACACTTAGTGTTCGTGCATTCGGACCGTCTATCGTCGAGGTACCGGTTCCTTCTTTAGAGCTACGGTTTCACCCTCCCGCAGTGGCCCCCCCCCCCAACACCCCACGCCTGCTCTGCACAGTCCACTCCCCTTTGTCAGATTATTATTCTGTCTGCAGTCACTAAGGAGATGCACACACCATCCATCACAATGAACAAATTCTCAGTGCGCGGATTCGGTCGGGTCCTAATTAAAAAGCGGTTGCACTCGTTTTCTAGAGAGATAATTAGACTTTCATCTCACCAGGATGCCACAGCCGTAGATCCATTCTCCTCTACCAGGAGGCCTATAGGAGAAAAATAAATTCAAAGGTCTTTAACCACTCTGCTTCAGGGCACCAGTCAATAATTAAACCTATCTTTCTCCACAAAAAAGTCTGTCTCGAGAAGAGAAAGAAAGTACTAATATCTTAGAGAAATTAGGGAAACTGAGGAGGGATTATGGGAAACTTACTTTTAAGTAAAGGTTGAGGGTTGCACTTTGCCACGCAGGACTCCAAACTGTCATCTCCAAGTTTAAGACATTGAAGTAAAAATGCTACCACTTGTGCACTGGTCCTTTTATTATTTTGCCTACAGATAACACCGCCGTAAGCTCGGAGGCCATAGGAGCTTTTAGCCTGATATGAGACAGCTGGAAGGGCTGAATTATTGAGGAGTGCCGGCCATCTCTGAAACACAGGCCATGTCCCCACAGCTGCTCCGTGTGCCGAAGCTGACACTTCAGCACTCGTCAGACCCGCGCTGTTAACAGGGTCCATCTGTCATTGTGTTGTAATGAACACAGTCGGCACTGGTGAGAAAATGAATCGTGGCCACTTTATTGGCAAACAACAATAGCTATGATTGTTCTATCTGTACATTTGCAATGGTAATAATTACAATATTTTTATTAGTATGATTGGAATGCAGAAGATGGAGGCGGAAATGATAATGAAGGTGAGGTACGTCTGCTATGATGACACTGATGACAGTGCTGGAGCACAAGGAGGTTGGAAAAATCATCAGAATGACAACACTTATATTTATGCTCATTATGCATGCCTGGAACATAATGATCTGCATATCCCGCCTGGACCAGAGAAAAATAACAAAACAAAAAAATCATTGTCGCTGTAATTATTGACAGTTTAATGCAAACACCTGCCAAACTGAAAACAATCATTCTAATGTAGAGGCCAGCGATGAAAGGCATGCAGTGTAACCTTTAAAATCAATAACTACCCTGCCTTTCATTACATAAGTGAAATTTGTATTCATCTCAGAGATGAATATTTGTCCCACTTATACCCTTGGCCCTATAGAAAATTCATTTAGTAATGATTACCTGACTCAGGTGAAACCAATTTCCAATCACTTTTTAGACTGAATCTGTGTCAAGGGCACAGCCAGGGGTCACTTTTCAGCAGGTTTTGTTTTGCAGGGAGCACCATCGGCACTAGATGTCATGGACTCTGTATGCCTGCAACAGGACTTTGTAGGCTGATATGTTCCACACTGAGTTTCAGTGTTTTGTTGTGAACCCTTTCAGTAAGTTTGTGTGGGTGTCCGCTAGCTTCAATGTACTTGAGAACTGCATCTAGATAAAAATAGTCAAACCAATTCTAGATGCCAAAGGGCTTGAGATGCATGAAGAATTTGAAAGCCACAGAAAATGTGCTTTTTTGAAGTATATGCAGCTTGAATAAAAATATGCATGATTTCAACAGCCAAGGGAAGGGTGTACTTATGCCATCCATCCATCCATCTTCTGCCTCTTATCTGAAGTCGGGTTGAGGGGGCAGCAACTGGAGTAGAGGCTCGAACTTTCCTCTCCCGAGCCACATGGTCCAGCTCTTCTGGGGGGGATCCCAAGGTGCTTCCAGGCAAACCAGGATACAGTTTCTCCAGTGTGTCCTGAGTCTTCCCCGTGGCTTCCTCCCAGACGGACATGCCCAAAGTACCTCCCCTGTGAGGCGTCCGGGAGGCCTCCTGACTAGATGCCCGAGCCACCTCATCTGACTCCTCTCTATGCGGAGGAGAAGCGACTACTCTGACCTCCTGGATGACTGAACCTCTCACCCTATCTCCGAGGCAGAGACCAGCCACCCTGCGGAGAAAACTCATTTTGGCCGTTTGTATCTGGAATCACTTTCTTTCGGTCACTACCCACAGCTCGTGACCGTCGGTGAGGGTAGGACCGTAGATCGACCGGTAAATTGAGAGCTTCGCCATCTGGCCTAGTTCCTCCTTCACCATGACAGGCCAGGATCATCAGCCTGCATCACTGCAGGCACCACACCAATCTGCCTGTTCATCTCCTGCTTTGTGCAATCATGAATAATCTGGAACTTTTGCGGTAGGTAATTCAGCTGAATACTAAACAGATCCTTTAACTTCTTGATCTCCGCTCCCTGTAGCCTCACCGTTGCACCCGGGTTCCTCTCATTCACACACTCTGTCTTGCTGCGACTAACCTTCATTCCTGCCCTTTCCAGAGCATACCTCCAGCTCTCTTGATTTTCCTCAACCTGTTTTTGCTCTCAAGGTGGAGTCCTACCTCCACCTTCAACTCTTCTGTCACCCCTACAGCACACCTCACCACTATACCACCGCTAGCATACATGTCCTGCACCAGTCTAACATACTTCTCTGCTATTCAAGACTTCCTCATACAATACCAGATCTCCTTTCTTGTCACCCTGTCATATGCTTTTTCTAGGTTTACAAAAACACAATGCAGCTCCCTCTGGCCTTCTCTGTACTTCTCTATTAGCATTCTCAAAGTAGATACTGCATCTGTGCTCTTTCTCGCCATGAAGCCGTACTGCTGTTCACAAATGCTGAATTCTGTTCTCAGTCGAGTTTCCACTACTCTTTCCCATAACTTCATTGTACGGCTCATCAACTTTATCCCCCAATAGTACCATACTGCTGTAAATCTACACATCCCCCTTAATCTTAAAGGGCACCATCACACTTGGTTTCCGATCCTCAAGCAGCTTCTCACTCTCTAAGATCCTTTTGAATTATCTAGCCATAAACTCTCCACTGCCTCTTCTCGACACTTCCGTGCTTCCACAGGTATATCATCAAGACAAACTGCATTTCCACTCTTCACTCTCCTCAATGCCTTCCTCACTTCACTTTTACTAATCTCTGCTACTTTGTGGTCTACAATAGTCACATCTTCTGCCGTTGCCTCTCTTTCATTTTCCTCAGCCATCAGCTCTTCAAAGTACTTTTTCCATCTTCCATCCACTGGTGCCCTGCAGGTCATCTGTACCAACGGCAGTCTTTGTTAACCCGGGTCTCGACCAATCTGATATGAGATCATTAGGTTGGTTTCGCATGTTTGGTTTTGGCAAAAGTTTTACACCGGATGCCGTTCCTGATGCAACCCTCTACATTTATACAGGCTTTGGACCGGCTCAGGGAGACACTGGCCTGTGCTGCCCTGAGGCTGCATTGGTGTCACAATCGAAGTAATTGAAATAAAACATGAACAGAAGATTAGCCACCGATACACACATTTGTAATGAATAGTAGTACTCAATTACTGTTTGTTTAGTTAATTTGACTATGTTTGACAGTGATGTGTGTTAGATACTCCTATCATTACCTTTTCAAAAGCTTTTTTCTTACATGACTTGATCATGTAACTCTGAGCAACAGGCTTTATTCTTATTTGATCCCTCCACAATCTTGTACCATCAGAAATGAAATGGTCACATATTCTCAGTTTTATTTCAACTGAGACACTGATTTGATCGCAGAGTAAAATTTGGGGGGTTGGATTCAGTTGATCCGAAAGTCAAAAAAAAAAAAAAAAAAACAGCGTAATGAAGTTTATTTAACACCGCAGGCTCACTGAGATAAAAACTGTTAGCAGCTGCACCCCAAGAGGCTACATTTGGAATTTCATAGATCAGAAGTTTTTCCTCATGGCTTCATTTACATAGCCATTATTTTTTTCTCTCTCTCCATTATAGACCACAGAGATAATATTGCAGCTGATGCCATCAGCAGTCATCATTGTCCATCATGGGATATGTATCTTTATATTGTCATATTATCTGACAAGAAGTTTGTGTCATTTTTTTCATTAATTATTGGCTCCAAGGCATCAAACCAGTGCTTGGCAGCCATTGAACTCCATGTGATCTCAGCGTAGCGTATTCTGCACGCCAATAGTGAAGGGGTTTTGAATGTAACACCCACACAAAGAGCCCATACAATTAATGGAGAACTTTTGCTTAGTCATCCGGGCAGTCGTGTGTTTACAGGTGCAAATTAAACTTTCATCCTCTGAGACGTTTTCATGAGTCATAATAAGTGGCTCCTTTTTAAGTGCATGATATTTAGCAGAATACTTTATCTGACTGATGGCAAATATGCTTTGACTGCTATGGTTTATATATGTCTTGGAATACATGTCTCCTCGAGTCAACTATTGAGAGATTTTTTTCTTTTTTTTTTGACTTTAAATGATTAATCCCAGTCCTTGGAATAAACTCCCTACACTGTATTCCCATTAATTAGCTTCTCTGTGAATCTGACAAGAACAAAAGCATCTTTGCTCCTCAGCGGGTGGTAGTCGGGGGTCAAACCGCACCGTGTTGCAAATGTAACAACATGTCCCAGCATAACAACTACATTTATGTTGACATAAATTCATTCAAATCTGAAGAACTGCAGAGGAGGACAGAGAATAGTGACATATGCTGATTTAAAAGCATGCACATGAGTCTTGCTGGTGCAAAATAACAATGAAAAAAAAAATAAATGAAAAAAAAAATGCCACGCCAGACATGCACCTAACCTAACAAGGATTTGTTATGAATAATGAACAACTTGATACAATTTTGGATATGGAACACTGTGGCGCATAAAGTGCATTAGCCCTTGCTTTTGATTTCCATCCGGCTTGAGGAAGAGATTTTCAAAGCTTTTCCACGGCAAAATGCCGCCTGGTTTCAAAGACCCCCTGCTGTTTGTGTCAGAGCACCAGTTCTCTCTGTACCCCATGAATTAAAGTTATCCCAAATGTCTTGTGGCATAAATGGAAGCTTCAATCCCCTGCATGCATTAATTAGGACTATAACACAACCTTGCCGCATCCACATAAACAGCATGTGATTCTGGTGTAACTTCAGTCAGTTTGCTTGTGCTGTGAGTCAGCTGTCAAACTATGGCAGGAGGCATTCTTCTTGAAATCTTCTTGTCTTGGCAACTGGATTTGAATTTCTTCACTTGAAGATGTTTCACCCCTCATCTGAGAGGCTTCTTCAGTTCTATTGACCTATGGGGAGTTTCCTGCAGAAGCGAGGTGTAAGGGGGGTGTTATGCTAATGGTGGTGTCATTCGTTGGAACAAAAGAACAACTTAGTGGGATGACTTGGATTGCAATGTGAATAGGTAAAGCTAAACAAAAGGGTAATAACTGTCGGATCACATGAACTGAGGCTCTTGTGGACGTTACCGGAGGCTGGTTCTGGTGGTGGGTCTTTCCTGGTTGTTTGGAGGGTGCAGATGGGCCCATGTGTGCAAATCCATCTTGGTATTGATCCCAGTACGGCGTTGTATGTTTGTGACAGGTTGTGTCTGAGGCCCCCCTCCTCTGCTCAGAGATGGTTTCTCTGTTTTGACAAAGATGGCTTGTTTTAGTCCCTTCTTGAACCATCTGTCTTCTCTGGCCAGGATACAAACATTGCTGTCTTCAAACGAATGGCCCTTGTCATTCAGGTGTAGGTGGACAGCAGAGTCCTGCCCTAAAGTGGTGGCTCTCCTGTGTCGATTTGTGCAGAGGTTGTTTGGTCTCTCCAATGTAGACAGCAGACACCACACTCTCTATCTTGTTCCTGGGTGTTTTGTCCTTGGGATGCACCAGTTTTTGGCCTCAGGGTGTTGTGGGGTTTGAATTGTACCGGTATATGGTGTTTGTTGAACACCCTTTGGAGTTTCTCCGAAACACCAGCGACATACGGTATGACAATGTTCTTTCGTTTGTTGTTGTCTTCCTCCTGTTCTACGTTCCAGCGTCGGGCAGTTTCTGATTTGGTCCAATTAGAGTAGCCACGGGATCTCAAGGCCTCTCTAACGTGTTTTACCTCGGTCTTGTTTTCTTCAGTGTTTATGTGATTATTTTGGCTTGGTGGCGTAGAGTTCTGATTGTGTCTGAGGCATGACTCTCCATGTTTTCTTTTCAAAACATCTTCATTCAAACTGCAATCAAATGATCTTCATTGATATTGCAGCCATATTTCAGAATCCGAACAAAATCTTCAATGTGGTTTATTGAATTCTCAAAACTTCCCTGTGATTTGTTAAATAGAATATTGATGAAAATACTACCTCTTGGGAATATACATTATTGCATATTCCCACTCCTGAACCCCCAGAGGTGATGAGATTGATTACATTTTCCTGTCTTTTCTTGCCCTAATTAAAGATCTAAGGGATAGTCCCTCATGGGGAGACTAACTCTACTGTTTCATCTATATGCCAGATCATTCTGGTTCATACAACAACGGCACACTCTCCCCTCCAACTGCAGACATGGAATTAATCTCTTGCATATATGTAATTGAGTTCATTGTGGTTTGACCATTTGGAAATTATATTTTGGGGAGGCTTGATGGGAGAACTAGCATACATTATACACTCAAACAGAGTTCTGCTGCTTTTTGCACAACGGGACACCTTGAATTAATTCATTTGTGTGGCTAAATCGAATGGCGCTGACCTTCTGGGGGGAATATGCTCATTTAGGCTGCTGTAAATGACAGAAAGAGAACAAAAATGAGAGTGGAGTGAAATTATCATACCTTCTCCCCGCTCGTTCAAATACCAGTGCACTACGACGAAACAAACGGAGAGCAATCATGTTTGTCAATTCAATTGATTCAGCGACAGGTGCCAATCAAAGACCTGTCACCGAAGACTTTGACGATGACGGAAAAGAGACTTAACATGCTTCATTATGCTCACTCATTATCTGAAGTGACACACGCCAGCGAGTTTCGACAAATGGACCTCTTGCCTTCACTACAACTTCATTTGAATCAAAATCAATAATTCTCTCTCCAACCTTAAAGAAAACAATGATCAAAACAGAGACTGCGATACTCTCGGCACTCTAGAGGACCCATTCTTTTGCTTGGCAATGAGGCAGGCTTAAATTGAATTTGGAAATCAGCATGGCTAAAAAAAATCTTTACTAAGCAAATGAGAGTACATTGTCTTTTGGTAACTGAAGTCAGCAGGGAGAGGAGAGGTGTCTTACCCTGATTGGAAGCTCTATTGCAGACAAAACTATTCAATTGTGGTGCACAGATTGGTTATTTGTCTCAATCGTCCAAATAATTCTTCTTGCATTCATTCTAATTAACTTAAATTGAACTTGTTGTGTTCAAGGAAGCAGCAGTAACAATGGTCAGTGTTAAGAAGATAGTGAGACTGATTTGATTAGTTTGCCCTTAATTGTATTCCATTTTCTATCCCATGTGTTTTCAGACACTGTGAATTGGAAAAAAAAAAAGAACTGTAAAACATCATGTTGAGCCACCATCTTTAAAAGAAGCTAAAAATATCCCATAAACCAGAATGGAAGAGTTCCTAACAGAAAGAAACGTTTTTTTTTTTTTTTTTTCACTCTTTCCACTCAGAAATCTGTCAGGGTCAGATGACTTTTGATTGACACAGATGAAAAGTCTTCATCACAAGAGGCACTTTCAGACACATACTCATTTGTGACATCTCGGTGTCTGACAGCTCTGATTTTCGGAGTCGGGAGAAACTAAGAACAATCAAAATGAACATCATTCAAATCATCGGAAAATAGAGAACAAAATGGAGTTGATTTAAACAAAATAGAACTTATCAAACGGAGATGCTGAAGTTGGAAATGTTTGGCTGATACTGAATAAATGAATTGCTTTTTTCACAAGTCGAGCTCCAGCCATTGATTATTCTTGAACCTTTACAAAAAATAAATCAGTGAAGACTGAAAAAGAAACAAAAAAAAAAAGCCTAATTCAACAATACATCGGGATTTGGAAGTTGAATCTACTACTAATAATTATAAATAAATGAATGAGTTGTCAGAGTCTTTGGCATGATTTTTAAACATGTCATTTCACATCACATTACACTTGGCCACCTATTTTGTACATAGCAGAATTAATATGTAAATTAAACAATCAGTTTTATTGAACGAAATTACACAATAAAATCAATCATCGCAACTTGCCCATCAGTGTATTATGATTATTATTATTATTTATATTTATTGATCTTGGTGCTTTTGTTTTTGTTTTAATATGATATTATTATATTCCAAATATCATCAGACAGAATTCTGTTTACTTTCTATCTGGCCAAAGATTAAACCAGCACCGTGTATTTGTGGCGAAATATCAAAAGTCTCAATTGCTGAAGACCCTTAATATCAGAACACTGTGTTTCCTATTTTTAGATTATTACTTTTTGGATATTTTTACTCAACATAGGATTCGACAAATGTTTGAATTGTATGGTGTATACCTGCAACACTAGCACTCAAATAAAGTGTCTTGGAAATGGAAATCTGCACTGAAAGAAAAATGCACCATTATATATGTTCTGGCTGTATGGCTTTGACAAAAATAATTAAAATGCATAATCTTCATACTTCGGGATGGTCACAAATCCATGCAGTCTCGCAGCTGTTTTTCTCCGACAAAAACCTGAACTGACACTTATATATTTACATTTCACAATTTCATGTCGGAGTTGTCAGGTGCGTTGACAAGCTGCTTTATAACCACCAAATGAAAAAGCACTGGTGGTGATGGTTATTTTAAATAAGGGGGAATAGCAGAAACCATCAAAATAACAAGTGTCCCCAGGTATAGAGTATGTGTCCACGTATAGTATACCAAGTCTTGCCTTTTAAATTATGCTACCTATAATGTGGTTATATAATTTATCACTTTTTTTTCTGTCTGGACTCTTTATTTAATATCTAGTAGATCGGCTCATCCATTAAACAGGAAATGATTCAAATGGAGGAGTCATAAACAAATCGGGAAAAGTTCACAAAGCCTCTGCTGCTGAAACGCAGGCTTTTTTGCAAGTGAGGCAACAGTTCACACGAGCTTTGTGCCAAAGTCCAAAAAAAGTGAACAAAGGTAAATGAATACATTGGCTGGCAGGAAATAAACACTGTTCCGGCAGAGAGCATGAAGTAAAAGAAGAAAAAAAAATACAGAAGTGGTCAAAAAGTTAATCCACTTGAAATGTTCTCTCTGAGAAAGTATGAAATCACATTAACAGCTTAAGGTATTGACTAGACAGCTGACCATACTGGGAAAATAGGAGGTTTTAAAAGAGGACAGACAAGGCTATAAATACAAAGGCGGTCACCCCCTCCAGCCCCAACCAAGATGCCAGTGTCAACAAACAAACAACATCAATGTAGCAAATGTAAAATATAAAGACAGAACATAACAGACTTTTCTGTACAATAAAGATTGTGCAGATTTATCGAGGAACGATTACACTTTACAAAGAAACAATGAAATTAATGACTCCTTCCTAATGCACCAGGAGAGACCTTGAGCATTAAGCTGGAGAAAACAAAGATGAGTTAGTTTTAAAGTGCTGGTGTAAGAGCCATTCTCACTAATTAACACCATTTCCAGTGCAAGTGGGATATTTACAAATCCATTAACGACCGCTATCCCAGCAGCATAATGAAGGGCAGACTTCATAAAGTTCTCAACTCAGTATATGATATACAATTTACACTAACTGGTTTATTATTGCATCCGATCCTGCATTTTTGGATACTATCATTTATTAATTACCTGCTAAATTATTGTTATTGTTATTGTGCTGATTTGTTGATTGACTTGTTGATCAAATGTGACTTATTTAAAATATAAATAGTGTGAGATGATCCTTCGAAAATAGTAACGAAATGCAGGAAATAAAACCTCACTCCTGCGCACCGGCATAGATTGTAGCTATTTAAATTTTTTGAATATATACATTCAAAAAGGTTTTATCTACCACTCTACTACATATAATAACAATATAAATACTTATACAAACATCAAAAATAATGACAATAGGAATGATTTTGATACATGTACATAGACACATCAAGAAAAAATGAACAGGGACTATTTCTCTCAATAGAAAAACAATAAACAACAATTAATAGCCCTCTGAGAATCATTCTAAGATAATCTGAACTTCTGTCATCATATAGCGTTTCAAACATCCAGTATCAAATCTTGTGTGTTGGGGGGAGAAGCATCAGTCTGTTTACAGAAAATGGAGCATCTGGATCCATGAGGTAGAATCCATTCTACTGTTGCAGTTAAGGTGGCGGTGTTCATCCAGAGCGGGGCGAACAAAGCAGGCAGTCGGCTGCTCCCATAGTCAGTCCCTTTAATTCACGTCTTGTAACAAAAAAAAAAAAAGGATGGGGCAATTTGATAAATGCATTCAAGTCCTCCAAAAATATGCAGCTATTCAATCGAAACAGTATGCTGACAAACACCCTAGAGGCCTCGACTGCCAATCTTCAGGAAGAATTCGGTTGTCGGCCATGAAAAGACACAAACCCTGCACGATGAAGTGCAGAAGAACCCGGCAAAACACTGACAAACTAAATTAATGACACTGCATCAGCCCCCTAGAATGAAGATATTAACTTCATCAAAAGTCCTTATTGATTTGTAATACATCTAAAGCAAGTCGTTTATTGATCAGGAGAGCTATCGATTTGCCACAACAAAGGGAAATGATATCCCATATCCCTTGCTTTGCAAAGTTTTTTTCTTTTCTTTTTTTTCAAAAACACGTCAGTCAAGTTAGCATGTAAACAATCTGAGTTTGCAGAATTGTGTAGAATCGTAGTGATGTTTGTGCTATTAGAGACCAATAAACACACAATAAAAATAAGAGGAGAAATGTTTTCATTTATATTATTTGTAAAAGTTCTGTTGTGTTATTTGAATTGGACATACTTTCCCCATTATTTGATAACAATCCTTTGTCAGAAAGTCTTTGACAATTCATTAAAAAAAAAAAAAAAACTCCTCAAGGAATCAAACTGGAATGTATCTTATTTTGGAACCAATCCTTCAAGATGTATAGCCTAAAGAAGAATTTTCAGACAAAATTCTCCTTTGCTCTAAAATCATTTTAGCACTCCAAGGGTTCAAGTGTAATTTTGAGATAACGTCCCTTATTAATAAAAGACATGATGACATAAGACCCAAGAAGCAATTATTTACTCATTAAATGGGTTAGCAGGTTGGCCTGAAGCTGCAAAGGCTAATTAATAAGGTAGCTGGCTCAAACCCTGGTGGCAGGATGTGTTCCCTTTGAGAGCCAGTGACAGACTATAGACTTGGGTTACTTCTTTGGTACCAAAAAAAAAAAAAAAAGAGTCCAAAGTCATTCAAATATGACCCCAAACTCAGATACTGCACTTTAGAAATGCAAATTATGCTTACTGTGTTCTGATTGAATTCCCTTAACACAAAAAGAGGAGGCCTGCAAATGCCGGGTTAACGTATAATCAGATTTTTTTTTGAGCCTTACAACAAGTGTACAATTTTTAAATTATTACAAGTATTAAAGAGCAATTATAGGACGGTAGAAAAGATATTTCTGGTGACTGGCATCCATATCAATTTAAAAAAAAAAAAATCCAAACTGAATTAAAGCTGCTCCTGTGTCATCTATTTATTTATTTAGTGGCATAATTTCAGGAAGTAGATACTCTAACACCCTTTTCCTCACTGGAGGAGATATTGAAACATGTGATGATAATTTGAAATTTAATGTGGCCCATACCATCTGTTACCTTTTATTTGAAACACTAATTAGCTCATAAATGATTTATGCAACCTTTGGGTCAGGTAGAACGTATAGCCTCACTTTCACCCCTTTCGCAACAGACTCAACATCATTTTACTTTTTATGCAGACCACATATACATATTATCTTAGGTAATAGATTCATTATGAGCCTCCCAAGTAATAACGTCTTTGGTATTGAGAATATATCAGAATTGCGCACTTCAAGAATCCAGTTATCCGATGTCAAATGTATGATAATTTGTTTTGTTTTTTTGATGCAAAGACCAAAATTTTGACCCAGAAGTCCAAGGGCTGCAGTGTTTGCATTTGAGTCAAAGGACAGCTGCTGAATATTGTACCTGGTGTCAAGAATTTAGATGCTGTTGGCCTAAAGCAAAAATCCTATCCCCAACAGCAGCACCGGGGATCACGTTGGTAACTGACGCACAGTCAAAGGGAGATGAATACGCTCATGTTTTTCATGTCTGTACTTGACAGTAAGCATATGGATACTCACAGAGCTACAAGGTAGAATTCAAGCCAGGAAATGAAATTCTAAGAGTCAAGATTCAAAGATTCAAAGCGTTTATTGTCACATGTACAGTGTAGGAACCTGTTTCCCTGTACAGTGAAATTCCTACTTTGCTGTTCACGGTGCATTTGGATTTGTGCTGATAGAAAGAGTATAAACATTACTGTAAAATGATTATGGATATGAACATGAACATTGCAATAAAAAGGGGCAGTGCAATAAGACGTTTGAGTGCAGCTTGGTGCGGAAGGATGCGTGCAGTTCAAGTGGCAGTAGACTTTACATGTGCAAGGAGAAGAATGAGTGTCAGACGTTTAAGAGTCTGATGGCAGTCGGGTACGACGAGTTCTTTAATCGTGTCGTTCTACATTTTCCACTCCTGTGCCTCCGGCCAGAGGGTGGGAGTGTGATCGGTCCATGTCGGGGGTGGGCCCTTGGCGATGGAGGCAGCTCTCCTGTGGACTCTGCGGTGGTGGTTCTTCTGCAGAGAAGGTAGTGGGATTCTGGGGATCCTCTCTGCAGTCTCGCTGTAGGCGTCTGCGGTCCAGAGCAGCGGTGCTGCCGTATCACAAAGTGATGCAGCTGGTCAGGATGCTCTCAACAGGGCAGCTGGAGAAGTTGCTGAGGATCTTAGGTGACATACCGAACCTCCTCAGCCTCCTCTGGAAGTGCAGCTGCTGTTGAGCCCTCCTGACCGTCTGCGCGGTGTTGAGGGACCAGATGAGGTCCTCTCTTATGTGCACACCCAGGTATTTGAAGCTGCTCAGCCTCTAAACCTCGAGACCTTGGAGGAACAGTGGCTGATGAGGTCTCCACTCCTTCCTCATGTCCACTATCATCTCCTTGGTCTTGTTCGTGTTGAGGGTGAGGTTGTTGTCCTTACACTACTTCACCAGACTGGCCACCTCTGTCCTGCAGGCTGTTTCCTCTCCGTCGGCGATGCGTCCCATCTCTGCGGTGTCGTCTGTGAACTTCAGGATGACGTTGTCCTCATGGGAGGCGATGCAGCCGTGGGTGAACAGGGTGTAGAGGATGGGGCTGAGGACGCATCCCTGAGGAGTGCCCGTGTTCGTGATGATGCTGGCTGAGGTCCTGGTACCTACCCTTTCAGACTGGGGTCTGCCTGTCAGGAAGTCCAGGAGCCAGTCACAGAGTTTGGGGTGAACATTTTGTGTGTGAATTTGTGGGGTATGACTGTGATGAATGCAGCGCTTAGTCCACAAAGAGCATCCTGATGCAGGAGTCTTTGTTTTGTAGGTGGGAGAGGGAATAGTGGAGGGTATCAGGTACCTAAAGATCTAGAGACTAGACTTCCAATCCACTCAGTGGACCATAATTCCATTCCCACACTTCTTGAGAGCTACATCCCGTCACTACTGTTGCATCGACTCACAATTTTTGCACAGTAAAACCAAATTAAGTGTCCAAATTACAAATACGTTTGTAATTACGCACAAATGATAGAGTAGCTATCAACATATCATTTACAAGATAATAATACAAATCCAGGATTTGCGCCACAACCCAGCAGCCATGGAAGACTAAGCAAGAGATGGAGGGACAGTATAGAGGAATGGACCAACCAGTTCATGGTGGACTACCTGAGGGTAGCCGGGGACAGGGACAGCTATCAGACATCTGGGGTTCCCCAATGACCCGGCTTGCAGGTTACAGGAGGATATGGAGGAGGAGGCGGCTGCTGTCCTAAAGCAAAAGCACCAAGGATGGGAACAACAGCTGTTGTGCTAGAAAGCAGGTGCAGACAGACATCAAACAAGCACAATACTTCTCACTTCAAAACAAACAGTAAAATGCATAATCAGATGCTGGTGTCATTGTAAAAGTTACGTGTTTAAAGTGAAGAAATTTTCTTGTTTAGGGATGGAAAGTTGGTGTCACACCGTGTCAAATGTCTGAGAACCGTCTTGCGGGGACATCTGCGATTTACAGCAATGATTGATTTTCTGTCATCTTCTTGAAATGACTGCTATAGTGTGTTATTGCTGTACCAAGAGCTGGCAAAAGAAAAAAAAAAAAACTTTATTCAGAGAGAAAACTGGATAATGAACAGTAATGTTATAGCCAATCAACCCCAAACTCATTACTGACAGAAAGTTAGATTTCATTTATATGGTGCAAAATCACAACACAGATGCCGCCTGACATTTGTCATTTAGAGTAAGACTCGTTTACACTCTTTAAAATGATTCACAGAAAACCAACATTTCTTCCTTTAACTGGGCAGAAGCCATGGACAGATCCCAGATCAGTTTGGGCGGCCTTCTATCTGGGAATTAAGTGAGGAAGTAAAGGAGAAAGACAGAGAGATTGAGAGTGAGAGTGTGATCAAGATCGGGTGGGTCTTAGGGCTGAGTCTTATAATAATATTAATATCTCTAACACTTACAGTTACATGGTAATTGTTGATAATGATAGCTTTATTATTCACACAATAAATAATAATGACGGGCACCTTGCAGGAGCACCGCGGTAGATTAAGCCACGGTCCGAGGAGCCTGAGAAACAAGAGACTCCAAGGACAAAGGAGAAGATTTGAGGTTACAATCATGCATTGATAAAAGGGACATCAGTGCAGACAAGATAGGAAGAGTAGGAAGGGGAGTATCTTTCAGCAGAGTAAGACTATGGCATCATTACTTGGGGCTCGTCTAGCCCGGCGGCGATCCTCACAGAAAATGCAGGACATACCATGTTTTCTGCACTGAAATTTTGTGAGGTAAAGGTTCAACAGAGGCAAAGATAGTCATTTTAAACCTTGATCAACAAACATGGTTCTTTTTTTAAAGGTATCAGATCTGACTGACCATTGATGACATTCTTATTCTCTGGAAAGGGCTCTGTCCTAATTCCAAAAAAAAAAAAAAAAAATGTGGGAATTTAGTCTTGTTAGGCTGAAGTATCAGCCCTGTGGTGTTAACAAGAAAATCGTCAGTTGGCGAGATTTGCCTTGGAGGACTTTTGCAAAGCTCTTCTTCTCTTGCCCATGACAGTTACAAAACTGAGTCTGTACCATTAGCGAAATGTTAGAGTGTTCAATATTTTGAGCTAAAGTTTTAATGACGAATCAAAAATCAAGACCAGAAACTACTCGGCTTTTGAGTCTGACCTTCCATTATATGAGAGAAATTCAAGTTTCATTATAATATTATTCTGAAATCCCCTATATACACAGTCACAGGTTCAAGGAGCAACTCCTTTAAATATTTGCCCGACATGGGAACGTAAAAAAGAGTTCAAACAAAGAAATGGCAGATCACTGACTCCGTCAAACGATTTTAATCCCATCTCAACATGATGAGGTCATTCATCCCTGTACAGTTGTGTGTCTTATCAATGATTGTCCTCCTGTGAGCATCAAACATTTACCACTAGGTTGAAGAGTATCGTATATATAAGTATATCTACATTTACATATGTATATGTACATGTATACGTGTGTGTGTGTGTGTGTGTGTGTGTGTGTGTGTGTGTGTGTGTGTGCGTATTCATATACACACACACATATATATATATATATTACAGAATATGTAGTGTAACCAAGGCAATTTGGACACATCAGTATGCCGCACCTCTGACATTTGGAAATCTGATTTTAGAATCGAGTGGTTGATGCAGGCTGCAATTCAATTTACAGGCAGCCAGCTTATGTGAGTACCAGGCTTTGGTTTTATCATTCGACGCAGTATATCGTCTACAGAATAACAGAAGTGCACAGCGTGGTTAATGCTTCAGCCCCATCCTCTGGATCAAACACACAATTACATTGTGATTGGCTTAGCTGGACCACTAAGGCTGCTGATAAGCTCTGTGCTGTCCATTTCCTTAGTCTAAACAGGCTTTTCACTCCACACAGAATGACTTTAATAAACCTGCAAGATGTGGAGAGCATGAAAACCCTAAACCGAGCTTTTTCAACTTATTACATGTGACAACTTCAAGAGTGGTAAAGGGAATTTTTGATAAATAGAAAGAGCATCACGACAATAAAGGAATAAAGGTTTTTTTTTTTTTTTCCCAGATGCAACTAGCAGATACTCTGTATTTATCTTTTCTTGAATTAATCCACCAGCCCAGTTCTTTCTTTCCATCCAATGCGTTTGGGGACCTTCTTTGTATTAACTTTATTCAAATTTATTTGTCAGCAACGTCTGCACATTTTAGAGAAGGGGAAAATAACAAAGACTAATGCTTCATTTCAGTTTGCCACAACATGTGTTCAGGCAACAATATGCACATTATCATCCAATATTCATCATAAAATTGTTTGGAACCCAGACAATACCTTTAACTTGTCATTTTACTTGAGATTAGCCTGTAAAACTAATTAGTTCTCAAAGGATGAAAAATAATTAAATGATAAAACATTGCACATTAATAGTGGACTTGCAATTATGGAGAAACAAAGTAAAAAAGGCTAGATTTTCACCAATTTTGTTACATTTTCATTGAACAAACCAAACATTTTGTTATTAATCATAAAATTGCCACAATACGTGAAACAGGTAATGCTTATCTGAGATAGTGTTTATAAAACAGAATAGGGCTGAGAAGATTCAAATTTTGTTTAAAACATCAACAAAGATAAATAGCCTCAAATGCTTTTCTAATGTTTTATATCTTCAGGAAACTAGTGAAACTAGCTTGGCATTTTATCAGTAATCATACATATTCTCCCCACCTAAGACATTAAACCTCATCTTCTTTTACTTTCGACTTTTCCTTTAAGGGGTCACCAGAGCAAATCAACCTCCTCCATCTCACACTATTCTGTTTCTTCCTCTCTCAGGAAACTAACTTAATGTTCCCCAACTAATTTTAGGGCATCACACTACATGCTGTTACTTAAATCTGAAATGTGGATGAATTACAAAAGTAACCTGAGTTCATCTTGTGTCGCTGTGTTGTTCTTGTCATGCCACCACAAAGTATGAAAAAGCCAAAATCTGTGTTTGAGAAAATGTTGCTAAATAGCTCGATATAAACTACGACTTGCAGATTGTGATCATTCTGATTTCAAGCCACTTCTTGCGACATCAGGTGTTACAAGTTAATCCATATCTATCTGAGCACCACTTTTCCAACACGTGAGAACGCCCAGAAAAATGCAGCTTTCCCCAAATTCTGGCCATGGATGGTGGTATCCCACTGTGTCAACAAAAATGTGATAATTCTTACTGTTGTATTATTTGTAGGGGCGTGACGTGACAGAAAAGTGAAAAAAGGAAAATAAAGGAAAACGGTCCGTACAAAAACCTCACTATCACGGATGGAGAGAAAGACAGACGTCGATAGATAGATAGATAGATAGATAGATAGATAGATAGATAGATAGATAGATAGATAGATAGATAGCCCAGAGGATGTTATTAAAAGGGATGTCCAGATACCAAACTGTTATTGTCTTATTTGATCACTATTTATACCTGCTACTTAAAACCAACAATAATATCTCTCAACATATCTCAGTTTATATAACAGTGGGGAAAAAAAAACACTCTTCGCCTGCCATTGTTGTTTACGTGGCAACGCTGACTGGGTAGTGATGTCACAAGGTTGACCAGGGCAGATCCCATTCATTATTTTAGGATGGATTTAGGATGGAAAATTTGCTTAAAAATGAGGATGAACAAAGAGACAAAGAGACAAGAGTCGCCATAAGTGGCGGTGTGCCTGCAGAAACTGTGTTGCTGTGCTAACAGAGAGAGTCTGTTTTAAGGAGAACCACTTTTGCCATCAGCTTTTCGCTGCAGACTTACGGAACGCTGTGTTGACTGACTGGATGACTTGGCTTTTCTTATAGTGGGCTTCACTTGATTCCTGAGTATCTTTTTTTATGCTTGTGAAAGAAAACTGTAGGCAAAGCTATGGCTTTAGTGTCTGTTTAAAACAAGCGGCATCCATGAGCTCTTTCAGCAGCTTAGCTCGGCTAAATGCGACGAACGCATCCGGTGAAAAGCGGCGAGAACACACCCGCTGATCCTCGGGAATTTGTGTGTGTCCACAAGCAATTTCCTTTCTTTTCCTCTTATCCCCAGAAAGTTGTGTCGACGAGCATCAGTCCCTTTGTTTCCTTTGGACTAGAAATTGTACCCAAAAGCAGCACAATGTGGCATTATTACCATATATACCATATTGTACCGAGTGAAAGTTAACACTAGAGGAAAATAAAGGTTAAAACAAGCAACCTCTGTGCATCATCAACCCCAATGTAATGTGCGAGTAAAACAATGTCATATTTTAACCCCCTGGGTTAAAATATGACATTGTACATTGTTTGAATAATACTTTACAATTTTTTAAAGAAATATTTAAACACGTATTTAAACAAATCAGGTAAATCTGTTCTGACCACAATCCAAAGCAACATTTAATCAAGGAGGCACAGTGCACATAGAGATCACAATTTGCAATGAAACCTAATTATATCTGAATTTTCCTGAAGTGCAGCACAGAATTTGTTGCATCTGGCGGCGCACCAGAATTATGTGTGCATCCACTGGTTTAACTTTAATTCAGTGTATCCAGCAGTCTGTTAAACAAGATTTAACTAAATGAAAAGGCTGAGTGGCCTCAGATCTCAAACATTCAATCACAAATAATACAGCTGCATCTAAGCTTTTGAAGCCTTCGTAGACGGCATGCTGACTATGCAGAATTGCCGTGAAATGTCAGTAAAAGTAACCCTTTTAAATTAACATTATGATTAAAGTGTCTCAAGGCTAAAATAAAAACCCTTCAAGATGTTTTTATCAGAGTGAGTATTACACCTCCGAAACATATTAATTGGTTTCAGCAGAGTTTGAATAAAGGATTTTTTTCTTATATGTGACAACCTCTTGCATGCTGATGTTGTACAGGTGGTCACAAAGTACTGGAAGAAAGTTGTGTAAAATAAATTAGCAATTACCTGAGTAACTGAGATTCTTTGGCAATGTTTCAGAGCTCTGTGCATAATTGCGATGTATTTTTTTGCATCTTCATGAAAAAAGATGTTTATGGCAGGACTCCTTAGTTAACTAATGCAGTTAACTGATTTATGTTATGTTTTCTCTGAAGACAAATCTGTCACAAGAAGTATTTTGTCCTGTGCCAGCCGTCCTCTCCATCTCTATCTGTGTCTCACTCACTCACTCTCACTCGCTCTCACTCTCTGACAGCTGGTATTGCACTTAAAAAGTCTTTTGACAAACCTGTCAATACCATCCAAACTTTTCTATTTGCAAAGGTGGGTTTCTGGACAACACAGTTGTACCATCTGTGTTGGAACTAACAGATATTGGAAAAAAAAAAAGAGAGATGAATAATTGACTTTGCTGGCATTCAAAAATGATAAGAAAATCTCTTAGGATTTCTGTCTTTTTTTCATTTTCTTCCCTCCTTGGGTTCAGAAAGTGGATTTGATAATGCTGACTTGCTGGTTCAAGTCCTGCACAAAGGAAAAACATGGTCAGCAAGAATTCCTAGAAATTGGAGGGGTGGAAAACAAAAACGTTGCCTCATTTGGAATGTCGGTTGTGTTTGCGAGATCAGTCAAACACGCTGTTTCAAAACCTGCCTCTTGTGACTGACAGCAAATCAGAGAGGGAGGATTTTTCCTCAGTCAGTTAAATGACAGATCCAAAATTTAGAGAGGAGGGATGCCTTGATTTTTAATTTTAGTGTATTCATTCAGTTGTTCGTTCTCCATACACTTTATCCGACACTCGGGGGGAGAGTGGAGGAGCCAGCTGTCATTGAGCTCAAACAGTCATTCTCTTTCACACAACTGATTATTTTTGGGTCTCCAAAGAACCGCTCAGATATTCATCCAGGCTCTAGTCATCTCTGGTTTGGATTACTGCAACTCCCTCCTTGCCGGTGCCCCAGCGATGACCATCAGGCCTCTGGAGCTTTTTCAGAAAGCGGCAGCCCGCCTGGTGTTCCACCGTTCCAAATTCTCCCTCACGACTCCCCCTTTGCGTCCCTGAACTGGCTCCCGGTAGCCGCCCGCATCAAGTTCAAGTCCCTGGTGCTCTCCTACCGGGTGGTGAATGGGACAGACTCGTCTTATCTCCAGGATATGGTCGAGCAGCATGTCCCTACCCGTCCCCTCCGATCTGCCACCTCTGGGCGACTGTCCACCCCGTCACTCAGAGCCCTCGGCTGCCCATCAAGCCGCTCTCGGCTCTTCTCGGTCTTGGCTCCTTCGGGAGTCTGTTCCAGCAGACTCCCGAAAAAGGTCGGAACAGTGGGGTCGCTACCCATCTTTCCCCGTGAGCTTAAAACAGACTTCTTCAACAAGCACTACCCTACTAATAGCACTTAGCCCCTAACCCTTCTGCGAAAAAAAACCCCAAAAAACAAGGATGAAATGAATGCATGTGTGTATATGGTTCTGAGATGGCTATTTGGTTGAGTGGTCACTTCTAACTTCAGACAACTGGTACTTCGGCTCTTCGTTGACTGAATTGCACTTCTTGTTAGTCGCTTCGGATATAAGTGTCTCCAAAATGACTGTTAAGTAATGTAATGTAATGTAACCTACTGCATGTTGTTGGACTGTGGCAGGAAACTAGAGAACTCAGACGGTGCCAATGCACACTGGGGAGAACGTGGAGACTACAAACAGAAAGAGCCCCTGTCGGAATCGTTCCAGGTACGATTGGAAGCGCTAATCACTGTACCACAGTGCCGCTGAATATATGAAGCCATTTAAACCACATTTGTCCTGGTCTACTCCATAACACTGAAAAGACACAATAAACAATGTACAAAAATAGTACACAAAAGGGCCAGTTAAATTCTTGAATAAAATATTGACCGATATATCTTGTAGCGTCAACCGTCTGACAAATGATGAAGCTTCCCTCTGCGTCGTATACGGACGCATTGGACGCCTCCTTTTCGTCATTTAGCGACAAACCTGGGAAGCGTCCAATTTTTTTTCTGCATTTTTTAACGATACACTCCCACGTGTCCAAGTGCGCATTGGGCGCCTCTATCCCCAGTGGAGAAAGCGATTTCTCACCGATTTTATATTTGTTAGGTTCAGAGATATACAAGTGTTGATGTAGATATTCCGTTGAAAAATGATGAGAAGGGGTTCCTGATGTGTTGATATGTGACGCGAAAGGAAGCCTTGGACATTTGTCGGGCGCTTGACACATCGGGATGAGAATGGGCTGCGAAAAGCAGCTTTTCCTGAGTAACTCCTGCCACATTTTCTCCGGGATCCTGCCCACTCGTGCACTCTTTTGTCCGCACATCGTAGGCGCGCCATCTGTTGTCAAGTTTATCCCAAGGCAGACCCATTTCATTTGCACATCCGCATACCGTCTCAAAAATATCCTTTCCCATAGTAGTGCCATGCATTGATCTGAACCCCAAAAGTTCCTCTTCTACACACAGATCCACACCACGGATAAATATCGACACCTCTGCAGTGTCAGAACTGTTGCTATCCACCTTTCATTTGGCTTGTTTTGGGGGAAAAGCAGACGCTGACAGTTGGCAGCGGGTAACTCAGCGAGGCCAGCCGATGAGCGGGTGGGGCTCACACTTACGGTGCTCGATTAACACGCCACAGCACTCGTCCTGCTTTGTGCGAATTGTAGTGTTAATGGTGCTTGCAACATATCGGCTGGCCAGCTCTAATCATAATTAAATATTATCCTGCGGGCCAAAGATAATCCCAAATCCATCCCGTCGGCCTTGAGCTTGACATATGTGTTGTAGACAGTTTCCAGCACAGTATGGTTTGCAGTACAATAATAAACTGAAAGCAAAAATTATCATCCTGCAAGCTTGGTTCTCTGGATGTTTGCTGCCTCTCTGTACATTATCAGAGTCCAGAGACCTTCAGAAATATTGATGTCGTAAACATTTTATATCTGAATAATGGCACAATATTAAGGCAATAAAGCCAGCTACCCCTGAAAACACGGGGTATTGCTTCAGCTGCTGGACTTTGTCTCGTGCACTCAGTAGGTCCAAACCAGTGTAGAGTAGTTCAATGCCTTGGGACAAGTTACTTTTTAAAGATGTCCTTCCTCTCACCCCTGCAGTCCTTTTTGACAAAAATACTCACAGGGGGTCTAGAAACTGATGAGGTTGTACTTGCTATTCTTTCAGCTGATGTTCCTCTAATTTCTATCAATAACACAGGTGAATGTGATCATATTATTTTTGCCTTTCTCTCGTCCATTTTCTGCTCATCAGATACCCCTGTCAGAATCACACTGGGACTTCCCATTGTTTAAAGAAAAAAATGAATAAAATATGAGTGGAAATTGTATTTTTCATATGAATAATTTAAAAGAGGGCACAGCGTTGGCAACCACCTCTCAAGGTTAGACAATATTGTCAGTCTCTCTGTCTGGTGCATGCTTTGTTCTTGTTTGGTGTGAAATGAGAGGATCCAATTCAATCAAGTCATCTGTTCTGAGGGACACTTTGCCTTCTATACTGGGATGTGCTGTTCAAGAAACTTGAAAGAAAAAAATAATCCAAACCCAGCATGAGGCGTGTTGTGTCAAGGCAGTGCCATATGTAATGACAGGGAGAATATGCCAAAACTTTTCATAGAAACGAATCCCCCTCTCTCTGCCGATTGACTGCTCCCTCGCGGGAGGCAAATTGAAGGAAGTGATGGAAAGAGCAATGCACCGATATCAAAGTCTATATGGAGAAATCATTAAAAAAATACACTCAGATGTTCTCCGCTTGCCAAAGGTGTTCTGACGGAAGGTTAGTTTGTGATGAAAATAAATAAATAAACTTGTCTGTCCACTGGTGAACACAATTCTTATTTTATATTTCCATTTAACATGGCTGTCTAACTGATATGTAGCTATACAAACCCCATATTGAAAGCCAGACTAGTGAAAGAGAAAGAGTCACAAATGCAGATGTCACAATTAAGTAGAGAAATGTCAAGTGTCAGTTTTATAGCCAAAAAAAGAATGTGAACACTTCTTAAGGAATTTGTTTCTGATCCATTCATTTCGGAATGAAAGGATTCCAAAATGTACTTCATGACAACTGAGCAGAAGAAGAAAATGCCCTTTTCGATCGATCTACTGTCTTTTTGCACAGAATGTATAAAGATACCCTGGGAATAGAATGCTTTGCGACATTTTCTGAGTCATGAAAACATGGGTAGTAAAGGACCACACCAAAAATTGAGGAAATTAAATCAGACAAAGGTTTGCACAAGACTGAAATTCCACTGAAATTTGTGTAAAAATAACCACTTAAAATCTGAGGCGCGCAAACAACATTTTCCAGGCCCTAGTAAAGATCGCCCAATATTTAGAGAAAAAAGTCAATATCAAAATAAACCTTTTCTTTAGTCGCCTATCTTTGTCATATACCATCTTTCCGGCCAGCTGTCCCTCCTCTATGTGTGACATGTTCTCTACAGAAAAATATATTACCTCCTTAAAAAGCCCCCCACTTCTTCTTTCTCCTTAAAGTTGTAGCAGAAAAGAGTGTACTGTTGTGCAAAGTGCCAACCTGCTCTTGTTGTCCAGTTCGGGCATCTGACAGATGAACTCTGTATTTTCGGAAAAACATATGAAAAAACCCTTTCAATGATAAATTTTATTTGTCATTCTGTACATTCGAAGGATGTAATGTTGTATGGGCATCAAGCAGAGGTGGAAGACCTGAGAATGCCAGCCTCTGGTATGAAACTATGTACATTTCCTGTCTTTCTGGCAGGAAATAGTGCTTACACCTAAATGTAGCAAAAGCCCCATCAGCTGGCCTTTATGGTGTCTATTGGTGCTTCTCTTAATGGAGCATCCTATGGGGCCGCCATAAATCTGTTGGCAGACTTTAACACTAACATGGGATATCTTGTGACCGTTCAAAACCTGAGCGGTGTTTTATTACTGGACATGTGGGCTTGGCATGGATTGGCCATAATAAACACTGAAACTACAGAAGAGTACCAGCGCGCTCCAACTAAAGCGGCTTCGGTCAAAGCAAAAGATAGCGAGTGACTACGATGGCCAACTTCAGCTCAGAGGCCGTGGTTCTCTTGTGCACAATGCATACATAAATTGTATGCTACATATAATGCCATCTTCCTCCAGTCTGAAGAGAGTTGCCTCATCAAGTGAATGAGTTCATTAATCTTGGGATATGTATATTGTTCATGATACACAGACCCTTTTCTAGCAAAACTGGAACTTAACTGGCAAGCAAAACTCTATACTTATCTGTTTATTTACAGACACTCAAATGGTAGTCATGAGCTCTGGCTAGAGGCGTATAATAAGGTTTCTGCTAAATGCGGCTGAAATGAGTTCCCTCCACAGGGTGACTAGACTTAGCATTAGAAATAGGGTGAGAAGTTCAGACATCTGCAGGGAGCTCAGACTCGACCCACTACTCCAAATGGTGGGAGTTTCTGGTAAATACAACTGGCGAGATGCCCAGCGATTGACCTAGAACATGCTGAAGGGATTATATATCACGTCTGGCCTGGGAACGCTTTGGGGTCCGCCAGGAATTGCTGGATGACAACGCTGGGGACTCGACCACCTGGACCGGTCTGTTCTGCTGTCCCTGTGAACCGGCCCAGCAAAAGCAGATAAAAATGGATAAATGGATGGATAAATGGATGGATAAATGGATGGATGGATGGATGGATGGATGGATGGATGGATGGATGGATGGATGGATGGATGGATGAATGGATGGCAGGATGACAGATATTTGCTATAATTCACAATTCCACAATTTACAGTTAAACAAATATTAACATTGAATGTCAGTCTTTATCTGCTTGCCTCTGAGAGGAGGTTCACATATCTACGCTGTGGCCTTTTGAGGATGATGGTAACTATGTATCAGACATTATGGAGTCCATAATATAATATTTTGAAACCTATGTGTACTTTCTCCTCTGACTAAATCAAAATATCAGAGAGTTTCATCATGTCACATTTACTTCAATGTGAAATTGAAAGTAACAGCCATTTATTGATTTCACTCGCTTGTAAGAGGCCCGATTTCCTGCTTCTTGAAGCTTCCATTATATAGATCCTCTTAATAGATTGCCTGCGACTTTCCTTGGTCGAATAAAAGGTAAATGGAAAGTATACTTTATTTTGCTTTACAAGTCTCCTGCCCGCTTTTTATCAATTCACTGCCACATTTGTGTACAGCTGGAAAAAGGAGATCACAATTATACTCATCTCCAATAATATATACTGCATATGTCAGAGAGAGAGATATGATGGAGTTATTAGATTTACACTCTTATAATGTTGATAATTCATAGACGCATTTTAGAATGCCCTAGGTCCTTCAGGAGTTTTGAATTCTGAAATTGAAAGACTGCAGGACATGAGGTTTGAAAGGGAAAGGTTTTATTATCAAACTTTCATTAAACTTTACAGAGTGGTCTGAACCTAAGGCAGTGTTAGACTGCATGACATGTATTTTAATTAAATGTTTTTCAAAGAAAGGTTTTAAAGTTAATCCTTTAAGTAAATGTCATTTATTTTCATTAAATCACCTCATTCAATACATTTTCCCATTTACACTTCTTTATTCTTATGGAACATAGCTTACATTTTCAAATCAAGACATGTACTCATAAAGCAGTATTTTTAGAATTTTTTTTTTTAATTTACTGAAGAAAAATATCTCAACACTTTTCTATGCACTAATGTAATTGAACAGGCGGCTAAAATTTTCCATGAACACTGAAGAAATCCTCAAAAAATGTCAGCGGAGAAAATACCTCCTAAGGAGGCTCACTTTCTTTTAATGTAAGGAAGCGCATCCTCCAGACCTTTTACTTCTCCTTTATCAAGAATATCATCCCCTTCTCCATAACCTTCTCGTACTGCCTGCTCTACTGGCCTCGAAATTTTCCCTGGCGAAAAAAGAAAAGTTTTTTGAATTTGAATTTGTTGCCGCCATCCTTCATCTCAGAAGGATAGACTTGTAAACCTTGACCAGGATATATTCCAAGTAACACATTCAGTGTGTTTTATGTACGTCACACTGCTGACCGATGTTGATGGTATATGGGAGGATTTTCAAAAAACATCTGTAAGATATTTGGTGATGATTATTTTTCACCAGTACCTCATTATCTTTTGCTACCTTGGGTGTTAAAAAAATGATGTTACTTTCTCTCAATGGCAGTCTTTGTACTCAGTTTCATGCATTCTAGTCTTTTCCCTTATTTGTTCCATGGTTTTGCTTTTTTTTTGTTTCTTCCCTCATTTTTTTTTTTTTAAAGAACTCCTTTCTTTGTCTCCATTTTGACTTGGTGGATTGTACTTTGTGTAGAAGTAAAACTGGATTTTGATCTCGATTGAATGTGAATGAATCATCTTGTCACTTAATTTGGAAGAAAAAAACATGTAAATAAAAAGTTAAACAAGCAATACACTTCGATACATCAACTCGATAAATCATTTGAATTAATTCATTTCTGGGTGCTCTGCTAAACCACCATGTTTTGGGAAGATTGGTGTACATCTTTTGACTGATAAATCAAGAGAACATCCTGAGCGAGGCTGCTTAACTGGGACACGATTGCTTCCAGGTGGATTTTAATCAATTCCCTCCAGTCGGATACAATTTTGGCCACAGACATATGACGAAATTACCATTTTTGTGGTTGTCCAACTTTTTTTCTTTTCCTTAGAAACATAAGAAATAAATAGCAGAATGTCCGTATGACACTTTTAATAGAACAGCAAATGAGATATACATCGGTAAATAAATATACAATGAATGAAAACAAATTGAAAGAAAACATATGATCAAAAAAGAAAAAAATGAATAAATCCCCAGAAACTAAATAATCTCAAAATTACAGCAAAACAGATTTCATAAAGTAAGTGTGACTTGGATAGAAAATAAACCTACAGAAACAGTATTACATGCAATGAATACGACTGTTCTCTCAGTATGGTGGTGGTCTGAATATACATAATAAATAATGACTTACAGAGATACATTTATCATGATAGGTGGCGTGCAATATTTGTTACCTTTCGTTGGTGCAGAATACTGCAAACAGGTGTATTACATGTCAAATAAAGATACAATAAGAGACGAAAATATGCATTCATTTAAAATTTAAATGAATTTACCAACAGACCATTTCAATTTCAAATGGTTTGCTAGAAAACTATATCTTCGATGTTGATGTTTTGATTTAGACGTCTGTCCCTTTAACTGAGGCCCCGCCCACCCATGATGTAACCAGGAAGTTGTTCTACCTTTTCTCAACGTTGTAAAAGTAATGTACTGTTTCAAGAAATTACCGGCTAGTTATCCCCGAGGGTGACACTTTATTAAACATGTAACAAGCCGGAATTGATGGGCCTCCCTCAAACGTGAATACAGATAGGCATACACTTGTACCTTTGCCACGCTTCGTTTTAAAAAGATTCAATATGTTAACTCCTCAGTTTTACTCCTTAATGTTTTTGTTCCCGCTCGGACAAGCGTCCGTACCCCTCGTCATCAACACCTGGCCTTTCAGGAACGCTACGGCTGCAGGTAACTTGTATTTTTTGGACCATTAACCAGTGTTGCATTCAAGCCTTGGCTTCAATCACATGACATGGCCATTAAGTTCATATTGAAAAACCCCTCTTAAACTCATTCCTGAGTTATTGAGTGAAACTCATCTGGATGAGATGTATTGATTCAGTGAAGGAGGACTTGATGTTAGCTTAGTGTGAGAGAAGAGGATGCAGAGCATACGGTTAGATGGAGACAGATGATTCCCTGTGGCGACCCCTGAAGGGAACAGCCGAAAGGAAAAGAAGAAAAATCTGGTGCTTACTCAGCATTTGATTTTAAATCCAATGAGCCGGAGCATAAACAGAATGGGTTATGTATTCACAGCAAAGAAAGCCCACAAGGATACCAGTGTTGGAGAAATACCGTTCATATAAAATTCGTTTCGAAAAAGGACTTCTCAAGGCCAACCATCTACAGATACCTCAGCCTGGGATTAGACCAATAAATATAGTTTATTTCCCGGCTATACCTTTTTTATAATACTCATATGTTGTTGGGAGAAGCTGTTGCTTATGCCTTTTAGCTATTTGTTGTAATTACTACAAGCCTAGTAAAGGAAGGCTGCGAGGATGGAATAACCAGATCGCCCGTTGGTATGGGCATTCACAATTTAATGACACATTTGGAGTAACCAAAATGAATGCTTTTTCACTTATAAACTGAAGAGACGGCATCACTGCACATAATCTGAAAATAAACACTTACTATGAATTGATAAGATAATAAGTTTCAGCTGTAGAAGAATAGGGACGTGTAACCTTTCATTATATAACTTTTTTGGGTTGTTTTTTTAACAGTGAGCAGGTGTAACATTACTACAGATTATCAGACAAGTGTGTAAAGCCATCAAAGATAGGGGATTAGAAATGGGCAAAACCCACTGCTTAATTGCCAATGTCAGACCTGCTCTCACTCAAAATTTCTGCAGGATGATACATTGGACATGTTCAAATTGAAAGATTCATGTGTTGCCTGTTACTTATCAGTCAAGTGTATTTCCATCAGGTGCACTGTACCGGATTATATCTTTCCCTGATAAAATATAACTTAAAAATCTCAACATTTGATAGATGGATTTATCAGAAGTGCATTACTTCTTCTTCCTGGGGCCAGAATGAAAATGACAGAAATAGCCTGCTGTCTCTTCTGTGAGGAGAATCTTTGGAGTACAGTATGCAGGGATGCAATTGATCTGTGTCATGCATTTTTTTTTTCCTTTGTTTAGGTTTCATAAGTATTTACACTGACAGATTATATATACGTAGAAGTTGTGTGTGTGTGAGTGTGTAAATGAAAGAAAGACTGACATTTTAAGAGAGTTTTACATTTTCTGATAATTTTCTGGTCTTTTTCCAAATCATTGTCCATATGTTTTCTTGCAGTGTTGCTGTAATTCTTAGCTGACCTTTACATAATATCTTGCTATTTTCTTACTCATTAACTTCTAAAAGGCTATTTGTATTTATTATTTATTTATTTAATGCTTTTTTTTTATAGTTAACATTTCACTGATTTGTAAATGTGAAAAAAATACAGGAAAGTTATTTGTATTTGAATCTGAACATTTAGTTAAAAAAAAAAAAAAATGGTACAATATCATAGGTAGACATTTTAATTCCCCCCTACTATACACTATCGAACAAATATATGTCAGGAAAGAGATATAAGTTTGGAAACGTTTCATTAAAAGCACTCTTGATCATCCAAGTATTGGGTAAATGTATAATCATTTGTAGAGTAGTCTCCTGAATAGAGTAAATGTACGAAAATGTAGTGGCAATCTGGTAACAGTGCAGACAGTTGGTAATTTGATTCCCTTGGGCCACAGAAAGGATCAGTGACCAAATGGTGACTGAGAATAAGTTTTACAAGCTTATGAAACATTTTGACTCCAAATGAAAATGCTCTGACTTTGGTTTGATTCTAATGCTAGTAATCACGCTCACTCCCAACAAAGTGCATGTTCCTCAAATAAACAAAATTAGGAATAGGCAAGTAACAGTGCTAGTGGTTACTTTTTGAAATCATTGTAGTTTGAGTTACCCAGTTTCAGAGAGACCTGGTGTAGACATGTTTGTCTTCTCACAAAAAACGATGTAACGGCATGCCATCTCTGTGTGGTGAATTTGCCAAAGGCATACATTGAAAAACACTAGTTACTTCTGTTTACTGCTTATCCAACACGCATGTTCGGGGGTTCCTGAGTCAAACCCAGACGACACTGAGCGAGAGGAAAGGAACATCCTGGCCCAGTCCTCAGTCACCATAAGACACCATAAGGCAACCGTTCATTTAAACCTGCTGCCCTTTTTTTAGTTCATCTACAGCATGGATTTGGTCCATGGGTGAAAAAACAGAGATCTGCAGGCACAGGAAGAACATGCAACCTCAATACACAGAGAATTGCTTCAGAATCAAACCAGGAACCATCTTGTTTTAAGACAAATGTGATGTGTCACCACACTATTGTGCAGCCATATTAAAATATAATGATGATGAATTTAAGTACTGTATATTTTGTACTATAAGTTGGACTTTTTTCATGGTTTGGCTGGTCCTGTGACTTATACTCAGGTGTGACTTATATTTCAAAATTTCTCATGTTTCTCACTGACAGTTGCAAAAATGTGCTCCAGGCTTGTTTGCCAGTATCCGCTACTACAATTACTCCTGTACCGTTGAAAATTTAAAATGTAAACATCAACTTAAATAGAGAAATGAGAAAGACTGAACATAAATGCCCCCCAAAACAAAATCATATTCAGCAGATTACAAGGTGCGAGCAGTGAAATATGCAGCTGCAAACAGTAATCGAGCAGCCGAAAGAAATTTTGGAGTGAGAAGGAAACTTGTGAGAGACTGATGAAAAGCCTAGGATACTGTTACTGCAATGAAGAAAACAAAGAAATGCTAATTGTGGGCCACAGTTAGAGGGACAAGTTCACTAATGGGTGCTTGAACAAACTGCCGCCGGGAGAGGCTTGTCAATGGTGCAGTTATGTCTTCATGCCCAGGTAGTTGCCAAGGCGATGAATATAAATGACTTTGTGGGAGGACCTTCCTGGTGTTACTGCTTAATGCAACGGCAACCGCCTCTCTATTAGAAATGTCCCAAATCAGCCACACAGAGGACGAAGCGGCGCGCAGAAGTGACAGAGAGGATGAGGAATTCATTGGATTGAGGGATTTTGATTGAGATTGAGAGTTTAGTAAACTTGTTATGTTGTTTATGTTATTGTTATCTGAATAACTGTTAATATGTTATATGAACATACCAGACAGCTTTTCAGCCTGTTGTTCTTTACTGTGCACAGGAAGAACATGCAACTCCAATACAGAGAGAATTGCAGTAGAATTAAACCAGGAACCTTCTTGTTTTGAGACAAATGTGATGTGTCGTCACACTATTGTGCAGCCATATTAAAATATGATGACGGATTTAAGTACTGTATTTCTCAGAATTGGACATCACATGATAGCTTGCCTTTAGAGGTGAAATGTCTGTTCGGGGTCTCTGATTTTATGAAATAAATTTTCACCCAAAGATCCGACTTATAGTCCAGTGTGACTTCCATATATTTTTTTCTTCTTCATAAAACATTTTTTGGCTGGTACGACTTATACTGTACATCTATTACTAATTATAAAATAATATCTTGTTAATAGTCATTTGGTTCCTTGCTGATATGGTTATTTTATAAAGATTTATTTCTCGTGACATTTTAGTTTTTTCGAGATTATATCAATGGATATTTTTATGGTAGTTTCTTTCAAATTCACCCTTTTTTCTAGTAATGATTTGGAAAGAGTTACATGCATATCGGCAGAGGAAAATCTGACAGAAACTCCACCATACTATATCGCATTTATTTATACGCACTCACATACACGTATGTCATTTTTCCCTCCTTTTTTTTCTTTTTATTTAACAGAAGGCAGACATCTGTAGGAACACCGTGTCTAAATTTTGGCAGCTGCCACCCTTAAAATGTTGATGCATAAATAGCACCACAGGCAAGAGAAAAATGTTTTTTTTTAAATTGTTTTTCTCTTTGGATTTTTTTTCATTGTGATCCACCAAGCACACATCAGGCATGCAAAGTTTCAAAGTGCTGTTATTGTTGAGTTTCTGCCAAAGAAAGTGTTTTAATGACTGAAAGCGACAAATATATCCCTTCAAAGTCTAATATTGTACAGGAGAGTGACAAACCCTGGCTCAAACTAATATAGTGGTAGTCTATTAAAGTGTATATGCAAACAAATGTAGATTCACAAAAGGTTTTACAGTGTGTAGATTTTGCTATGATATGCTTGTAACTGCAGCATGGAGCGTCCTGCAATCTGGAGGCTCGGCTTTGGATGCTGTGGAAAAGGGCTGCGCACGCTGTGAAATGGAGCAGTGCGATGGCACTGTAGGGTACGGCGGGAGTCCGGATGAATCTGGAGAGACGACGCTGGATGCCATGATCATGAACGGGTAAAACCATTTGCACTGTTCCAAGAACATTTCAAAAGGGCCCAGTGAAAAGATGGTTTCATCTTTCGTAGGTGTATTTAAATAGTCCTGTATTGCTATCTGACCATCATTCAGCTGTGAATATCAAAATCCATAGTGCAGAGATTAAGGAGTGACTGCAAAAAGTGCAGAACACTTTTTTTTTAGTCTGCTAAAACACAGGTCAACATTTTGTTGAGCAGATCAACATTTAAATTTGGTTTATTTTTGGCGATTTTGGCTTAGGATCAAAACGTACTTATAATTCTGGCGCATGTTTAAACCATCACTACATTTACATTTCTTCACTACATTTAATGCAGTGATGTGGTTTATTGGCTTGTTAAAAATACATCCCAAAATGCTGCAGTTTGACGTTTTGATGTTTTGACCACAAAAGAATCTTAAATGTTTCCCCTGTTTATGTTAAATATTTGTAGATTTCATTCATGTCAACAGTTATCCATTGATTGTTGGGTTTATTGTGTTTGGAAATGGATGTGTGTGTGTGTGTGTGTACATATATACATACATATATATATATATATATATATATATAGAAGGCTGTTAAAGGAAGTTAAATTTATGCATACTCTCTGATCCATCCATCCATCCATCCATCCATCCATCCATCCATCCATCCATCCATCCATCCATTATCTTTCGCTTGTCCTACCCTAAGGGTCACGGGTGATGCCGGAGCCTATCCCAGCTGCCATCAGGCGAGAGGCGGGGGTACATGTGGATTGATCGCCAGTCAATCATAGGGCCACATATCGAGACAGAAAACCATTCAGTCTGTCATTCCCCATTTTTCCAATTCTTCAATATGCTTTCCAGCGTGAAACTTTGGCAGGAAAACAGAGACCCCGGAGAAAACCACCTTAGACACGGGTAGAACGTGCAAACTCAACACAGAAGGGCTCCCTGCTGGTATCGAACCATGCTTTGTGCTGTGAGACCGCGGTCCCGACTCTCCTCTGAGTCAATTTAATGTGAATTAAAGGAGATGCTGCTACAAATCTATTATTTTCACTCTTCCCAAACTGGATGTGAAGGTGTAGTCAAATGCCTGAAGAAGATAATGACTTTCCATCTACAGCTGTTTCAATTTCTAAAGAAAAGTTCCCACAATATCCAAATTACTCCCCCTTCTCCCTTTTGCTGATAGGACTTAACGGCTGCTTTAAAGTTAGTGTAACAACCAGGAAAGATCCAGTGAATATAATCCAACATGGCAGGGACTGTGAAACACACACACACCTATTCTTTACACCTAACCTTGATAAGTCATCTCTAAACATGCTTCACCCAGCTGATTGTCCAACTCCACTGGATGGCGTGAACACTTGCTTTATTGCAGGGGTGTCAAACCCATTTTGGTCCACATGTGGCCTAATTTGATGTCATACTACGTCCAAATTTTTCCTTTGTTTTAGTGTAAAGGAGGTAAACAGGTAAATAATAAAAATCTTTATATGTCATGAACTGTTCCTCTAAAAATAACATGACAAATTAATATTAGAAATGAATATTAAAAAGGAATTGGTGAAATTACAAAATTACACCCTAAAAATAATGTTGAGTTAAAAGAGAATATCTTGTCAGTGGGAAAATTTGCCACTCGAATATATTAGAAAATGGATTGGTAGCATGTATAAGAGGAGGTATAACGTTTACAAGGCTATTCTGGTTATTAAATCAATCTTTTTAATTTTTCAGTTTTTTTTTTGGTATCATTTTTGAGGTTTTATAGAAATAAGAAAAGAAAATATCATTCTGACAGTGTCACTGAATGTTTTTTTAGCAACAATTTGTTTCGATTTTAAAATTTTGAAGCAAAAAATTCATTGCAAAGTTACTTTTTCATTTTTTCCTTGCCTGTTTTTTTTTTTGAAACCCACTGAAAAAAAAACCCAGATGCATGTAAGAAAAGATGCGCGGGCTGCACTAACACAAAGATTTGATTTCAGGCAGTGGGGCACAAAATATTGTTCCGAGGGCCGCAATTGGCCCGCAGGCCGCGAGTCTGAGACCCCTGCTTTATAAAATACCTTTAACAAAGTTATTTTGCACTTCAACAAATTCATTGTCATAATGTGCCAAAATAATAAATATGAAGGAAGGGCAGGAGAAGAGAGAGGAAAGAAGGTTCTGAGAAATAGAAGAAGAGGAAGTAGGGGACATTTAATGTTTAAAGGTGAAAAATTGAGCTACTAAATAAATAAAATGTATGTCTCTATCATCTTACGCTGATTACGTTTTGAACTGTCACGCGAAGCGTAACCTCTTTTCTCCTAGACCGCATCAGAAAATGACACCCCACATTCCTATCCAAACTAGTCTAATCTAACCTGTCTGCTTTCATTCACGCTCCAATCTTCTAGCGGTTATCCCGTTATCTGTTTTACGTGAATTGTTCTTATTCCCACGATTTTGTCCAACACCCTGTCTGGATGCATTACTTCGAAATGATTTGATAAAAATCTTCGAAACCCCAAAATCCATGTGTAGTACGATTCCCCAGATCAATTATTTCCATATCTTTCATTTCTATTGATCTTATAGTTTATTCAAGCGATTCTCACACTTACTTGCGTCTGACGTTTTATCATTTCTTCATTGTCGGTACTTACAGAGCACAGGCGTTTCTAATGCAGTTTCTATGGAACTTGTAGTCTTTTATTCTCTCTTCTCCGAGCTGCTACAAAACTGGTTGACACGGAAGATCACTTTTATCGTTCAATTTTTCTTTTTTACCCATGATCTCTCGAGCGAGAACCTCTCCCGTTTCTTCCGCAGTCCAGGATGATTCCGTAGTTAGAGATCTCAACTTGTTTATCTTTGTTCCTTCGATGCTTTGTTTTTTTTTTTTTTCCACTTTCTTTTTGCTTAAAGCGGATGGAGTTTAAATGTAATAGCTGAGAGAAAACAAGAAATCCCTTTGAAAGTACAAAGGAGGCATGTGTTTTCTGAATCGTCCTCCGTTTTACTTTTACATTCTTTATTCAACAGTTTGGCCTGGAAGGCCAGCATCCACTCTGCATTGTCCTGTGATTCAGACGTCCTAAACCGTTATGGCGATTTTAACGTTGATCAATGTAATCCGCTGCAAGATTAAAGTTATTTTCAGTAAGGCTTTGCTGCATGTCCATCTGATTCCGCATATCGACTGTCAATGCTTCTTTTATTTTTGTCTTTTTTTTTTTCAGATTATGAAACTGTGTTCCACCAATGCTACAAGTCTGACGGTGCAATCGGGGAGATTAAAAAGCTCGTCTTTTCTCGTTATCACTCCTTGCTTTTGCTCCAGCCGGCATCTCAGCGGCAGCCTGAGATCTTTTCATGTTTTTGCATCACACAGATTTCAGATATTCCTCTGACTATATCTATCAAAATCTGTTTTACATTATGACACCAACATTCTTTTTAACCAATTTGGTGCTAACGATGGCAATTCGGTTTTTGACCAATGCACACCATGTTGCCAGTGAGCATTGCTCCTCCATCTTCTTAGCCATTCTCCTCACAGATCTCATTCATGAAACCAAGAATCAGTCATTTCACCTCATACTAATGCATTTAAATGCAACTCCTATTGCCTAGTAATGAAAAAAAAAAATCATTAAATCTTAACATTATCATTACTTTTTGTTTACTTGGGAATTATTTTGGTCTCTGGTCACGAGTCAACGATCACAAAATGATGGTGCCGGACCTCTTGTCACCATTCTGCCCAGTTTCAGGTCATACTGGTCACTAATATTGTTTTATAATGGTCACGCACTGCTTCTCGCACCTTATTATGCAGACAGTAATTCTAAGCAGGAGTCTATTTCTGTCTGTTATCTGCGGCCAGTGATACAATGGAGGTGGGCGCTGTGGCAAACCTAAGACGAATAAAGAACGTGATCGGAGTAGCAAGAGCTGTAATGGAGCACACCGAACACACACTGCTGGTGGGAGAGTCAGGTAAGAGGAAAATCATCTCCACCTGGAGTGGGAGTGTTTTTCAAGAATGTTTAACTTAAAATACTTGAATTTACAGCTCACATGTTTTGTATGAAATTAAACTCACTGCCCATGAAGCGTTTATACCACATGCAAAGAGTAAATGAACGTGTGAGCTCTGCTACATTACTGTTCATGAGAAAAAGATTAGTTCAGCTCTTGTAAATATTTTCAGAGGGGTTGCAAGTCAGTGCCAGTTTTTTTTTTTATTAAAGTAACTCCTTAATTTCCTTTCAGCTGTTTCTCTTAGGGTCGAGACAGCTAACCCTATTCTCTGCGTTCTCTCACACCATCTACCTTTATTTCCTCTTTTAATACATCCATGGATCTCCTCTCCTTTCTTCCTCTAGACCTCCTGGCTGGTAGTTTCAACTTCAGCATCCTCCTATCAATATATTGACTTGTTCGTGCACGTATGGAGAGTCTCTCTGACTTTCCACAACATCTAACATTTGCTGTCCCGCTGATGGACTCATTTCTGATCCAATCCATCCTCCTCCCTCCAAAAATGTAAATCTTTGTAGTTAACAGTTAACAATTATACAATTAGACAATTTATATTTCATTGTATTTCTTATTCTTCCTCCTTCCTACTATTTCTATTACTGTTATGTTTTTGCTTGAAACTCTGGCACAGCAATTTCCTTCGGGATAAATAAAGTTGTTCTCATTCTCTCTAGTTCCCATTCTCATTCAAAAGAGAACCTAAATATTTTCATCTCTCCGACCTCCGGCTCTGCTTCCTGTCTTTTCCACAGTGCCGCTGTGTCTAAACCGTACAGTATCGCTAGCCTCACCATCGTCATGTAAACCATACCTTTTATTCTTAGCTATACTGTTTATCACACCTTACCTGTGACACTTTTTCTCCTCTACTCCACGTGCTCCATTCTGCTCGCACACGTCCCCTCACCTCTTTTCCACACTCCCTTGCTCGGGATTGTTGACCCCTTGTGCTTAAAATCCTCCACTTTCTTTATCTCTGCCTGCTCTCGCCTCACCGTTCCACTCGGGTCCCTCTCGTTCACACACACGTATTCTTTTTGACTTGACAGTTTAGTTTCGACAAAGCTTAAAACCCGCAATACATTCGATCCTGTAGCTTTATCTTTTCAGAATGCACACAAAGACAGAACCAGTCTGGCTTCACATGTTCTTGTTTTATGAATTTCTTTTTTTTTTTTTTCACGTTTTTCAAGCACTTTTGGTAGTTTGTTAATCCACATGCCTTATTTAGAAATGTGACCCAAGATTAGGATGTTGCTTAATTTCTAATAATCTGCTCTGTATTTGTGGTTCTCCTCCTGCTTTGAGGATCTACTTAGAACGGCTCACTAAATCACAACATGATCGCTGGAAAGTTGTCATTACGAGAAAGTTCCTGTGTCAGAAATAGTAAATTAGTTGGATTTAGAAAACACTTATTTACCTTAGCAACGCTCAGTGTGCACTGCAGTATTGCACCATTCCCAGGTAGATGACCGAGGCTAGAGGTGCAAGGCGTCGATAAGCACATGCGGAGCAATTAGAGGTTCAGTATCTTCCTCAAGGTCACCGGGAACCAGAAATGTTCTCACCAAATGGCCATTTCGAGGCGTGACGGCCCATAAATGACTCCTCCGTGTCATTTTGACTGCGATGAAGGACGGAGTTCCCTTCTTCAAAAGATAACAGGAATACATTACAGGAGAAAAAGTAACTTCGGGCAAGAACACATTATTTGTAATTTGGATGAAATGTCAAGATACAAATCACATTTATTAACACGAGTGAATGAGATCAGTATGATTATGGTCTTCTTGAATCGGATAATTTGATGCGTATCATGAAACTGGAAGACGTTTTTTTTTTTTTTTTTTTTCCCAAGCTCCACTGGAATTAAGTTAATTTGGCGTGCACTTCTCACGGGACAGGTCACTGTTGTTCAGCACACCTGTCTAAAAGAGCCTGACTTCCAACCCACTTGTTTTTAACCTGCTGTTTCGTTGTAGCTCAGGCCGCTGTGGTCCAAGATTTATAGCCAGCGATGAAAGTGTTCTCTCTCCGTAGCGTCGTTGTTCGCTGAAAACATGGGGTTTGCTGCGGAGGATTTAACTACAAACAAGTCTATGGACATTTTCACACATTGGCTGAAGGGCAACTGTCAACCTAATTATCGAAAGGTAAGCTTGTATAGGATTTTTTTTTTTTCATTTTCTGGTCCAGGTGGTCATCTTCTAAATCATTCATGTTAAACAGGGAAACAGACAAGCATATTAAAACAGTTCAATAAAAGAAGCAATTGTTTTGAGTAAGAGGTCATGCCCTACTAGCTGTTTTTGTACTCCAGAGCAATGACACTTGAGCGGTTACGGAATATGAAGAGTCGGATTGTCGCATGAAGAATATTCAGGCAAACATTCTTGCTTTTAACAAGAATACGTTCAGAGCTATTTGAATGTACTCCCCAAACAGCCCAGGAAAAAAACAAACAATTGAATTAATTGTGTATATATATGCAAATTATCTAACACTTATAATAAAATTGAAAAAACAAATCAATCCCCATTTTATTTATACAATAAAACTCAACTACGACGCCAATGTCTAATCAAGTTAATCTATATTTTGATCTTTTTTTAATAGATCAGATTAAAATATATATCAAGATAAGTTAATCTAATTTAGCGGAAACCATTCAACCCTGATGAGACAACAGTCCGTTCAGTTCTAAACTCAAGCTTCGAGTACAAAAATGGCATAATAAAAATATGAAAAGTAAAAATCAGTCAACCGTGCACTCAAGAAGCACCGCCATACATTTTTTAATTCAAAGTGTTTACGAAAATATAGTAAACAGAACAGAAACTGTCTGAATACAAGTGATTCTTTATACTGTTTGCTGAATTGTCAAGTAAATATCAGGCTGATCACAGTATTAACCTTCTTCTTTATAAGCAAATTATGTTTGACAGTGTTTGTTGAACATTTGGGGAGGTCAAAGGAGAACAAATGTACCTGTATTATTTATAACCAAAGGGAAAGTATTTTAAGGCTTCACCTTCTTGGAATGGAATAAAAGAGACTTTGCCTCATGAATAATGCACAAGCACTTTTACAAAACAGACAAGTTGATCCTAACTTTGGTTTATTGATGGCATGATGAAAGCCGTGAAGAAAAGTAATAACATTCTTTAAAAATACTCTCTTGTTTGGAATAAATTTAGTACCAATAGCATCTAATAAAAAAAAGTTTCACTGTGTGAACCTTATGTGTCGTAGAACTTTCTGCGTGTTTCATTGGTTGGAACCTCTGGCCATCATGATCTGTCTTAAACTCACCAAAGCTCGCTGGTAGAAGAGTAAAGAGTCATTTTTTTTTTTTGTTTTTGTTTTTTTTGTCAACGATAATCTTGCGCATCCTTCCTCTTGTGCCTAAGTGTAAAAGCACCATGCAAGCCATGATCATGTTTTCTCCTCTGCTGAAAGAATGTGGTTCCAGATCCTTCAAATTCATGTGGACCCTACAAGCCCAAGGCGCTACTGAGAAAAATCAAAAGGGCTCGGCATGTTAATTCACGCTCCCACGATACCATAGGTAGGTTCTATCATGTAATGTGTATTCTGCTCAAGTTTAGTATTTAAGTTCCTGACTGAAATGTAAAAAAGGTCTAGTCGGAACATCTAAAGTCATGGCCACTCAGTGAATGTTCTTTATTTCTTTGTATCAAGTGGCATTGATTTATTTTCGTTAACAATGGTCAGATCTAAATTAAGAAAAGCCCCTTTTAATTGAATGAGCTGTGCGCACTGAATAAAAGAGTAGCAAGGGCTTCATTTTGTTTTTAATTTACAACTTTCACACTGAATGGTGCTAAATCATACACAGTTGTCCATTCATAATTCAACATGAATTATTTTTCCCATTAAATTTGTGCTGCGTTTGACATATATTCTGTTCACAGTCCCTGGAGTGGATAGGGACGTGTGGTTTTGTGAAAGACAGCCCATGTAAAGCTTTTTACGGTTGCCTGAATGACTTTTTCTGGTTCGGAGAAAAAAACAAACAAACAAACAAACAAACAACACGCTGCAGTGTGGAATTACACCATGATTTGTTGTCCACCCCATCAGGGATGATTGCTCTGGATAGAGACGGTCACATGGCTGCCGGGACATCAACAAATGGCTTAAGTCACAAAGTTCCAGGGTATGTAGGTCATGATAAATTTATAGCGGCAAGTGCCAGCGGCACATGTGAATGATAGACTCTCAAATGTATCATGCGCGTCCTTGAGTTTTCCGAGCGACGGCACATTTATAGAAATGCTGATGAACGAGGGCTGTCCTTACAGATAAATGTATTAAAATGAAATGAAACATCGAGTGTCACGACTGGATCACAGACTATTGATACCAGATCCATTATTGTAATAAATTGCAATTCTCTGAAGCCTCTGCCGGGGACACGAGTATCGACCATTCCAGAGATGACATTGTCGCGTGTTCTCATTTGCTTTCCCCTGTGAAGGTCACTCAGGGTTTTGTCTGAATCCTGCTTGTGCTCCTGTCATGCAGCCGTGTCGGGGACTCCCCCGTCGTCGGGGCCGGGGCCTATGCAGACAGCACCGCCGGCGCTGCTTCTGCGACCGGAGATGGTGACATCATGATGCGCTTTCTTCCCAGGTACCACGGCACTCATTTAAAAACAGTGTGTTTTGAAATCACAAAGAGCATTACAGAATGGAGGGGAAAATGTGCAAGATTATTCCATGTATTGTAGATGATGTTGCATTGTTTGTATAAATGAATATGAGATGCACCAAATCACCTTCAGTTGTTTTTCTTCTGAATTATTTTGCACTTTATGTTGCTCAAAACATTTATTTGGATAAACTTTGGATTATTTGCCATTTTTAAGGGCTGATTTGTAGCTGTTCATGTTATTGTCCCTATAGGAAATGTACCAACATGTTGTGTAAATGACATGTTTAATATTCCGTGTTTTTCACAATACATCCATTATTATAGACCTTGTAAAAGACATGTAGAAAGATACACTTTTGGAAATAACTTCATTAAAAAGAAACACACAAGTATACATTATGAAAAGATCCCAGTACAATAATTATTTTTTCCTAAAAGTATGCAAACAGCTGGTTATTTATCAAACTTAAAAAAAAAAAAAAAATAGACCTCATAAGAAAAAAATATCACATTACGCTCTGTTTTTATTTCTTCTTGGTTTTAATGAAGCCTTTAGTACGGTTAGTACTTTGCGCAAGTCAACGTGCCACGACTATTTGCATGAAAATGCTTCTTGAATTGAGGTAGCCGGTTGTGTAACCCTCCTGCTGCACATGTAATGAAGAGGAGCTTTGACTTTGTTGCCCCCAAACTGTCATTTCAGCATTCCACCAAAGATGCTACATTTGATTAAAGTCTGTTTGTTTCTAGTCTGCGAGAACATGAGAACATCTCCACGGGCTTATTCATTTATTTATTTTTACAGAGCTTTACTTTGTCAAGATTGTTTCCTGTGGAATTTTTTTTTCTGTACTCCGCTTTATATTCATGTTCACACCCAACCTCACCTGACGACTTGCTGTTCCAATTTCAAGACCCAACATGGAAATATTGGTGACATCAGGGGGCTTGTGCTTTTCAACAAGACCTTAATAGTTGAGAGAAAATGGGCTGCCATGTTTTTACCTTTTTCCAAAAAAATGACATGTGTTCTTATGTTCCTATGTTCACGTCTCAATTTTTTGCTTCACTCCAAGTGGAATATCAAATGTAACACACACTGCAAATCTTCTACGCCACACATATCTGAAGAATACCCTGTCCAAAAGAAATGTACTTGTGAACTCCTGAAAAGTGTCTTATCTTATATTCTGCAGGGGAAGAAAAAAAAAAAAAAAAAAAAATGAAATAAATAAACAAATAAATGAATTTAAAAAAATAAATAAATAAATATATATATATATGTATATATATATATATATTATATAATATATATATATATATATATATATATTATATATATATATATATATATATATATATATATATATATATATATATATATTTATAAGATATTTTTTTCAATCCAATCAGAGTTTGCATCAGATATATTCCATCCCAGAATCTCCAACACATCCCTGTCATCATCCTGGTTTGTGGCCTTGACAGCGCTTATTAGTTTGCCTCATGCCCGCTGTGTTTATTCCTGCCAACAGCTACTTGGCCGTAGAACTGATGAGGGCCGGGGCAGATCCCTCGGCAGCCTGTAAGGCAGCCATTTCCAGGATCAAGAGGCTTTACCCAGAGTTCTTTGGGGCGATCATCTGTGCAAACACAACAGGCCATTATGGTGAGTATTTGTGTTCACTAATTTAAAAAAATGTTGTTGCACAACATTACAGATCAGCAATGTCAATGACAAAAATGGAAGCTCTATATACTTATATTGCACCATGACAGTATACAATGTTGTTTCCCACCAGATAGAATGTTGAAAAGATTATTTTAAATAAATTTAATACATCGTACAAATGTTATGCAACCATCTTAGAAAATGACAATGTGCATGGTGTAAAAAAATGCACACGATGCAAAAAATAAAAAACTTCATGAATTACTTCAAAAATATCCCAAAGGAAAAAAAAAAAATCCCAGAACAGTTTTACTTTTAAAAAGAGTTATAAAAAGGATTAAATTTAATACCTGTACGTGCATTCACTAATTTTATTTTAATGCATCTTAAATTCTTAGGTAGCAGGGTCCCAGGTCTCTATGTCCGTCAATCCAAACAGCCCATCGACTTCTAGGGATCAGGAAAGCACGGAATATGTAACCTTGCGTGCATTTCATTGTTACTTAATTTAAAGAGTCACAGTTATCATAACTGCATTTCAAAACTGGGACATACGACTTGTTTTCATTGACTAGTTATTCTAGTTGCTACATTTTTTGGACACGAATGTCTCGGTAATAGTTAGTACATGAATAGAAAAAAAATAATGTTATCGTCACCAGCATGAGACTGGGTTTGGTTCTCTTGTCTGCTGAATACTGTGAATAGATGGAATTAGTAAGATGACATTAACTTTTACGATTTCCTTTTGCATTTAAATTGTCTTATAAATTAGTACTTAATAAATATTAAAATTTCTATCTAGACAGCTCAGTTAGTTGCCTTTTAGTTGGCATTGTATAGATCTGAGAATTTGAATCAGAATCCCAATTGGGGGACACATGGGTCAGCAGCATCAAATTATGAACATCAATTAAATAAATGGGTGAATGTATATATAATAAAGGTATAATAAATACTACACTCTGCATTTATATAATAAATATATCATGAGCGGCATAACACATTAGGCATTAGGTCCAGGATTTTTGAAGATCATACTGAAAGTAGTGAGCGCCACATTGCGTCATACTCTAGTATCCACAGCATCACGAACTATTTGAATTATATGGGTTGAATAATGACACAGAGTTCAGACTGTCTAGAAGATGTAAATTAGCCGGTGTAATGGCGGGGATATAATCAGAACCATTAGCATTCTAGCAGCAGGTCTACACGCTGATCCTATTTATAACCTCAGCGTCAGGTGAGGCTGTGAGATTGAGTGAATCTGTGATCTTCTGTGACATTATGAAGCATCCAGAGCTGGCAGGTCAGCAGGCTTGGGTCTGCCTTCTGTCTCCGGGGACTCAACCTTGAGATGGAACTTTGTTTTTATTCACCCCACATCAGGATCAAAGTCAGAGTAAAATGCAGGTCTGGTGTAAATCGGTTATTTTAAATTAAAGTTCCCGACTGTTCTGTCTGTCAGTGTCATTTATTAACACCCCAGGCGTTTATTCATCACCGTAACTGGTTTAACTCGTCTTATTACATTTAATTTTTCATTTCTTCTTTTAACCGTGCTTAAATATTTTTATTCCCCAGTTGCTTTTACATTATTTTTATCATTATTAAATCTCAATTGTTTTGTTCTTCTTCACTTTCTTTTTAATGTCCAAAAGGTGCATCTTGTAACAAAGTCTCTGGCTTCTCCCAGTTCCACTTCATGGTGTCGAACTCGGACACACCACTCCTGAAGTCTGTCGACTGCTTTTAGATAATCATGGCTAAATTGAACCAGCAATACTTGTTAAAGTTTTCTTTTTTTTTTTATACATACTGTATGTCATGCTTGAATAAATGAAGCAAATTACCTTTTCCATTCTTTTATTTAGATTCAGTGTTCTTATCAACATTGGACTCACAAAATATTGGACATGAATAATAATCAAAAGCCAGAGGAAACAACAGAAACCAGATGGTAGAAGATGTACTTGTGGGAAAAAGACAAAATCCTTTATAAATATATGGTTTTAAAACATGATACGTATAGATATATTTGTCAATGTTTATTAAAAAAAAAATCATTAATAGCGCAGGATTTCCTTTAAAAAGAACTTTAGCATCCAGGTAGGATTGATACACTCGGCCTGTTCTCTGCCCACTGGAAAAAGCCGCACTGTTTATCCTTTCTGAAGCTGCAAGTGTAAAAATTCCGGCCATTGTTGGGTCCCAGTTTCAGGACCGTCCTCATTAAACATCGCTTCCCGTGGTGACAAGAAGGGAAGTGCAAGTCAGCCCACTGCAACAGAGGATAAATGTTTTATTAGCTAAGTTGGGAACTTTTATTTCAGTTATTTAAATTCAACGCAAACTCCAATGTTTGTAGACAGACTTAAGCTCAAGATACTCAGAAAGTGAGTTATTTTCAAGGCGACACAATGCCACAGGGAAGAGCTGTTTTCCATTTTCACCTCAAAGAAGTTACACTTTGTCTCTCTGGGAAGTGAGCAGGCATAAAACTGCCGTCCCTTATTCTCCCCCTCCTTGTGGACCAATCTGAGAACAGCTGGACGACCATGGGATGTGCAGCAAGGGGCGCTGGGACTTGACGGAGTGGAGGAGCTGCCACTTTCCCCCTCTATTCTGTGTCTCCTTATGTGAATCATGAAACAAAGGCATTAGTTTGAAATAAGTAGGAATAAAAAAAAAAAAAAAAAAAAACATCAACCCTTTTAAGAGAACAAACACCCTCTTTAAACAAGTTTGGTGATTCAAGTGCTTTGTGTTTACTATAAACTAACAGTGCAGTGTTAAAAATTCCACAGTCAGATCCTTCCTTATACCACTTATTTTCCTGAAGTTACCAAAAAAGCTTCTCTTATAAACTTACTCATGAATAGGCGAGTGGGGGATTCACTCACCCTGAGTTGGGGGTTCCATTTTGAGCCTTGTTACTGTGAAAGGGACTGTGATCAATTCTCATTTTCTTGGGTGGGTGACTGTAGGAGGCCAGTGATTCCCCATTGCAGAGCTCGACACTTTGCTTCTGCGAGCCACCAGAGGCATAATTGGGGCTTGTTGTCCCTTGGCAGTCTCTGTATTTGCACGAACCTCGGTCTGCCGCCAAGGAATTAAAATGACTGCCGGCTGGGGACAGAGGGGGGTTTACAGGCTTTGGCTTCTTGCTCAAGTCAGAGAAAACAAGGGTGGAAGTCCCAAAAGCCGACCTCCAGTTGACTTTGAGCTCCTGTTGTGGTTTCTTGAAGGCGGTGCAGGGGTATTTGATCAAATCGGTGGTGATGGGCGATGCCTCAGTGCTAATGTCGCATTTGTGGACTGTGGAGAGGGAGCCGGAGCAAGAAATGCAGTTCATGTTCAGCAATTTGCATTCACGTCTAAAGCAGTGGCTACTCTCATAAAAGGTCACCGTTAGCATGGTTAGTTGCCATGACTTTCACCACTAGATAGTGGAGTACTGTGCTTGATAGGACTATAAAACCTTACATCATCTCTGCAGATGATGCAGAAGTTGCTGGAAACATATCTGTCTTCCGCTATGGTTAGGCAGATGCTAAAGTGAAAAGGTACTTAAGTTTTTTTTTTCCCCAAGATAACCACCAAAATCATGCTTGGAAGTACTGAGAGGGCTAGGAAGTAAAGAAACGGCTACTGGTAGCAGTTATTTTGTACTGATTATTCAAAAGAATGATGTAATTCAGAAAAATGTAGGTCGAATCAGCTGCTTCCTCTTTAGAAACATACTCAAAGCTAAAACCTAAAAATAACTAAAATTCAATAAACCAAAATTACAAACTGAAGGTTACTATCATTCGATGTTGAAATCAGATATAACCGTCCCTGGGGAGGTTTGAGAGAAGCACATTTTGCTGCCTTTTATTTCCATTCCCATGAACTTTTCATGAACGCACAGTGTTCACCTGTTTTGCACTTTCCTCTTGATGTGTGAAAACACATACATTTCCATTCAACGAAGAGCATTTTCTCTCAAACTTAAGAGACAGCAGCTGACGTACACTCAAAGTAGCATTGTGTACAACATTGTACTTACAGCAGTAAGCCTGTCAGTATAGTGCCCCTACACAGGCCAGCGGTTTGATGCCTTTCTGAAGTAATTAAATGTGTATGTATGACAACCTCTAGATGGGATCCCTTAGCCGAACAGTGAGACAACATCTATTATAATAACCCCTGCTAACAGGATATTCTTGGAGCACACTTGAAGTCAGACACTATGAAGCTTGAGAATTGCACTGACCCGGGGGTCTGGGCGTGAGGCAGGCATCACACGCTGCTGCTGTAGGCAGATTGATGAGTGTGCAGAGTTGGCAGGCCCAGTCCTCTTCCTCCTTTTTAGCCACGCTGTCACTGAGTCCCTCATTGCGTGCCTGGCCAATTAAATTGGTTCTGATGGGGAGTGTACTAGGAGAAAATAAATACAAATAAGAAAATGAACTGATCTTAACGAACCTGTTAGGGAAATTATTTCTCTCTGTATTGGGTGCACAAATTCATTGAACACAGGAGTGATTATACTATGCAACCAGTGTCTGGGACTAAACCTAATGGATTAAATAGGTTATAATTTGGCATATTTGCCTTGATGAGGTTAAACTCACATACTTTGAGACAAGAATTCTATATTACTATCTAGAATGGGGTTTGCAATCTGCAGCTCTTTGATCCCTCTGATGCAGCTCCCTGTGGCTTTTGAAAATAATTAACAGGTATTTAATAAATTTTTTTTTTTTAGTTTGTTTATTTTTAACTTTAATTTTAAATTTGAAGATAAGAGATTTCACAAAAACAAGAAGGACCCAAATAGACATTGATTATTTTGCGTAAAAGTAACCTTCAACCCAATTTCTTTTTTTCAGAGTTCAAAATGTTGTTGTATGCAGAAATGTTATTTACTTTTCTCTGCAGTTCATGGATTTAAAAAAATGCAACACATATTTTGTTTATACATAGCAGAGTGGCAAAATAATAACATAATATGCCATGATAATTCATTTTAAATTTCAAAACAGTTCCGTGGCACCCGGTGTTTTCTTTACAGTGGGGAAAGGGGTCCAAATGACCATATGTAACCATTATTAATTAAGACCAAGTCCACTGTATTTGGCTATTTTCACTTTAGCGTGCCTTATTGCTTGAAACTAAAAGTTATTAAACTTACAGGAATTTAGCAGAATGAATGAATGAATCCAGAACATTTTACACAAATTATGCATAAAATAAATGTTGATAAAAATGCAGGGAATTAGTTGCAGGACGGCAAGTACAAAATAGACAACAGACATAAATCATACAATAACTGATATTGTACCTGACCCTAAATTGGGCGTATGCATACTTTTGAGTTAAAGGCTGACATTTCATGTAGCGTCTGCACACATACCAGAAGGCAAAGTGTTTTATGTCACAGCTCCAAGCACACACATTAGTCCTGACATAAAGCTACACTATGTTTGACAAGAGAGCAAATCTGCAGTACCAATAGTCATGACAGGGAAAAGTAGTGGTGGCCTTCAGGAAACTTTTTATGCAGGCTGCTTTATCAGCTGTGTAATATGTTGTATGGCTTCAAGCTCTAACCCTTCGCAAAGCCTTGCTCAAACACAACCCAGGAGGTGTTGAGTCTGTGCCCTGCCTGGCAAACACAGTCTTATACGCACATTAATTTCCCCCCAATAACGTTTCCTGCTCCCTGCCAAGCCCATCTGCCTGCAAAGATGGCCTCTCCCAATGAGAATGACTTCTCAGAAAACCTCTAGAGTTTCGGTAAAAACTAGATTTTAGAAACAATTACAGCGATCTTTCCAACATTACTTTTTGGTATATCCAGTTATAAATGATAAACAAATAACATCACAATATCATATCAAAAGCTGAATACAAAAGCAAAATTATCAAATGGATGGGTATCACCAAGTCACAAAAAAATAAACACATTTTTCCAAACATTTACCAACATTTAAATTGGTACAGAATGACCAAAAAATAATTATCAAGAAGTGATGCAAAAATTGAAGAAAATGACGAGCATTTTCACATTGGTCGCAAAACATTTCTCAAATATATTGCTTGTCAGTGAAATGATTTCAGATCACTTATGGTGTTTCAAAATGAAAGAACGGGACTTGTCCTGTACTGAAAAGGTATTTTACAAAGAAAATAACTAAACAAAAAGAGCAGAAAACAATCATTTGATGATAAGTCATCTGTTACTCTTATACTTTTTTTAAATTCTTGATAAATAAGGATCTATGTTATGGCAATTGTAATTGCATTGATCTTACTGACGACATAGGTGATTCAATGTTGGCTTTAAACTACTTAAACTTTAAATTATTAATAAAAAAAAAAACAAAAAAAAAAAACACAATCATCTTGTAATACCCCTCTGTAAGAAACTCAAGACAAAAACTTAAAATGTGACTGCTTTTACCTTACGTCAACCCTGCTGGGATCTGCTTTCTGACAGCGCTCACAGAAGTAAGTCATCCTGCTGTTGTCTCCAAGACGACAGACTGTGATGACATGAAAGCACTGGCAGCACTGGGATCTCTTGTAGACTTTGTAATGTTTGTACAGAGGAGAGCCAGATTTGCGACACTGATAGAGACAAGGGCGGACGAGAGTGAATATAAAGCACGAGCAAAAAAAGAGAATGAGAAGAGCATTTACCCGTCCTTATACGTCTATTATGCACGGTTAGAAAATAATAACATCTATTCCCGAGGCAGAGAGGATGGCTTTGGCTCCTTGTCGGCCGCGGAGGTAATTGATCAAGTTTGTCTAAGTGTGGCGCTCGGGAAGAAAAGGTGACGGAAAAAGAGGTATACAAACAAAACAAGAGTCTGACCTTGTAAAACAGAAGAGTAAAATCTCGCGTCATCTTCACCAGGTGTCGGATCTGCTCTTCCGAGAGGTGCTCAACCTGAGTGCGAGGTGGCACTTGGTTATACTTCACAAGCAGAATACATGAATGCTCATTCACTAAGTCTTGATGCTCAACTAAACACAGGATTCCCTTGCCCAGATAATCACCAACACAAGCAGACATGCAGTTAAAAGAAAAGACTCTCAGATGTAAAAATGTCAAATCATAGAATCAGTAGCCCAGCTTTGTTGTTTTGTAATAAAAAGGTTTGAAAGCGCACCCAAGTGCCATCTTCGAGGACTGAGTGGCTCTACTTACTAGCTTTCCGAGTGGCGTGATAGACAAGTTCCTTTCTTCCTATTGCCATCTATATCTTCCTAAGTGTAAACACTGTGTGTTTTGGTGGAACATTTTGTTACATTTGCAGTAAAAAAAGGTTGTAGAAAATAAGGATCCCCAAAAAACTATTCCAAATATGTCCCCACTCATTCTTACTAGTATTAAAAAACATCAATTGTTTTGTTTCATCCAAAATTTGAGCTCATTTATTTACTGTAAGAGGTCATTTTACTCATGATTTTCAGGTTATTTGAACCCCGTTTCCGGCAGTTCATTTTTAATTCTCTGTCAATGTGTTGCTTATGGTCAAGTAATTTAAACATTTTCAGGTTATTGCCTCTCAGTTTTCTGGTCATTTTTTTTTACCACTGTTAAGATGATTTCTTGTTAATTTTCGGGTAATTTCCTGCTCACCCACCAACTCAATCTAGAAACTGCATTTATATTAAAGAGTTCCAGTCACCAGCAGACGACAGAGCACTCTGAAAATATAATTTTTCTGTACATTTTGCTCGATGAAAAACATTTTAAATTAATGAAAAATATTGGTTTTGTGATATGAAGGTCTTCAGGGCTGCCCTTTGAATATATGAATTTAAATGGAGCAAAAATTCTACACACATTACAGGAAATAGGAGAACAGCCTTTCCAAACTGAGCAGAAAAGGCGGCATATCTGTGCCGCACTGCGCCTTTTTTTTGTCTTTTCCTGGCTTCACCCCTTCATTGAAATGCATCCTTCAATAATAGGGGGGGCTTAAACTTTTTCAGTGAGGCTTGTCTTGAATTTTCACCCTCTTTTCTCCTCCTCCGCTAAACACAATCCATCATCTTTTCCTCACTTTCACGGCTGGGTGTAAGCCCGAGTCAAACAGGGCTTCGTTTTTAATGATGTTGCCGACTCCCGGCATGACAGCCTGGTCTAGGAGAACGTCACAGAGCATCCTGCTCGTCTGGCTCCTCACTGCCTCCGTAGAGCAAGAGAAGCTGAACTTTGAGGAGCACACATCCAGACTCTGCAGAGCTCGCACCCTCTGCTCACAGTCCTCCGTCAACCTGCAAACACACACTTGTCTTGTACTGGGAGAGTTTGGAAAACATATGGCCGCTGTTAATACAAGCACACAAAGAGGTCAAACCGGCCCCTTGTGAGGTTATACATTTCAAAATTGCTTCTCTAGTGTGTTTTGTTCCAGTTTGTGTGCTGTGGGATAGAGGAGCAGGGGTGACACTTCCAGACAATAGAAATAAATATCTGTCCATTGAACAATACATTGGAACATCACAGTAAATGATCGCGACAAATGTTGAACCAAAAGGCTGTTTTTTTCACGCAACAATAGCCACTTTCATCAAATGGAGCTAATGTGGGACAGGCTCACTGAAAGAGACTCATGCCCCAAGGTGAACTCAAGTCACCTCAATCTATCTAGGCTGGTTGGTGTCCCTGTTACCTTATTTCCACTGTGCTGTCAAAGAAGCACACGGTGTCGTTAGTCAGAAGTATTTCAAGCGCTGGGATCGAGCCATTCCTATCCTTCCGCTCAGCAGGGTTTATCCGGATTGATCCGTTCATACCAAAGTGGACTCTAAAAGATGTTATAATGAAAGCAAGAACAGTGTGTCAAGACAGCCAGTCTCAGCTCAACAACAGGCCAGACATGTGGTATGGAAGATGGAAAGTACATTATGTATAACAGGAATAGCACAAGCTCTGTCTCTGCAGATACACTACCTTTGCAATAAACAACCTGACTACTCAAACATCCACCCCCCCTTGTCCCTCACAGGTAATTTCTTGCTGATTTCCAAATATTTTCAATCTGCAGCAGAACGGTCTACAAGGCAAATATCAGCCAAAATCAGATAACAATGAATTGGCTTTAAAAACACAAACTTCTTGCAGCAGACCAGGGGACAAACAGCAGGCAATCCTCAAAATATCAGATGATGCACACAACTTGTTTGAGAAGGTTGGTGGGGGTCAACGTAATTCACCCGTCCATTGTCTGCCGCTTATCCTGCACTCAGGATGGCAGGGGATGCTGGAGCCTATCCCAGCTGTCATCAGGTGAGAGGCGGGGGGAACACCCTGGACCGGGCGCCAGTCAATCGCGACAATTATGATTCAATTATTGAATGGGGAAACAATTGGGAATTGATGAATTAAAAAGGCGCTTCTTTTTAAGTTTGCCTTGTATTTTTATTTTTGAAAAGAAGCTTTGTTAAAATATTGTAACGATGTTGGGGTTTCACTGATGCTTGTCTTCTGTGTGATTTTGGGGTTGCTGGGAATGATGTGGGTATGGTTTGAGGGTGCAATGACTTCTGGGATATTTTCCTGGAATTGAATGGGGACAGTTGTATTGCATGCTTATGTGATGTGGCTGTGGCCAACAACAGCTATTGCTTATTAAACGTCAACCGGGTGTTTTCCCTGACTAAAACGCTACAATATTGCTATAGTCTGAAAACTTACCAGTACAAGAGTCATGTACCAAAACCACAAGCTACTTTTACTGATTGATGGTTGACCACAAATAGAAGGCAGGTAAATCTTGTAAAAAAAATAAAAGCAAAAATAAAAATAAATAAATTGATTAAGAAAAAAAAAATCAAGAAGAAGGCGTGTCTTCGGGGTTCCTAAACACTTGCCAACTGTCAAAAAATGGTTTAATTAACTTATCACTTACTCAAAATGCTGATTACTACTTACTACTGCATAAAACAAAGATGAGCCCTTTTCATTTTTTTGTGTTTACTGACAAGCATTTGGTGATGTAGAGCACTGAAGGATTTTCGGTTTCTTGTACTTTTCAAGCCCCTGGAGGGCCAGATTTCCCTTTATGTGCCAATCATTATTGTTAGATTTATTTAAAAAAAACGGACACATTGAAAATGCTTGATTTATAGACCATGTACTGAGACATCATGATCCTTTATGCAGGTTGTACAAAGAGTTTGCATTTGGATCCGTCTGTAAAGGCAAATGTTGACAACATATGCAGTTTATACGAATACAAATGCATACAAAATTATTCAACTGAGTGGCCTAGCAGATGTAAATAAGGTTTAAGACTTGTGACAATGTATGGATAATTGAATATATCGTGTCAACCCGTTTCCGTTGTAAATAAAGGACTTACAGGATGTGGAAAAATGTATAAAAAGGTGAAACTTCCGTACCTCAACGCTCTGACGCCAAAATACATGAAGAGCTCCTTCCCTAACGTTTTCACCCCGGTGTACTGACAACCGATGAGACGGTCAAACACATTTCCGTCCGTGTTGTGTCGCTAAAAACAGAGGTTGAGTTTAAGTTTAGCCGGAAGCAGAAAAATGGAAACAAAACAGGCCGCATATGTGACGTGTAGTCCCAGCGGCCCCGCGCGCCAGGAGCGACTTTACCGCAGCGAGGCTGCCTCGGATCTCTCTCAACTTCTGTCCCCTCGTCACTTTGGAACCGATTTTTTCTCCATTCAACGTGCACCCAGGGCCTTCGACCATCTTCAGGTACAGTTATCCGGCCGAGCTTACGGTAAACGGCGGTGTGTCGGTCTGATAATAACATAAGAAAAGTCATAAAATCAAAAACCGGGTTCGTATAAAGGTTCTCAATCACGCGCCATTGCGTTTCAATTTCGAGCATGCGTACTTAGAATCAGGAAATGAGGTATTACGTCATAAACTGCCGTTTCCTCCACGTTATACAATGTTTGCTGCGCGTTTCAGATTCTTCACTCGAAACTTATATACTCATTTTCCAGTGTTTTTCATCTCCGTATTCAACGATACGACACACTTTGGCAGACCTGGACACTTTACGGCCTGCGGGCCACATCCGGCCCGCCAAACAATTTTCTTGGAATATTTTTAACAAATATTTTCAATCAATGATAAATTCAGAAACTCTCTATATTTTTCCTTTTGTTTGATTTTGTATGGATGATTGCATTCAAAATAATGTCGGTGCATTTATATGATCATTAATGTTTAAGTTGAAATAAAATGCCGAAAAATGTAAATATTTAAATTATAGTTTTCATATTGTTCAATTTACATGATATAGAAGTTAAATATAAAATGTGGCCCGCTTGCCGAAATAATTGCCCACCCCTGGACTATGGCATTATTGAAATCAGCACTGATTTCACGGTCATATACTTACTGGTGACATTATGTCAGAACATCCCCTGCAGGAAGCTCGTAGATGAGATAAACCCCACAAGAGGGCGCCACAACGTCAAATACCTTTCGTATCATTTGTAAGGCTGTAGGTTGTGCATAAATCCAGAAAATCTTCATTGTGATAATTACATTTTGTAGAGAGCACCAATTATATCTGTGCAACTATTCAAATTCCCCTGCATAATTTCTATGTGATGTACTTTGCAGTGTGTTATATCAATTGTGTATTTCTGTGACCTCATATTACCTCTAACAGTCAGGTTTTCATCTTGTGTCACACAGTGATTGAAAGTGATAAAAGATTTGATGATCATTATTCTCCTGCTCACCTGCTGGAGCCTGAGAATTAGATAATCAAGATTATGATTTTGCCCTGTCAATGTCTATAATTAATTATGGCAGGAAAACAAGGTTCTGCTATCACAGGATCTCAAGAAAATGGTCCGCTTATTGTTGGAAAATGACTGTTGTTTTTAAGATACTGATGAAAAAAATAAGATAAAAAGAAACAATTAACTGTTGAGGAACTCCACAATGGAAAATCACAATGATGTTAAGGGACATTAAATGAGCATGTTTATGACTTTGAAGCACTTTTGAGGTATAAACAGAGATCAATTTATTCACACTGTTAAAGGTGTTTAATTTTTAAAACTTGTCAGTGTTGGATCTAAAAAAATACTCATTTATAATATGTGTTTGGATTTTGATATAGCAAAGTTACTTTGGAGATTGTTTAACTCTCTTTAATCCATAAAAAGATGTCCATAATATCTTTCAGCCTCTTTTTAGAAGTTTTTAGCATATTGATCTTTGTAAGGCTCAACATGCACCCTACCAGCCTGACAGACAAGGAAAGTTTTCTAGAAATAAATGAATGGTTTGATTTCACATGTGGCTTCAAGGAAAGTAGAGCACTTGAGCTTGAAAGCAGTGAAACTTCATAGCATCTCAGTCCAGTTCCTGTAGCCTAAATCTTCAATTCTAAGGCTTGAACATGAAACATATGAGCTGCATCGGCATGTTTAAGTTGGAATCAACTTTCATAAAGGTTTTATTCAGGTGCTCTGAAAAATATGTCACTCAGCCAACAATATTCATCGCTGATAGGTTTGACTGAAATATGCATCCTCCATTATAGCACATGGGCCTGAATAATTTGAATAAATATTGGTTATTATGTAAATATTTATGTACACCAAAAATCTATATTCCTTCACCCTTGCCCATCTTCATCATTTATTCATTCCTTCTTCACTGAAATGTTCAATGAATATGCATCGCTAAGTAGGGGAGAGAAAATGAATTTAAATAGATTTTAGTTATGCTACATTCCACACATGGAGAGAAATAATTTATTTCCTTACATTGCATTACATTTATGGAAATAGGGATACCAACTACTCCTCAGTATTCTTGAGAGCTATTGTAAATTGACATTGTAATATTTGGAAACCTGTGGCATTTGAATTAATATTTTAGTTTGCTTGTGTCCTTCGCCCTTATTATGTATCCAAACAGTTATTGATGTATTTATCATTGTATGGATATTAAAAGGAGAAGTGAGAGGTGAAATTTTATTCTGAAGAATTTATCTAAACATATCTTGCTTCAGGCAAAATGTAAATATCGGCTAAATGTATATAATGTTATCAGAATGCCAAATGAGTTATACTGTTGGCTTGAATAAAAATTTAACAGAATAACTGATATGAAAAATCCAGATGTTTGCAATCTCATCACAATGATACACTGAAACTAGGTTGTATTAGACCTCAGTATCATAGTGACAACTAGTTTACATGTTTTACCACTTGAGGGAGATGTAGTACCATTTTTGGGACCTCTGCCCTCACGGAAATGGATGGACGGATGGACGAATAGATAGATGGATAGATGGATAGATGGATAGATAGATAGATAGATAGATAGATAGATAGATAGATAGATAGATAGATAGATAGATAGATAGATAGATAGATAGATCATACCATCATATCATATCCACAGTTTCAGCATAAGGGAACCTCTAGGTGGCTACAGGTAAAATTAGACTCCACGTTCTCCAGCCAAATGCACAGCCTTGCCCTCCTTTAAAAAGGCCACACTCAGCAATTGTGTGTATTAAACTGCGAAGCTGATCTCACAGATTGGATCTGAGGGGAGTGAAGCAATCAAGTCTGGGTCTCACCCAAGGTATTAAAATGTAATTTAATCCAAGTTACTTTCAAACCAGATTGTGTCCTCTTACACGTTCTAGTGATGTATGAAAATATATCTCTCTTCACATCTGCAAAGTTGAAAGACCCAGTAAGCAGTTTGGTTTTAGATGTCCAGGCCACATCACCTAAATTTACCTAAATTCATCACCCAAATTATCCATGTTCAGTTTGGGTACCTTTATTTATATTTCTCAAAAGCATCACTATCAGGCCATCATCGAAATAACTTTCCTCTGATCTCCAACCCACTCTTCATCCTCACTTCTAAACCTTGTATGGTTCAAGAGCTTGGCTTGAGCACTTTAGTTTCTTTATTTTTTACTCCATTGACGGAATTATGAGCTCAACATGTGTGTAAGGAGCCAGCTTTGACCTTCAACATCCTCTTATAAGAGTAAGCGTCCGCTGTTAAAGATATTTGGCAGGCAGTGAGGCTGTATTTTGTCATTGCTGATGATTTTCTAAGGGTATTTTTAAAGAATACAGTGTTTAGTCAATTATTTTATAATCATCGAATCATTATTTTCATCATTTGAATATTGTCCTAATCCTGTGATCTTAGGTATTTCATAAAGCGGGCCAGCCTTAATTTTCTTTTGCTATTGTTTTTATCAGCTAACCAATCAGCCTTCTGTCTGCCCTCCGTCTGTGCACTTGCATTTTGTTTCTATTTTAAAGTGTTTACTGGAGCACCTGTGTTTTGTCCTTCCGCTCTTTCTGGGGCTGTCAGGCAGTCTTTATTTGATGCAGTTTATGATTTGTCACTTAGAACTGTTAATTGCCTGATGAACTTTAGTAATAACATTTCCGATGTCTGTGTAAATTGCGTTGTACTCAGGAGTCAATGATAGGGAATGTTTCCTCGAGGTCTCATATGAGAAATCACCGGCTCCTTGGGCCCTGAACACTTCCCTCCCTGTTTGTGGTTGGCTGTCCATTAGCCGCCTTGCAGGTAGCCTCTTGAACAGGGGTCTCAGACTCGCGGGCCGCGGGCCAATTGCGGCCCTCGGGCCAATTGCAGCTCTCGGAACAATATTTTGTGGCCCCCTGCTTGAAATCAAATCTTTGTGTTAGTGCGGCCCACACGTTTTTTTTTTCTCACAGGCATCTGGGGGTTTTATACAGGGGGTTTCAAAAAAATGAAAAAATGAAAAAGTAACTTTGCAATTTATTTTTTTTGCTTCGAAATTTGAAAACAAAATGATTTTTTGATGAAAAAACATCTAGTGACATTGTTAAAATGATCTTTTCTTATTTCTATAAAAAACACAAAAAGAATAGCAAAAAAACAGGCAAAATTAAAAAGATTGATTTAATAACCAGAATAGCCACCATCACCCTTGTAAACATTATACGTCCTCTTATACATGCTACCAATCAATTTTCTAATAAATTCTAATGGCAAATTTTCCCACGGTGACAAGAATTTGTCTTTTAACTCAACAATATTTTTAGGATGTAATTTCATCTATTCTTTTTTAATATTCATTTTTAATATTAATTCGTCATGTATTTTTTTAGAACAGTTCATTACATATAAAGATTTTCAACATTTACCTGTTTACCTCCTTTACACTTAAACAAAGGAAAATTTTGCACTTAGTGTTACTTCTAGGTAATGGCCCCCAGACCAAAATGAGTTTGACAACCCTGCTCTTGACTATTAGCCAGAGAGTGGATTTGTGTGATATTTTCTAAAGACAACCTGACTTCACTGCCATGGTGACACCTGTCCATGTCCTTTAAAAATATTTAGATTTTTGAGACTTGATCTGTTTAAGTATTAACACCTTTGAATATGTGTGGGTATTGTTCAAATGACATCAAAAAATGGGAGCTGCATTTTAAAATGAATCAAGGGAATGGGCCAGTTAACTTAATCTTCTGCTATCGATCCCTCCATGGTACCCAATGTCACAGAAGTCAAATAAAGAACAGTAAATTAAAAAGTCTTCCAGTTGTTGGAGAATAAATTGTAATGATCAAGCCACTGGATGATATATTGTCTTTTTTGTTGCTCTTAATATTATTGACTCTTTTTCTAAATCAAATTTGACCCAGAGCAACCAACTACAGGATAATGTAATATTCCTGGACTCCTGCCTTTTCCTTTTCCCTATAAATATATGAAGTTGTCGTAGGAGACTTTTACTTTGCCAGGGTAATTACAAACAATAAATGCTGTTGATTCATCCTTTGGGAAAATAGGCTTTTCTCACATCCCTTATAATAATTTGGCCAACTCTGCCATGTTGTTTCCTCTCCCAAATGAAATCTCTTCTAATTAATACAAAGAAGTCTCACTTAGTGTTCGCCATCAATTTTATCCCACCAACATGAAACAAATTATTTAGAAACCGGATGTCAGAGCCAATCTTCTGTTATTTCTCTGAAGACTCTGATCCATATTTGGGTTGGTAGTGTACTTTCACAAATATCACCAGATTTATTAGGGTCTTGTTGTCTGTTGGCTTTTCCTTGTTGAAACTTTTCTATTTGGCTTCCCATTTTAGGATAAGAGAAATTGAACTCTTTTACAGATTAACAATAACTCTTGCCAAATATTATAATCATGAAGTAAATTTCCATTTAGTTTTATTTAAATTGTTCAGTCTAACATTTTTATTGCATAACTTGGCCGCTTATTTTCTTTGGATAAGGAGTTCTGCGTATTGGGTGGAGCTATGTAAGCAACTTCACATGATTTCAACCCATTACATGTCCTAAATTTGAACATTTTCACATTTTCACAACACAGATATTTCCTCAAGAGCATGTCTAAACAGAGTCAGACACTTAGCTCTTCATAGGATTCAAAGACAAAAAAGGAAAAATAAAACAATCCCACTCTTCATCATGCCAAGTACAAATAGATTGTGATTCCATGGCTGTTATGTCATCCTCCTCCTGCTTTTATCTTCAGATGCTTCAGAGGTTGGCTGTTTGAAATGTGTTTACATATCAAGCTCTGTTAAATCACTGTAAAATGGAGATTGAGATGAGTATGTAGTATTTGAGAATATTGTTTTCATTGATTCTTTTGGTATTGCAAATGGGAAATTAACTTCCATTTTGTCCTTCATCAAACAATTGTGTCATAAGTCCCAAACAAAAAAACTAATCAAATCGTAAACGTGAGTGGCCTTTGGTTTCCTTTCTTGAGTGGTTTTCGCTCTTTTGTTTTTTAGGGCTGCAAATGTGTGAACTTTTGCTTTTTGGAGCGTAAGCGTTCCCTTGACTCCCATGTTAAAAAAAATAACAATCAAAATATTTGAGTTCTGATTTTCTCTCTACTTAAAATATATCAGTATATACTGCTCAATGTCTTCACAAATCCTGGACCAAAGGACTGGTTAGATTGCTGTCAGGCAACTTGCGTGAAGAGAAACTTCAGCGAGAGCTGGTCTTGAACAGGACTTATAGCACAAGTTTTACACTGCAGACTAACATACTCGATAAGATATACTGAGCTCCGCTGGTCTGTTGTACTTGTGCCACTGCAGAAGTAATACAAGAGCGGACTTCTCCTTTCATGAAACTGTGTTGGAATTTTTTTAATTTTTTAAAGTTTTTTACGAGAATATAATATTTTAAAGAATACACAAAGTAACTTGATGACATGATTAATTCTCAGATCTTTGACCCGGTGTTTCTTGTGTGTCTCCGTATTCATATTTCGATTAATCTGCAGCAAATGTCAGATAAATGACTGTTTCAATAACCATTTATTCATTCTTTCATCTTCACTTTATCAATGTATCGATCTCATGAAGAATACTTTAGTACCCTAACATTGTACTCAGTATACCGTATACAACGCAATTTTAATCCTGCAAAATGATGCTGATTGCTGATTTGTGCTTTGTCACTTTTGCAAGATACCATGGTAACCATAACACCTTACCCTTGTGCTGACAGAATGTTTAGTTGATGGCAAGTTTAAAACCTTTTGCTGTTCATTTTTACACAACTGGCACTTGTGGCTCGCCTTGTTTATTTTGTTTGGAAATTCTGGCATCTCCTTTGACTACGCATAACAAGGTGCTTAGTGATGGATAAAACATCCTTAAAGGACGTTTTTCCACAGTGAACCCTTTAAGACTGAACTCACCCACACGGTATGAGCAGCATGGAGCCTGCAGTCTTCTGGCTAAAATATAAAAGTGCATTTACAAATGAACAGTATTTCAGGATCCACATGATCATTCAGGCATGGCTTCCAAATTTGGCTCCTGGGTGGAAAACTGCTTAGCTGTGTAAGAATAAATTCTGCTTTCAGGTGTGGTTAAAGAGATAAAAAAAAAAAAAAAAAAAAAAAAAAAAAGTGGTTGAGTGAAAGTGGTTGCCCAGTGTGTTTTGTGGACTAAGCAGCCGTCAGATGCATACAAATAACTGTAAAAGTGTGGGTATGTGTGTGTGTGTGCCAGTGCCTTAGGAAAATTAATGCTCAATAAATGTGTGAAGATTTATGGATGTACCTGTAGTGAGAGAGTATATGAAGTTAGTTGATGTGAGAGAGGAGGATACAGAGAATAGGGTTAGATGGAGATGGTTGATTTTCTGTTGCAACGCCTGAAGGGAAAAGCTGAAAAGAAATGAAGAAGATGTGTGATTGTAGGTGAAACTAGACCCTCTTCTTTTCTCAACTTTGAGGCTAATTGGTGCTTCCCAAGTGCTTACTGCGTAAAATACTACACATTACATCTCCATAATCCATCATCCATCCATCATCTACACAGCAGATCCTGCTTAAAGGGTTGCGGTCAGGAGATGAGACACAGGGTACAACCTGCACTGTTTGCCATCAATTACACAGCAACATAAGGCGACTTGCAACCATTCGCTATCTCATTCACACCTCTGGACAATTCAGTCATCAATTAACTTATAAGCTTTTTTTCCTCATCCACATTTTATTTATTCATTCATTCATTCATTCATTTATTTGTCTGTGTGAGCAGGCTGAGAATCTAGAGAGGTCATAGGAGGACACAGGTAGGCAAACAGTCAGTATAAGGTTATCAGAAAACAAAGTATTACACGCTGACGGCTAACCCAATCCAAGTATTTCACCGGACTAATTTAAAAGTCTCAACGGATTAATCAAATTGCATGGAGATTTGCAAAATCTTCCCATTTGTCTAATGGTCTCCTTGTAATTCCCCAAATGAGTCCTGTAATTGTTAAATAACATTTCAGAGTCCAATTACGCTTTAAACTGCTAAAGCTCTCCATTTAGCCTATACGGAAAGCTGTATCAAAAAAAAAAAAAAAAAAATATTAACCTTTCGCATACTTTTATTTGAGTGTACTGGATGTAACTCAAGTGTTAATATGCAAATAGTGTGGTTATTAACTAGAAAATATCTATATTTTCTGAGTGAAAACAAGATTGTCTTCATTTGATAGTAATTAAATGCGTATTCATATGGGTATTGGACCATGAAATAATAAAATGGCTTGTGGCTGGCAATGCATAACTTGTTAATACTATAAGGAATAGTTATTAGTTTGTGACAGCGCTGTAGCTGTTTTGTGCAATTAATAAGGAATTTCATGTGTGTACAGATTTTTTGGGGATTGAGAATGACTTTCAAAGTTAGAAATTCCTTGGGATTATACATAACAAAGTGTCAATGAGGCACATATTGGCGCGTAACCCATTGTCTCTTGTCATATTTGTAGAAGAGTTATTATCTCATGCGGTTGTGACTGAATGGCAGGAGAATGGGGTTACAGATTTTTGTATTGCTTGATACTTAGATATTCTATAATGGCCTGCTTGCCGCCTCCTTGTAATTTCTGTTGTCCTGCCATCTAATAGTTCATCATTGTCAGTATTCATAATTTTTTCTCTTTTTATCCCTTGCTAGCTGCATAGCCTGAATGATATTTCCAATGACAGAAAACATCTAAGTCCTAACTTGCAGCTCGTTGCCATGAAGTTGGTGATGTAAGACGGTTTTGAACCTATGGCCACTCAGATGGATTTGACCAAGGGGGTTCAGATGTTGCAGTAGTAAATGCATATTTCGTGGATAACAGTGTCTCCAGTCAGCATCTTGGGGTGTTTTCTGTTGCCATGCCTTTTCTCCTCAACACAAACATTGAAAAGATATTTGCATCCTACTGCTGCAAGAAACTTAATTTTATCCCAATGAGCAGTGTGTCTTAGTTGTTTGTGCTATTTGAAAATCCCCAGTGGACACACGTAACTGACTGTCGGCATTTGTGCAAATTTTTACATTTATATTGATAATACTTATTGGCAATGTTCAAGTGCACAATTGCTATCTTGTGCACATTCAGATAAAGGTCAGGTTTTAAATTCAAAAATTATTGGTTACAGCTCTCATGTAATCTCTGAATGCTGGTGCTATGCTCCCTAATTGTCTGCCATGGCTTTCTCAGTATCATTCAATGAATTGATTATTGTACCGCACCAAAGAAGAAGGTTATAGTACCCACTCATCTTGGCAATGCAAAAGCCTGGCATTGTCTTGACATGAACGGCCTCTTCCTCTCTCTGGCCAAGGATTCAAAATGTGCCCTTTACTTCTTTAGAAAGAATATGAATCATGCAAAGATCCAGTGCAGTCAAACTCTTCATGTTTGAAAATCTGCAGTGATGTCTTCTTGTTGGACACTTCTTGGATCCCCTGCCTCTGGGCATTGATCCTCATATCCTATATACTATCGCCCTATTACATTCATGCTATGACTGTCTCATATTCATTTCATGAAATCGTTTGCGATATCTATTTTTTAAAATGTTTCAATGTAAATATGTCAGGCAGCGGGCAACAGCACATTAAAAATGTAAAATGTCTGTACCGAGTACAAGGGGCTCTTCAGACAGAAGTGTTCTTTTTGTTTTCCTCTGGAAGGTTTTATTTCATTATTTTTTCGGTGAGGAGAACCTTAATGCAGATGGAGATGTGTTGCTATGCAACTGGGATTTCAAAAGTAGCTACTTACAGCACCAGGGTCACATGTTTAAACCCCCAGATTGGCACAAACTGATGTCTACCTATAATGCTGTTTATGAGCCAAAACAGAGAAAAGCCGGCAGACAGAAAATCTTGAAAATCCTTCAACTCTAGTAAGCTACATTGCTGAACATTTTTTGAATTTGAGTGTTATTTTTAGAAATAATATAATAATGCCATCCAAGCAACTGCACCCTCTAGTGCAAAGTAAAGCGAAATTATTCAAAGAACCTCCACCCCGATCAACTCAGTGCCTCCAGTTTCTTTAATCTACAGGAAGTGTGAAAACACTGATGGTGCTCCATCACATTTTCACCAAGTAATAGCACACATTCAGAAAGAAAAACAGTTTGCACCTTTATCCTCCAGCCCCCCCACCCTGAACACACTCACACACACACACACACATAGTCCCTTGACATTCTCAGAAGAAAGTCCCCCTTGTGTGGCCTTGTTTGGCTTTTTCTGCCAAAGACATCCTGGGTGTCTGTTTCACCTGCTCTAAATAGAGGGATTCGCATGTGTACAGTGTGCATTTCAAAATCCACAGCCCAGTTCACCACATCAAAAAACATCCAAGCTCTTGATTCACACATAGCACCTTTCATACAAGGAGGGCGACTAGGCAATAGAGGTCATTTGAACGGGTTGGGTGGAGCATGTGAAGTCATGAGCAGGGTCAACCATGAAATGAGTATGAAAACAGGAAAATGGCTAAAAGCAAGTAGTTTGTCTGAGGCAATAGAGTAACATATCAACAGCGGACGCAGTCATTGATAGGTCATGGGCAACCAAAACTGGTATTGACAACACTGCGATAGCAAATATCTGATATAGTGAAACATAAAGGCCAAGTTATAGATATGGCTCCTGACATGTTTGTGATCATATTCATACAGAACAAAATGGCTGCAGAGGGAGAAAATAGAAAACTTTGGTACAAAAGTGTTCACCACTAGGTGACAGTGCTCCCTTCTTTTTCTACACTCCCTGTTTCTCAATGGGCTGCACTTGTCACTTGGAGAACTGGTGCAACGTCAAAACGCAGGTGTTGCTTGAAATCAAGATGTACAGCTCTAAGAGTGTAGAAAAAAACTATTACCTGTTCACAGCATTGTCATAGTCTCTAGACCCCTCGCAGGAAGCACAGACTACTGTTAGACTCATTTGATAATGGCACATTTAATTAGCTGTAAATGATTGTGCTTGCAGCAATGGACATGACACTGTTTCAGAGACAGCTTTATCAGACTTTTGCCTTCAGCTGGGCCTTTGCCTTGACCAGGGATCCTGTCTATTTGGCAACTACGACCTGCAAAGAGGGATAAAAAAAATCCAGATATCGAACAACAGCTCAGTTGAAAATTGTCAAATCTTGTCGTGGCAACTGGGCTTAGTTTTTCTTCTTTAAAACGTTCCACCTCTCGTCCGAGGCTTCTTCAATTCGAGAAGTCTGTGGGGGTTTCCAGGTATTTAAATGCTGGGGTTGGGGCCAGGCATTGGTTTGTTATGTTGAGAGGGTTTGCTGTCTTAATGACTGAATTGTTTTGCAGCAGCTTGGTTCAAATTTGGTTGTTAAGTCAACAGCATTTTATGTAGGCAAACGATTGTGTCAAAGACCCCCTCCTCTGTTCAGTGACAGTCTCTCCAGTTTGACAAGTTTGGTCCTTCGGCTTCTTTCCCAAACCACCTGTCCTCTCTCTTTTCTGTATATTAAGTAGTGGCCCTTGGCCTTAAAGTGGAAGTGAACCTTGGAGTCTTGACTTGAAGCAGTGGTTCTTCCTGCATTGAGCCGCCCATTTCTGCAGAGGTAGTTTTTTCTCACCAGTATATAAATCATCCTAATCCTCATTGGATTTAATAGCATATACCCTATTCTTGATCTTATGCTGGGTGCTCCATCCTAGGATTGCACCAGTATTTGCCTCAGGGTTTTGTGGGGTTTGAAATGTACCTTAATTTGGTGTTTGGTGAAAATCCTCGCGTTTTCGGAAATACCACAAAAGAGTGTACTGTAATGCATGGTAATACCATACATATATAGCATATAGCAAATAAATGCTTGTGATTGCAGACCATTTAAACAATGAATTACTTTTCTGATATTAAACTTCAACACTGTATTCTCTTTGTTTAGTGGTTACAAATGAGCTAATGTCATTACATTTATCAATCACTTGCCAAATAAAGGAACTGTGGAATTTTTTTTGTATTTTTTTCCATGAGAAGACAAAAATATGAATGCCGATCCCTCTTCATTTATAGGGAAATCCTTCCAGATTAGATCTTGTGGATACTTTTGCAGACCCCCAATTCCAATGTTTGGTAATACCAGACAAACTGTTCAGTCACTGCAAAATGACAAATGAGTGATTAACTTAACATTGTAGTATGGTTGTAGAGAGCTCTGTGGGCATTTCACACTGTGTATGTCAGTTATTAGCGCCGTTCATGGCAGACCAACAGGTGGCTTATACTGGGCTTGTTCACTCTATTCTGACATGCTTAGTATTTCTTTGTCAGTAAATTAAATTTGTCTCGTTTAAACACTGCTTTCTATTTTAACTCGGGAATTCCATCGAAGATTTTCCTTGGGAGACATAATGCTCGATGGAAGTATCCCCTCTCAGTAAGCGTTATTTCATATATAAAGTACAATACATGTAGATAATGTGTATATGCATATATATTTATATATGTATATATATCAGAACTGAAGATGCCTCTTGGATGAGGGGGGAAATGTCTTCAAGTGAAGAAAACCAATCCTGTTGCCACAACAGTAACATTTTGGCAAGGGTTCACCATGACCTGGATGATTGAAAACCTCCACAGACACATTATGTTTATACTACTGGAATTATGTGAAATATATCCTAAAGGTGCTATTACGCAATGTAATTACAGCAAACCATAACATAAAATCTATTTTTAGTTTTGATTATTTTACATTGCTGACATGATAACGTTGCAGCTATACTTTACCTACTTGGAAATGTGCATTAAGCTGTAAAATAATGGTTTGTGTATTAATCAGAATCTGAATAACCTGTATTAAAAAACACCCATAAACACAGAAACAAACATTATTGAACTTCTATCAATTTTCTTGTAGAAATGTTTATAAGTCATTGCTTACACACAATATTTTGAATTTACAATAAATATTGGATCTTCTCTTACACACACACACACACACACACACACACACACACACACACACACACACACACTGTGATAATGAGAATTTTGAATACATTTTTGGGAGCAGAAAGTAAAAAGAGCAAAAGTTACAGATGAAATTATATCTTCTTTTCCTTGTGGCTTTTCACTTCAGGGTTCGCCACAGGGAATCAACCTTCTTCATCTAACCCTATTCTCTGTATCCTCCTCTCTCTCACTAACTACCTACATATCCTCTCTCACTATGTCCATAAATCTTCTTTTTGGTCTTCCTCTAGACCTCCTGCCTGGCAGTTTCAGTTCAAGCGTCTGTCTACCAATATATTCACTATCCCTCTTCTGTACATAACCAAACCATCTCAGTCAGGCTTCTCTAACCTTCTCCTCACAACTTCGAACATGTGCTGTCCCTCTGATGGACTCATTCCTGATCCTATCCATCCTGGTCACTCCAGCAGAGAGCCTCAACATCTTCATCTCTACGACCTCCAGCTCTGCCTCCTGTTTTTTTGTCATTGTCACTGTTTCTAAACCACACAGCTTCGCTTGTCTTACCGCTGTTTCGCACACCTATCCTTTCATTCTGGCTGAGTCTTCTATTGCATAGTACCCCCTTCTTAGGATTGATTCGCATGTTTGGTTTTGGAACAAGTTTTACGCTGGATGCCATTCCTGACACAACCCTCTGCGTTTATCTGGGCTTGGCTGCGGGAGACACTGGCCTGTGTAATTCAAAATTCATATTTGTACGTTGTCACATATTTTCCTTTAAGTAATCATGTGGTTTCTTTTACAAGGACATTGGACTGTTTAGACACATTACAAGGAGGAATAATTAGTGAATATAAAATTAGCATTTTTCCATTCTGGGCAACCATTTTATTAACGCTAGCTTTCTTATATGCATCCAGATACATAGATCCTTATTCAGGTCTCAAAATGGGAATCCATTTGGGATTTTTAATAGATGTAGACTCTGGAGAACATGATCTCATTATTTCCAGATCTTTTCAAAATTTAAAAAACAATTTTTCATGAAAAATGAACAGAAATGTTACGTTCTTTAAAGGAATTCTGTTGTACATGTGCATTTTAAAGTAACAAATCTATATTATTGTCTATGATCAGATAGACAGTGTTGGTGCAACACCCTGCTTGCCTTTCTTGGGGCGAGTTTTGCTATGGAAACCAACATCCTGGACAGCACAGAGGAGAGGCTGTGTCTATAAGCAGTCATGGTATGCAAACACCAAATACTGAGTGAAACTTGCACTCTTCTGAAAGGGGTTTATACTTATATATTGATGTAATTGATTTACATCTGATTCAACTGTCCCTCATTCATCTTCAGTGGCATTTGGCTATGGTGACATCGCGTAACGGAAATCAAGTGGACAAGTAATTCAGTGTATTTAATGGCTTGTGCCTCCCTGTCTATTGTAAGATGGATATGACTTCAAATGAATGAATGAGAGGAATGCAAGAACATGAGTGTTGTTCTGCCCAACAACTAGACTGCTGTGCTTTTGTCAGTGCTAAAATTGTTATTTAATACATGGAATTTAAATGTTGTTTAAATGTAAAGGGCAAATAAAAGGAAGGGGCAGTTACTGACTACCAATTTTGTCAGGGTGAAAACTCCCTGCTTTGGTATATGAAAAAAGGGAGTTTATATCAGACTGCAGCCCCGGTCTGAGACTATACAAGTGGTTGCCAAGCAACTGCTCTATGAGCTGCTGAAACTGAAGTCTCGTCAGCTAAACCTTCCAGCATAATGGAAGGTTTTCTCACTGCTCACTGCTCTTTCCTCACTTCCTCTACTCAGCCCTCTGAACATGATGTCTATCTTGATTATTGGAGAGTGCTTAAGATAAAATCGTAGTGTATATGTGTATATATACACACACACACACACACACACATATATATCTATAATGGATGGAGAACGTTGATTCGCTGTGGTAACCCCTGAAGGGAAGAAGAAGAAGAAGAAGAAGAAGACACAAATATATGTATTTTCAACATCAATAATACATAAACATTTTCAGAAACTGATCTCTTTTGTATGAATTTTTATCATAGATCATAATTTTAAGGAATATGTCACTGGAAATCATCTCCAGTAACAAATTCGTGGAACTTTATATTGATGGTGCTTGTTAATTAAAAGATCCTCGTCAGAGAGAGAGAAAAAAATAGTGTAACATGGCAAGTATTCAAAAAATCTATTTATTCGGATCAGCCTAAGACAACGGAAATTTCAAAGGCTGCACATTAAGCCAATTAAAAAGGACTCAGAATCATTAGGATTGGGAGTTTTAAGAAACAAAGAATGCTAATATCAGTCACTGCACAACGGTTGTTGTAATTTCTGTACAGGAACTGGAATATTATTGCAACAGATCAAATAACTAGCGGAGGAACCGGTAGCCTTTTTCATCTCAGCTTAAGAGCTACTGAAAAGAAAATCATCCTGAAGCCTTAGACGGGCATTTGGCAGCAACTTGTCAAACAAGGGCTCCTTTCTTTAAGGTTTTCTCCATCACAGGTGACCAAATCCAAGTGTATTTATCCATAATTGTTAGGAATAACCTTCCAGTATGGCAAAGTTTCTTATCATGCATGTCTGTACCGTAGGGATAATGACATGTATCTTGATTAGGTCTTTTTTTTTCCCCCTTCAATGGTTTTGCCATTCTATGCTGTCTGTGTGTGAGTATTGAGACTTGAAAAATCCTCCCATTAGAATGTCTGGAAACATTTCAGGCCTTGTTAGAGACCTGTTCTCCGGTCAGAACAGGAATTCCACCCATACTTTGTTTACTCTGTGGTTTTAATGGAATAAAATGGTTGTGAGGGGATCACTACCTCAGTGTGACCAAATACTGCAAGTATGGAAAACGAACTGCAAAGTGACACTCACTTTTGTGGAAATGCATCTCAGTGCCATAATCCTCAAAGTAAGATGAGAAGACAGACGCCCTTCTTTTCTTTGATGGTCCAGCAGGGAGTCATCAAATACACATTCTTAACATAAAACCTCCAATGCACATGTGACTCATGCACCACATTTTAAAGTAATGTGAAGTTATGACGGTTATTTTCAAGACAAATGTATAGCCCTAACTACTAGCCTAATTCTAGACGGCACTATCAAAAATTAAAGGATTTTCCAACAGCACAATAAGGCCTTTCAATTGCAATAAATGCATCCAAATGATTTCCCTTTTATGTCCGTAAGTCAAACGGTGAATGATTTTCAAACATTTGTGTCAGACATTATGTCAATTTACTTGGAGATGATTGATGGAGTCTCAGCCTTTTGGTCTTCCTGGCAATGCAAATCATTTTAAACAAACTGTAACTTCAGTGGTCGGCACGGCGGTGCAGTGGTTAGCACTTCGGGCTTGCAGCACGAAGGACCCCGGTTCGATTTCGTTCCGTTCTCCCCTGCGTCTGTGCGGGTTTTCTCCAGGTTCCTCCCACAGTCCGAAAAAAGGCAGCAGTGTAATTAGGAAAATTGCCCCGAATGAGTAAGTGAATGGTTGTTTGTCTATATATGTGGCCCTGCGATTGACTGGCTATAGCTGGGACAGGCTCCAGCGACCTTGAGTGCAGGATAAGCGGCAGAAGATGGATGAAACGTCAGTTCCAGATTTAAACCTTTTCATTGTGTGTCAGTGAAACTCATTTAATGTCCATAGTAACCAAAGATAGAAAGTTAAACATTATCTCTGGATGACTATAAAACAATGAATAATAAACAAACAAATTCAAAGTCAGATAGCAAACTTTAAGCAGTGGCTGCTGTGCTGCTCTCGTCGAAATCTTCTTGTCTTGGCAACTGGACTTGAGTTTCTTCACTTGAAGACGTTTCACCCTTCAACCAAGAGGCTTCTTCAGTTCTGAAGCAGCAATGGCGCTCACTGTAATAGCAGTCTGAAGGGGCTCACGTGAATAATTTCTTTGACAAGACTGATTTTGTCACGCTAGATCAGTTCTTATTTTAATCACTTGCTCTATGTGCCATGTCATGTGTTGGAATGATGAGCAGAGCATTGCTAAACAGAGAAGCTCCAGCAGATAACACAATACACAAACAAAAACTGCAAAACCCACCGGTGCTATAACCTTTAGCAGTGGCACTGCGAACCATGACTCCAGGTTACTGTGAGATGTAATAGAGCAAGCTGGAAGCTAACTTGCAAAAGGTAAAATAGCTCAGAAAATTTTCTTTACAAAATAGCTCGGAGCCAGCCATTAGTAAAAGCTGTCTGAAGTACTTGCAGTGAGGATACAGATTTAAAGCCTTGCCTCAGGAGAAGCAAGTTTAGGCCCAGACTCACGAGACACACGCAGGGTAAAACGGTCAGGAGAGAGATCAACACGTCTTCCAGCGTTGGATCTGAGTTTAGGAGTCATAGATTTTGATTCAATATTTTTAGGACAAATAGTAGTGTGGTTTGCCGTCTTTCAGGGACGGGACTTCAGGAAAACAGGACACAGTGCAGGAAGCCAGTAAGAAATGGAAATGTTTTGAATGATAGTTTAAGTTACATCCCTCTGCCAAGGTGTGTGGAGGAGGGGTGGCAAGAACCAATTAACATCAGTTTACAAAGTACATTTGCAAGAAAAAAAAAAACAATCATAATTTTATTTCAACAATCCATAAAACACAACTTGATGATAGCAGGCAAATCGGGCACTGTTGATAAATCTTATGATCAACAAATGAATATAATGCACCAGATACAAGGAGCATGACTATCAAAATTTAACATAAAATAAAGCACACAGGCTTGATTTTTTTTTTTTATAATTGCTGAAGCACATTAGTTAACCACAGAATCATAGCCCAATTTAAAGAGACACAAGTAAAATTAATAAATTAAAAAGAAAACCTAAAAAGAAAAGGAAGAATCCGAGCAAGACTGTCACATCCAAACGCACAGTGAAAAAGGTTTTGTGCGTCACTTTAAATACACTTGGTCACAGTAAGTACACAAGCAAAAACAGCAAGTCGAAATTCAAGAAGAGTCCTAGAATGTTGCTTTCTGATGAGAACCTTTGCTTCTATAATTTACTTTGTTAGTTGACCAAAAACATATGTTATTTGTACAGCTGTAGGCCGGCATTATGTTGGCTGGATCAGTAATGTTGGGAGCGTACAGTTTCTTTGATATTACCACATGAGTGGACCAGGATTTCAGAGTTGTATGGGGCTGTGCGGTCATGACATGAATAAATAAAACCTTTAAGGATTTACATTTTAAAATTAGGAATACCATAAAGAATCCATGAGAATATCTAAAATTTGAAGAACCAGTTAGATTTAGTAAATAAGATAAGTTTAGGGAAGAAAAAAATTGAAGGCTGAGAGCATTTGCCACCATATTGAAAACATTTCATGACAAAAACATACAATGAGAACATCATTTTTGAGGAGCTACAAAAAATGCTAATCTTGTGAGAGATTTTGGGCAAGAGCCTTAGGTAAGATATCATCTGCGCCGTTGGCTGGAATTGCACTGGCAAAGCACCTGTCTGAAAAAGAGCCCATTATAGAGCCATTACAAAGTCATTTCACAGAGAGAAGACTGCAAGCGGCCAATTAGATAATTACAGCATCCTTTTTTCTCGACACCCCCCTCCGATTCCCCTGGCATTTCTTGTCTTTCAGGAAGCAACCACCTTGATGCTTGACCGTAACAAAATGAAGTGATCTTTACTTTAATCCTTGTTGGATGCATGGGAAAGTGCGTATGGTTTAATACTAGGAGGAGCTTTTCATTGGTCTTTGTCAGCACAACGCTGTACATGTTTACTCTGAACTCATGTCATTATAACTTTAGACTGTGGTGAATCATTATGGTTGAATGCATGTGGTTTGCAGAATGCACACAAAATGACAGTTTATGTGACCAAATTACATATTTTTCTTAATTTGAATTATATACTTTTTGCCATTGGACGTTTTATTGTTACTTAGGTTGGTAAATGATTACTTAGTGGGGTAGTTTTTTTATTGTGTCACTTCACTTTTATAGTACTTGAAATCAGATTATGAAAGTGTTTTTGATTTTCAAAGCTGAAAGATATGATGAGATTGTACAATGTTCTTCACTTTTATTATATTGACTTTACAGTCACTTTAATAAAACAAAAGTTGAGGTTAACGCACAATTGTTTGTTCTCATCTTAATACTGTCCATGGACACAGTATGACTATAGGAAGCTGCAGCCTTTAACACAGTTGTTCCTGTCCTTGGGACTTGCATGACTTTATTGCACCACCCTCAAAGAAATATGGTTTATCATTATTCATTTTCATGCATTTATTCATTCTCAACATTTTGATATTTTAATAGCACCAAAATTTTGTAACAAAGAGCTTATTTTTAGATATTTCAGTATGAAGCACCTAGTGTTACACTGAATCAAATATGATATATTTAATCAAATGAAGACTCTTCTCCTGCTTGGTCGACTCAACAAACTACAACTCAGTTCGCCACCAACGCAACAAACTAGTCCGTCATGACAGTGTAGATGTACTCCATGGTCTCCATGGAAGGGCAGAGAAGATAATGTTTTAGGAACTACTTGCCTGCTTGCTTAATAGAATGTGTGCTGTATATAAAACACACAAACAGTATACTGAATATACACTGACCCAAAGATTAAACTTAAATATAGAACACGCTGCTGTATTCTGAACCCATCCGATTATTTCTTACCACAGACACAGACATACCGGCGGGATCATTAGAATGCGCACGAACGTTTACAACTTCAACTGTAGCGTGGCAGAAATGTCATGAAAAGTTGCAGTTAATATGATTGCTCTGCGGTGTTAATCTCGGAAATCTTAAATATCCCATCTCTTATGTAATGTTCATGTTTCATGGAAGTTTTGGGATGGATAATAAAGCCTCTTAGTCCAACCCTGTGTGTATATATATATATATATATATATATATATATATATATATATATATACGTAGATTGATTGGTAAATGGAAAGCTTTGCCTTTTGGCTAAGTACAGAGTCTAGATCACTGCAGACGCCGCACCAATCCACTTGTCGATCTCCCGCTCCATCCATCCGTCACTTGTGAACAAGAGCCCCAGATACTTGAACTCCTCCACTTGGGGCAGGATCTCTTCCCCAACCCAGAGTGGGCACTTCACCTGGTTGAGCACCATGGTCTCAGATTTGGAGATGCCAATCTTCATCCCGGCCGCTTCAAACTCGGCTGCGAACGGCTCCAGAGAGAGCTGGAGATCATGGACTACTGAAGCCAACAGAACCACATCATCTGCAAAAAGCATATGAAGATGTTGAAGTTCTCTTTGGGAGTGGCGAGGATGAATAGGATCAGGAGTGAGTCCATCAGAAGGACCAGCACATGTTAGATGTTTTGGAGAGAAGGTCAGAGAAGCCAGACTGAGATGGTTGGGTCATGTACAGAGGAGGGATAGTGAATATATTGGTAGACGGATGCTGGAATTGGAGCCAGGCAGGAGGTCTAAAGGAAGACCATAGAGAAGATTTATGGACGTAGTGTGAGAGGATATGAAGGTAGTTGGTGTGAGAGAGGAGGATACAGAGAATAGGGTTAGATGGAGAAGGTTGATTCGCCGTGGCAACCGCTGAAGGGAAAACCAGGAAGGAAAAGAAGATGATTGATTATGATATGATTGATTGTGAATGAAAATAATAATGCATGGGAAAAGTTGGTCTTTATTACTAGCAAAATACATCCTAAAGACACCTAAATAGGTCATGAGACTCCTAGACAACATTATCTACAACCAGACAAAAAAAAAAACCCATGTGCTCATTTTCTCACAATTTAAAGGTCTCTCTCGGTTATTTTCCCTCTCAGACTAATACAGCTGTGGACCCGAAGTGGCCAGAACTCCAGTGGTCAGGGGTGGGGCAGACAGCATGAGCAATGAGTTTGTTTTAATATGTCCACTTGCAAAATCCTCAGGGGAAATATCATGGATTTTGCTGCAGATGTTTCAGTGTGTTTGCATGCTTGAAACTGAGGTTGGGCCCTTTGATCTAAATGGAAACACACCACAGAGGTTTGCAGTGCGGGCGAGTCGAGGCTCTGCACTGAGATCAAATCAGAAACCATTCCCACCTCTGGATTTTCCCAGGTTCCCCCGCAGAGCCTACCTTCTGTGATCACAGAGATGGGAATACCACAGCCCGTTGCCTTGATCCGTCTCTCTCTTGGCACGGCCAGCGACCATTTGGCATCTCCAGTGGAAACACTGAGTCCGTGCCAGGAGTGGCACACCAGTGGCTGCATGCTTCCTCCTGCAGAGTTCATATTTATATCAACTCTACTCACTTCAGTCTGTAGTTTCACACAATGCAGAATTGTAATGCAAGTGCAAAACGGTTTCATATTAATGTATCACTGATGAGAAATGACATGCCGGGTCTTGAACAGAAGTGCCTTTAACATCAATGGGTTCAGAGTCAACAGGAACATAATTACAGAAATTGCTCCTTATCAATAACTTCCAAGTTTTTAATCAATTTTCAACTGAACGCAGTGTAATCACTTGGCGGCTGTATTATTTACATACTTGCCGTTTGTTTGTCTTGTTTTTTGTTTTGTGTTTAAAGCTTCCAGGAACCAACATGTGCATAACCAAAACAGCCATATACATTGTTTTTTTTGGACCTTCTCGTATGACATACAATCACAATTCTTATAAAAATATTATTGCATTCCCTTTGTGCCTCTATCACTATCACAAATCCAGATTTTTAACAGGCTTTATCACCCATTAACACTTTGGTTAAGGTCTGGTTATGTTTAGCCACAAAAATACTTGGTTTCATGCTTTGGGTTTCGATTAGCACTTTGTTTAAGGGGAAGGGGACTGTCGTGATTTTTTTTAATGGGCTGTTTTTATTTGCCACAGCTCTCTCCCATGACATGTGCATCCATCCAAATGGCACTTTTCACTCACAACCAGCAAGAACTTGAACAGGGGTCTCCCACACCAGGGCGTCTACCAACCTGCCTCCTTTTTGTTGACTTTCTCAGTATTGACCTCAACCGCTTTTGTGCTTTAGGCGATGTCATCATTTTCACAGCCATCAGATGGCACCTGTTCCTTAAACAGCCATATAGGTGTTTTTCTCTACCTCTGTCATTTTTCTCCAGACAGTTTGCTCGGAAAAACATGTTGACTGTGCCTCACTTACCTGAATGAGTTTGCAGAGATGATTTGGCAGGTGGTCCATCTGGCTTCAGCCTCTGCTAATGTACCAAAGCTTGGTTTTATGGTTCAGCCTCACAAAGTGCGCTGCCGCAAGTCTATCTCCTCAGGGACACACAGTGCCATTTATTGTTTACCAGTGTCATGATTTACAACGGACTTTTTCCTATCTCAGAAATTATTTCACCTTCCATGCTGCTGTGATGGCAGGCTGTTTTGATTAAAAACAATGACAAGATACATTATGTTACAGTAATATATAGTGGGTTTTAGCTCAAAATCATCTGGCACTTAGGATAGAATAGTGAAGAAAATTGTTAGAAATAGATACGATATTATCTATGCGTGTGTGTGTGTGCGCGCGAGCATGTGTGTGTGTACTTTGAAAATCTTGAAAATTAAAAAAAAAATCTACTTGAAGATCAGAGATGATTTATTTATTTATTTGTTCATTTGCTATTGCTACCATCATTCATCAATTAACACCTGGCAATAAATATTTATAATGTTTTTCCGGGGAGGAGGTCAACTTATATCTGGTTATGGCATCTGGCATCAAGAGTGAGAAGTGTGCGAACAGGTGTTAGTATAATATGCCATTAAAACAAGATATGAAAGTACTTAAAATAATTGAAATGGGGTAAAATATGCCTTTCATTTGTATTGAGTTTGAATGACAAATGAAGTTAATGCTAAAATAAAACCACTCCAATTATTTTCTGGTGTCACAATCCTGCTGCTCTCTCCGTGATGTTAATTAGTTGAGCACACTGCATTTGTTTTGAGAGGTGCATCACATTCTTTGACTGCAGGTATTGCCTCTGACCAGAGCTCTTTCTGTATGCGGAGATTTCCCCAGTTTTCGACCCCAATATCCATCAGATTGTCAGCATCACACATTCAGGTTAAAAAATAAGATTCAAACATCCATGCCTTAGGGTGGTGTCAATTGGGGCCCTCAGGGCTTTCTGTAAATATTGTGAGATCAAACTGCATGGCAAATGGACTATTCGCATATTTTACCAATTTAATTGTAAATTGTTGTTTTCTGGTTAGGGTTAGTGGTCAGGGTTGGTGATTCACAACTTTTTTAAGACGTCAGTGGTATATTGCGTGTTCCACTGTGCAGTTTGAAGTATCCGAGACCATTCTTGCCGGAGCACTCTGGAGACTTTGAAGCCTTTCAGACAAAGAGCAAATGAATTATTTTTCTTTAGCCGATGCATTGTATTGAATCATTTCTGTGAAAGATTTATATCCCTGTCTGATCTCAAATGAATCACACTTCAAAGAAAAACCTTACTGGTAACATGGTACAAAAAAAAAAAAAAAAAAAAAAAAACATGCAAATTTATCAGCGCAACAAGAGAAAATCCATGCATGAAAAGTTTGGATCAAATGTATTTCATCTTTCTGATGTTAAAGGTCATTCTGTTGGAAAGTAAAATTAACCATCATGGATAGTTCATTCACCGAGTGATCGTCCTCACAGAATAGCAGCGGGCTATTACCATCAAAAACATGATGTAACTGTTTCAGTAATTGCAACGTGAATTGCAGAGGGTGTTCTCCATTTCATTTATATTTCACTTCAAACCTGAATTTTCAGAAAAAGAGAGGCAGGGAAAAATAATCGACTCAACGTTCCTTGTTAAGACAGGTTGGTGTACAGAGAAGCTGAAAGGCTGAAATAGTCATCATTCATTTGTGAATTTATTCATATCATAGCAGTGCCAGCAGTGAGATGTGCTTTTTGGACATCCATGTGACAGTCTAATCCATGGGGGATTTTCATTATACTTGCCGGAGAACGTCAACTGTCATTAATGTCAGAACAATAGAAACACGCAAATGGCAAATTGTGTTATTTGATGAATGGGCGGATCACTTAAACACTAACTTGCCTATTATAGCCTAGTTCTTTTGTGCACGTTGTATGACTAGATATATCCTAGCGCCCGATTCCCTCCATTAAAGCAAACTCAATAGGAAATGACTGCCATTTGGTATTCCATCACTAACTCTGCCATTTGTTCATAGATGATGCTTTTTGTGTATTTGTGTCTGTTTTATACCAAGTACATCAATGAATAACTCCATTTGATCAAATCAAGCAAAACAACTTTTCAGTCATTTTAGCAGGACGTATGATGCAAAGAAGGTACAACTAAATGAACAATTCATCAGTAATCTGCAGACTTATGACTATAAAAATATCATATGGAAATGAAATGATTGTCACTGCTCACTATTGTTGCTTATGTCCAATGTATAAACTGGTGTACATTCATCTGAGCTCCCATTTAGGAAAATCAGGTGTGCCAGGATTTACATCGGGACCATTATTCATTCCTGTATTTAGTCAGCTTCACTTGTTATGGATCCCTGTTTCTGGCAAAGGACATTTTTTGCCATGTTTTTGCTTAATATGTATTAGTTTGTCTTGAGGATATTCACAATTGTTATCATTATGCATTGTCAGCTAGGGGGATGTGCCAAATCATTTTCAAAATATCTGCCAGAAGAGTATCTTAGAACAATTTATATGTTAAAAAAAAAAAAAAAAGAGAATGATGCGGAGTTTGTTTTTGTGAATGAATTAACTTCATGGGGAATTTTGTATCAGTTCACAACCCTTTAATTAAAATATCACGGTCATGACATTAATGTATGTACATTTCGACCATTCAGTGTGAAACTAACACTCGTATCCAAAAGAAGGGGAAGGAATAAATCAAATGAAACTTGGCTCTAGGCATAACCCAATTAAAATTAAAAAAAAAAAATTGAGGCCCTTGATTTTTGCTGTCCATTTTGGCCAGTGGAGCAACATACTCTGCTTCTGAAAACAGTACTGCTACATTCAGTATCAGCCTTCCAACTATTAGCAAACAAGATAATTTGCAGTCATTGTAATCATTTTTGTTATTTTTTAATGCGCTCTGTTTCAAAAATGACAGCGAAGGTTCATAATGAAAAAAAAAAAAAACAACACATTCAGTTCTCTGGGTTGGAAAATTTGAGTTCTTGGAGCAGAGGTTCTGGAGCAGCCCGGGCATGAGGAGATCGGTTGAAGGTTGACTGCAGGAAATGTGTGCGAGTAGCAGTCAAAGTGGAAGCCAACAGTTTGAGCATAAGCAGAGGAAATGAATGTTCAAGTTGAGGCTATTTGAGTGTGAGGGCTTGTTTTGAGGGCAATTACCCCAAATTTACCAAATAAAATAACCTGTGCTCTCAAATTGAGAGAGTAGTTCTTGAAACATGGTGGAAAAATAACTCCCGTACTGTTTCTGTTATGCGGCCCATGGGAGTGGTTATTAATCAGCTCTAACAGCAAGAGCTTTGCTTGTAATCTTCATCTCTGATTGGCCGATAAGAGGTTCTGTAACGTAATTTGCAGTGGATTCTCCCTCCATTCATCATTGTAACATTTTGTTGAAATTTCGTAGAAATATTTGTTGGATTCTGTGGGATCTGTTGCAGATATTTATGCCCTGCTTTTACGAAATCATTTCGATTTCATTAAACTATATTGATTCTGATGGAACGCACTTCAGGTATGAGATGAATACTCTTACGGGCAAAAAAAGGCTTCCTATGACCATGAATAGACCATGAGTGAATCTAGCAAGGTAAGTAGATTCATCTTGCCGCTCACCAACCACAAACGGCACCGCCCCGGTCTGCTCCAAATATTCATATTTGAAGATTTGCTCCTACTTCTGTCAACTTGTTTCTCTGAACAACTGCTTCAAGTAGCACAGCTGGCGATCAAAGTCAAGCACAAGGGACCAGCCATACAAAACCCAGAAAATATCTGAAGAGGGCAAAAACTGCAAGCGAGGCAGAATCCAAAACCGGCTACTGCTCAGTCGAAAAGTATAAATGTACACATGTGACTGATTGGCAGGACGAACAAAACACCAAAAAGCATTTTTCCACCATTGTATTATGAAAACACTGGAATGTCTAAACAGTGCTCTTTCTTCCATAGAAGGGTATTAGCTGCCTATGTTTATGAAAATATTTAATGGACCTTTATTTTAGCTTAGGTCAGCTCTTAATTTGAAATGCTTGTCTTTACCGCTAACAGGGACAAGAAACAGAGGGAGGCTGTCTTATTCAGATCACTGCTTCGGTGTTCATCCTGTTAAATAAAACAGGATACTCAAATGCTTATCTTGAATTTAGATTTCTGCAGCCTACTTGTCTGATTTTTGGGGAAGACAAACATTTGCTTTTGATTACGGCCGTGCTGATGTTATCACCACCGAACGCACAGCTATTGGATATTCACCAGCTTCTTGCGCAATTTAGAACAATATGTCGAGAATTTCCAGAAGTCAAAAGACTCGAAATTCAGAGTAAGTAAGACGCCCCGTGTCATCGGGCCAAGTTTGTAACTTTCAGTAGTAGAGTAAAAACTGACCCCATCCGTTATGTGTGTACACGCATAAATGTGTGTGTTTTCTTAGCAACCACATCAGTTGAGTAGATTTTGAAGAACTGGCTCAGCAGAGCTCCAACATGAATGAGACATTTAATGGACCGGTGACTTAAATCTGTGTTGTGCCTCACATGTGGTCTGTGACCTGCGTTTCAAATCGTGTTGCAAAAAGAAAACAGGATGCGTACACCATTTGACTCGGCCCATTTGTGCGTGTGACTAAAAGAGAGGCGGGAGGGCAAGTCTGGGCTTGTCAGAAAAGAAAATAAGTCTCCTGTGTCCACTGCACTTAGTTCATGATCTAGTTCGCACCACTTGAAATGCAAAGAAAACACAGTCCTGCATACACATAAATAATAGCAGTGAGGAAGATAATGACAGAGTCTTGAGCAATTTGCCATTAACATTTTTAGTACATGTGTGTATGAATACATGCAAATATGACTGTGTCTTACTTCTGCACATTGCTAAATAGTGCTATTTTCTGTTGTTACTAATTTTGTATGTTTTTCATTTTTTCATTTTAATGCTTTGGTAGACACTGAAGTGCATGTGACCACTTCTATTTCTTGAGTTAAAGAATCCTTGAAAAATAATCAGTTGGGAAACTGATTTTTTGTCACCAAGCTGTTTTCTGAGCTCCTCGTGAGTCCTCTTTTAAGAGTTTCTCAGAAGACAGGGATGCTACAAACATGATTTTGATGAATATGAATCTGTAGTTAAAAGTAGCAAACTTAATAAAAAAACACTTCAATCTATCCTAAAATGCACCGGATAAAATGCAGACACACACAATAATGCAGCCATAATCTGGATCCAAAGATGTCCGGTATCTATACCTGCCATTGTTTTTTTCAGTATAGTAATTGTTCTTTTACAAAAATAAAGCTTAGTGTTTCAGTGATCTATTGGTCACTGAAAGTTGGCCTGTTTCTTTTCTACTAAAGACACCATTTTTTTTATTTGTCCCCTAGCAACACAGCATGTTTCTGTGCATTGGCTACGATAAAGGCAAACCGTCAGAGTGCATCAGCTCTGGACCTTGTTAATGTGCTATGACATCATTCATCAAAATGCATTGTGGGGCTGAACATGTAAATTTAAAAAGTATTTAAACCTTTCACTAACAGATGGCTGAGTTAACATTCAATGGCTTTTGGTTCTGAAGCTTGACCTTTCATTCCTTAGTTTTCATTTCAGAACTTGGGGTAAAAAAAACAATAGAAAATAATTGAAGACTTTCTCCTACTTTAAACTAATTCTCATCTAATTATCTGATGTTAAATAGAAATTGTTCTGTTTAGCTGAGTTGGCATGAGAGGACCATGAAAGGCAATTGCATTTAAGAAAAACGCCAAACAACTATTTACTCAACAAAAGACATGCTTGTTTTTTTTATTAGGTTTTTGTTTTTTTTTTCCTAATAAGTTTCAGACATGAGAAAAAGAAATACCACATTGCATCAAATTGGCTTGGTGTTGTCAATTCAGTTAGTATGAACATTTAAAAAATATCGACATGCTGCATGGGGGAGCATATATTTTCTTGCTTTCTGTGATTTATTGAGGCTGTGAAATTAAATAGCAGTGCATTTTTCAAAGGGGACAACTGTCTGTTGGGTCATCTCAGAGATTTAGATGAAAAACAAAAAAAACCAAAACAACACATTTTGATTCTTTAATGCTGTGTAAATGTGTTGTTTTCTTTGGGTTGATTGAAAAACATTTAATGGGACATTTCAGTTGGAATCCATGTCATATAATTCAATATATATCTGTGTGCCATGAATTGGTTTCTTGTAATGCAACCGTGATGACTTCCAGCTGTTACTTTGGACCTCGACTTTATAAAATTGCAAATGTCACATTTTCGATGTATGATAGGATATCGAGCACATGCGAGTTGAGACTTTTTATCTCTGTGGCTCGGTAGAGCGGTTACATGTGAGAAGTAATGAGCAGATGAGAGGCGAGGCAGTGATCACGGTCGCTGAAATGGGAGACATCTGTCAAACTATTTAACCTATTTAATGTGGAGTTCTCTTCGAGTATGCTGTTTTGTGATTGACTCCCTGAACTGTGATGAATATTTTGCTAAAGTCACAGGACTTACGTTCCCAGAAACAACAGCCGATACACCGAAAACTGCTGCTTCAGCACCCTATGATTATCAAAACATAACACGCATTCGTCAATTTGGCCTTTCTATCTATACTCCAACCAATTAGGGATGCTGGAGATGTCATCTGGTTAGGGGAGCTGCCGTATTTTTCCCCTCAGTCAGGGCCCAAAGAATGAGCGGTGTAATAAATGACCTCAAGTCGCGATCGATTCCCAGGCCACATGTTGGAATTTATGGTCAGGTGCCAGTTACAGGAGATGGATGGTTGCAAACGTGCAGGCTCTCCAACAGCTATAGTGAATCTTCCAAGATTTCTTCTCGCAGATAAAATAATATTGAAAGAAGGAAAATATGACAGGATTGGAGTTCCTTTGTTTTGGGAACGCGGCGATTTTTCTTCCTACATTATTGTGATAAGATGTCAGAGTGAGTTCCTCAGACATTTTCACAAGGATACCTTTTCACCACATTTTTACCACATATTATTTTTAACTGTGCAACTCTCATACCGCAGTTTTTTTATGGTAGTGTTTCTCTTTCCAAAAGTGTCTCATTAGCAATATTACAGCTACTTGCAGCTATGACTTATTCATGTTTCTAGTGGGAGCAACCGCTAGGAAAACAGATATAAAAACATGGGAATGTTACAGGATCTTGTAATTGTTCAGGGAGTTGTAATCAAAATGTCAGTTTATCTTGGAGATATCTGAACGTACGTCAAAATGTGTGCATTTGAATGTGGTGTGTATGCTACTGCGTCGTAGCAACAACTGAGGGTTCTCTTGGCAGATATCTGAGAGCGAGCCCGGGGATTTGAAACCTCCTGGTATCTGACAAGTGTGGCAGATGGACCACCTTTTCTGGGCTGGTGCAAAACAAGCAGAAAAACACCAAGTGAGAGTGTTTCAAACTTGTATGTGGTTGGGGGAGACGCTGTAGTCTGTGGAAAGATATCGTATCATCCCGCGGAATGAACTCGCATTCATTTTGACCGATATAATACTATTGTAGAGAGAAAAACTGGGCAGAATGGGACATTTTGGCGAATGTACCTTGAGGCTCTCTTGCATGGAGTTAGATGAGAATCAATGCACTTTCATGGCTTTCTGCACCGTACATCTCGCATCTGGTTATTCTAGTTTAGTGGAGGGGAAAATGTGGCAAACCGAGAGCCCAACTCTGTCCAAAAGTAATAAACTATGCCTACAAACCTCTCTAAAGTTCACTAATTAACATCTTAAGAGGGCACAGTTTCTTTCTGGAGACTTGCCATGTCATGAACACCGCACACTTCTTATGTTGTAAAAAAGTTTTGACATATAGTTAACAATTAATCACCTAATGGTGCTCATGTTGACCGAGGTGCATTGGTATACAGATATATTAATTTTCCCCCTTTATGAGGATGCTTGTTATGTTATATTTATTGTTAATGACATTTATTTAATAGTTCAAATGCTAGCTAATTAAGGGTAAATGATGAAAATGTGGCACTATAAAACTATTTTCAAGTTCTGTTCAAGGAATTTGTCCCCCTATTTTTTCAAGTCTTAAAATAAGCATTAAAACTGAATATTTAAGGCAAATTAAATCAGGGGGCGGCACAGTGGCACTGGTTCACGCTTCTGCATCGCAGCATTGTCGGGTCCCTGGTTGCATTCAGACAGGGGATCTGTCTGTGTGGAGTTTGCGTGTCCTCCCTTAGTCTGCATGGGCATCATCAAAGTTCCCACAAACCCAAAGCATGCCGTGGGTTCACTGGTGACCATAAATTGCCCGGACGTGAATGAGAGGGTGAATAGCCATCCTGCGACTGATTGGCAACCGGTCCAGGGTTTACCCTGCCATTCGCCCAATGGCGGTTGACATAGACTCCAACCCCCTGCGAACCCGACTACAGGATATGTAACATCAGTAATGAATAAATAAATGAATGACATGATCAAATCAAGTAATCGGCCTTCTGCAAAAAGACAACAAATGTGTTCACACCAAAATTAAGTCAAAGAAAGAGTATAAGGTTGGAAATTAAGTTTAATGTGCAATGACTGTCTTCCAGAAGGAACTGCTTGTTATTGTTAGTTATTGCATTTTAAAGACTAGCTACATCATCTAATCGGTTCCACATGTCTACTATGAAAACGGTGAGTTTTAAAAAGGGTTTTGGGTTTATTTTACAAACTGTGCGAATCAAGGTGTAGACACTTCTGTCTTTTCATCTGTTCTGATATGTAAAGAAAATGTAAACCCAGGCTGAATTCATGCATCTAGTTTTTGTCCAATGAAATTTTGGATGTGAGTTTGCCACAACTCCCAGTCTGAGGGTGAGGAGAAGAATGATGAGGATATAGAGGCGGCATTCGGTGTGTGCAAAGGCTTCTGTAGCAGCAACTGACCTTCAACAGTCGCATCCGTCATCACTCATGACTCATTCATTTGTTGACATCCGAGGCGCCAAGCAACTTTTATCCTAAGGTCGGAAATGGCTTAAACAGACAGGGTATGCAGAGTTTATGTTCATTTTTCATTCGGTTCAGTTTTATTTATATAGCTCCGGCTCATAACGAATCTTTTAAACAGGGCGCTTCGTTAGATTAACAGCTACCTAAACGTTCCCCTGTGTTACGTTCACCTGGCTACAACGGCATGAAATACACACACATATATATTTTGACTACATTTTGACATGAGGAAACTTCTAGCATAACTGTGCTTCAGGAAAGTTTTTGCAATTATATTTCTTGAAATATTAAATCTTGATTGCATTTCAGCAGCTCCTGGCTGTCAAACTTGGAGTTATTCATTTTAACAATTCAGTGGATTCATGGAGTGAATTATCCAAAAATAGCCATCCTGCCAAAACAAAAGTCTTGGTGGATAAGATAGAGATAATAAAATATTGTCATCTATAATACAAGAATTTGAGGCATACCAGATATACAGATCTGATATATGCATCCTTTTTTTATCAAACAAAGGTTAACCATTCTATCTTCTCTATTCAGTTCAGAGTCTTAGTTAGCATTTATCCTAGTAAAATCCTATTTTTTCTGGATGCAATTTTTCAGCAAGTACCCTTTAAAATGTTTTAGGTTCAAAAGGGGCATGATTATTTTTTTTTTTTTATCTCAATTTCATGAGGGATGATTTATTTATAGTATGATGCTGCAATCTTGCCAGACTACCGGGATTTCACAGGAAAGGGCACAATGAGCAGAGGGCATTGAGGGTGAAGAAGGCCGGAAACATGGTATGCAGTTTAGTTATAAACACATACACACATACACACGCACGGGCACACACATTGAGAACAAGATTAACTGCTTATTCTTTGTCCTACATTGTGCATTGAAGTTTCACTGCACTGACATGGAAGGGCTCCCTGTTTAATATAATATACCACAATAGGAGCTGGCGGATTTATGCAGTGGCATCTGGCGTCACGGCGGTGGCCTGCCAGGACCCACATTAGATCAGAATAATTGGCCAGCAGACCAGCGTGTGGTGGACAAACGAGAATCTCCTCCTGGGTTACCTGATGGCCGGGGGGAGAGAATGAACAGCATAATTCAATGTTGATGCGGAGCTCGGAAAGAATAAGGAAAAAATGTACAGCATTTCACTACATAGGTTTTAACAAATTGCAAAAAGTGATAATTCTTTACATAGGCTATACTTAAATTACAATGAGTTTGTTCTCACACCACAGGGTTTTCACATGAAACCCATTTTTAGAAATGTGGGAGCCAAAAAAAACACAGAAGTATTTATTTTTTGGTGATTCCAGAGAGTTGTTCCAGGAGAAAACTATGTGATCGAATGTGAAACAAAAAAAGGATCAAGCGTGATTTTGCACTGATGACACAAATGTGGATTGAACAGAAGGCGGTTTAGCAACTGCGACAAGCGGGTGATACCATCGGGGTCCGGTGAATATGTTCAGTCCTTTCCCACAGCAAGACTCCATTGAGATTTCAGTAATTCAAAGTTTGAGATAGTTGTTGTTTGCAGTGAATTTAAGGGGTAGAGGTAGAAACACATTGACACTTCAGGATAAGGCTCCTGCAGTTTACACCTATAACATAGCATGTTGGTCAGAAAAGAGATCTGAATCACCCTTTGCTGTTGAGTTGTTTGTGGGTAGAAACATCTGATCCTGCACTTTACATTAAGCAGGTAATGCATTGATCAGAGCAGCTCGAACAATTCAGGTAATCTTCTAAGCATTTTAGCCAATCGCCATATTTATGACAACATTGACTTCTCTTTAGTGTTCTGTTTTGCTTTCTTTCAGATTTGTGTGGTTTGGCCCATATTTGCGTTTTACTTTTACCAAAGAATGTACATTTGAAATATAAATAATGATTAGTATACTGGCATCCATCTATGTTCACATCAGTCGGTCTTGTGTTTCCAATGCGTCCATTAAACTGAACCACAGGACAAATGTGGCATCCATGATCGGCCAGAGGTTTTAGATCAGATCTAGGCATTTTACGGCCCGCTGGCCAACATCCGACCCGTTTTGCTTTTTTATCCGGCCCGCCAAACTATTTTCTTTGAATATTTGAATAAGTATTTTCAATCAATATTGACTTTAGAAGCTCCTAATTTTTTTCCTTTTGTTTAATTTTGTACGGATGATTACATACAAAATAATGTCGGTACATACATATGATCGTTAATGATCTTAAAGTTGAAATGAAATGCCAAAAAATATAAATATTCAAATTGCAATTTTCATTTTGTTCAATTTCCAGGATACCAAGTTTGCCCACGCATAAAAATTAAATAAGCAATGTGGCCTGCTTGCAAAAAAAATTACACACCCCTGTTTTAGATAGTTCAATAAAAAGGCAAGGTCTCTACATTTTCAGAACCCATCACAATATATGATCATTTAAATAAGAATTGGTCCTGACCAGCGAAGAACAGAACTTGGCAGACTGAAGGTTTGCTGATTCTGTGATCTATTTCGTTTGGTTACAATCATGGATGAATGTGGTAAATGAACTTAAGTCTCTGACTTATATTTATTTAAAGGTTGTTGCAGAAAATCAAGTGTCTGTTCGGTGCACTGATATATTCTCTATATGTGGATAGTAAAAAGTGAGATTTATTTTCCCATTTAAAGTTTCGTCACTGTGAGACTATTCTGTTCTATTCTAAATATAATATCACACTTGAAATAGCAAATACTACTTGAATGTTGTAGATACAGCAGGCATCAGGTGCATTTCTTTCAGTGCTTTATTTTTTTAGTTGGATTTAACGTTGAAATTTGCAATACCTTTGAGTAAATCCTCGATAAGAAATGAGAGAATTTATTTCAGAAAATCAGTACAATAAAATACAGTTGCCGTGAAAAGAGATAAATAACTGACTAACAGAAAAAGAAATTCATCCATGACACACTAAAAATGGGGAATTACTAACTCAGGAAAAATTGAGGATACTATTACTGTACAATGACACGTGAGGAAAACACGGTATTTTGGACCTAAATATCCCTTTCAGTAAACAAATAAATATCTGATATGAACAATCTCATTTTATGCAAGAGCTTGACTGCGGACATTCCTGAAAAAAAGCAGATTTGACAGAAACATTGCTGAGAGCAGTAAGTCACTCTCACCTTCTCCTTGAGAATCTTTGGTTCAAAAGGTTAAAAGTATTGGACAAAAGCAATTTAAATATGTACAGTCTAATTTTGAATGCGTTTCTGCTATAACGTGGATGTGTTTCCTCTCGGCCAAAAACCTCGGAGTAAAACAATAGGGAGCAAAGAAAAAGGACTCGTGGAAAAAAAAAAAGCACCCTTCCTTTGACTCGACGGTATGATAATAATAGAGGAGCAGAAACGGCAGGCAGCCAGAGCCAGATCACTTATAGATATAGAAAAGTACTTCAACGAAGAAGTTCCCATTTTCCATGACACTACCGACCGACACTGGCTGAGCGTTACAAAAAAAAAAAAAAAAAGACCACAAGAAGAGGAGGCCAAAAATGCCCCAGTGCCAAATATACAGTTCTTATCTCTGCAAAGAGGAGGGAAATTGTCTCAAGAGAACATTCTGCAGGTAATAGAAAAGATCTGCTCCAGTGAATTTTTGTCTCTCTAAAATGCACTCAGAGCACAGTATTGGTATTCCACAGCAGTCAGATCAATTCAGAAGATTTATTAGATTCCAGTCCGTTCTACTTCATCCAATTAGCAAAAGGACAACAGGATAAAAAAGAAGAATCTTGTTAGTTCCCTGTGGAAGTGGATGAGATGCAGAACGTCGCAGGGGCCTCGCCGGTTCATTTCCAACGTCCTGTGTGATTCGAGTGACAGGTCGAACGCCCGTCTGAGGTCAGTCCCAGTCGTCTTTACACACACAGGCGCACTCTTCATGGTGCTCCAAAGGAACATCAGTCATGGACTTCTGCAGACCGCGGCCTCCGCTTCGGTGTTTCAAAAGCAGAACCTGCCAAAAAGGAGGATGCGCGATAAAACAGCTGGCAGACGGAAATTCTGCATAAAAATGTTGACCGACAATCCTGGGAAATCTAAGTTCAAGAGAAATACTTCCACAACACGTCCTGTAACAGTGATTTCATACTAAAAGTATGTTAAAATTGTACTGTTTTAGTTCTTTTTAGCTCCATTTTTGTATCAGAGGGGCAAAAACACAAGTTCCTTACAATAACATGAAACTATTTTAACTGCATCAGCAGAAATAAGAATTAAGAAATAGCTTATATTTAGCATACAAAATCTTACATGACATACCAGAGGATAGGAAAGGTATTTCTCTCGAGGCCTTGATAGTACTGTGCACTTTATAAGACACTGGATGTGGGCAATATTCAATTTTTAATTACAAAAAAGATACATGGATGCTGTAATAATAGATATTATTAAAAGACTAGAGTAAATTTAACTTCATGAAATGTAACCCATTGACACAAAGCATATACTTTCTATTTCATAACAATTCATACTGTATAATTGAACTTGTGATTTTGATATGCATTCAAGAATATTGTAATATAATACTATACTAGCCCCATGAGTGTACATTAATACCAATGGATTTTCGGGTGGAAAAACACTTTTTGTTGTTGCATCAACACATTGGAATCTTGTGGGACAAAATAAGTGGTCTTTCCAGTCTGATACTAAAACATTCAAAGCATCTTAATGTTTCCTATTTTGGTCATATCTCTGAGGCCAGTACTACCTCAGTCAGATGGATGCTTTTGGTGCTGTTTTTCTCACTGTCTGTCAGCAGGATTATGTAAAAGCAACCAGGGTAATTCGTCTAAACTCGTGTAGGAGTTGAGCACATGCAATGGAACATCTCAATAAATTTCAGATCTAGACGTATTTTTTTTTTCTGAAACTAACACCCCATTTTATATTAATCTCACAGAACCTTTGAAAATGTCGTTAAGAGGAGCATTCTGGCATATTTTTGAATATTTTGAAGTTTATCCAAACACAGTGATGCAATCTGATCTGCCTTTCATTTAAGTTATCATTAAAGATATGACTAATGTGGTTTTCAGAGGATATTATGCAAACAAAACAAAATTTTCTTCTCCTGGGTTTTTTGTTGGCATCAGTTATTTTCAACTTTCCCAGACTGGGGAAGGAGAGGATACAGCTGGTCATACCGCAGTATTTAATCACACATTACTATTAAAAAAACGTAAAAAAAAACAAAAAACAGTTGTACTTAAAATGTAACATTAAAATGAAATAAAAAAATGTATTCCTATCATTCAATTTTTTTTAAACCTAGATTATTTAAATCCAAACAAAGGTTTATTTATCAAATCCTGACAAGTCATCCCAACACTCAAATGGCTACTTTTATTGGCAAATTTTTAATCACCTCATGGTATTTCTTGGTTACCCTTGTGGGAACACACTGGCAGTCAAAACAGCGATGAGGGCAGCAGGCACAGTTTCCACCACAGCGCTTAACCAGGAGGCAGCTGGGCCAGAAGATGGCATCTGTTCTCTTCAGCTCCTCACGCAAGGAGACGGAGAAGTTGCGTGGAGTGCAGCTGTACAGTTGAACTTCCTCCCTCAACAGATTGAGATCGGCTCCTCCTCAAAGACACAGAAGGGAATCGGACTCCCGTTATTATGTAACGCTGGCATCCAATACAACTTTTAAGTCATCGATGGGATTTATAGATATAAAAAACTGCGTTCTACCTCTGGCTTTTTTGTTATGGATGAAGGATTTTCCGAGAACGTGCCATGTAGGCTTGTAGAGTTCCTCCATATCAAGCTGCCATCGCTCTGGCTCCAGGAACTTCATGACTTCCTCCACAGTGCTTAGCTTCGCCACAGCTTCTGACAACTCCTGAATTCCTATCAGGGGTGGGGGAAGCTTTACGGGTCCATCGTCTTCCGACACAGTCTACGGGAAAACCAGAGATCGTGATGAGAGATAGGAAATGGTTTCGGGTAGCGCAATGTGCCTTGTCGTTCAACTTTCCGAGCAAATTCTATCAAGCCTTTTCAGCCTTTGCCTCCCTCGTGCCAGAGGCCGGTATCGGCTTTTTGATGCGACCAAATCATAAAATATGATAAAATATGATAAAATATCACAAACCAAGGTGTACATCGGATCTGCTGTTGTCCCATTACTCATTAAGACAGGTTTCTTTCATAAATGAATATATCTTTTGGTTTTGTGCTTCCAGACCATATATTACTTGTTTGAATATCTTTGTTTTTTTTTTTCTTAAACGTACTCGAGCATGATTCCCTTTCAGCTGCTGATCCAATTTTCTTTCATTTTTATGGTCTTTTGTTTTTAAATGAGGTGTAATGAGTAAAACCCCACCAATGTGAAAGCCACAAACCTCTCAAACTATTTATTGGAGTTCTTTGTTTTGGAAACACAGATTGTTGCCTGAGGGCGACCACACTTCAAGTTATAGCTCCTCCTGTTGTCCGTGAGTAAGACTGACATGAATTTTTCTTAATTTGGTTCGAAAAGAAAGAAATTCACAATGTTTTTTCACTTCACTAATACACATTAATGTTGCTAACTACTATTTTTATATTACCGTATTAAAATGTGCAGTGGGTTGAAAAAACGGTCGAAATCATTTTGTGACTAGTAATTTTGTTTAATTTGGTTTCCATGCTGCGTTCCTTTACTTCTAATTGGTCGGTTGATGAATAGGTGGACGGTAACAAGGAAGTAGAGGATCCTGCGAAGCAGTGGCGGCGTGGATATTAAAAGTAAAGAGCTGCTAGAGAAATCCGTCTCTATACTGCTGTCTTTCTCAGTTAATAGTGGACCAACCACCGCACGTCAAACCCACACAATGTACATCTCTAAAGAAACATTTTCCGATGTATAACAGGCAATTTAAATGAGGTCATCTATTTCTAAAGGCTTTTTTCAGATATTTGTCTATGCTCATACAACTAAACTACCTACTTGAAACACTTTGTAGACCATTTTTTGCATATATGTTTTTGCGTTTAGTTTTAGATTTCCCCTAAATTTGTACTTTTTTACAATTTGGCTTCTGCCCCCCAATTTTTACCCTTTTTTTTTTTTGCTTACATTGATACATATGTCTAATTGTTACTTATTTATCAATTTATTTTTTGAGCAAACTTAAAGACATATTGATGTTATTTTAGGTGGATTTCATATTTTTGGTGAGTTTGGACAGTTTTCATGTAATTCAGTTGCTACTTAGATTTAATTTTTCTGTTAGGGTAAAAACAGATACATTCATTTTTAACAAACAGACAAGAAATGTTATTAAGAGAAAAAAAATAGAAATCAGATTTAGTCTATATGTTCAAATTCTAAAACCTTGTATATCAGTAGCGTACAATAAAAAACAGTGTTGTCATGATTTAGCAGAGATCAAATGTGTTTTATACCTTCAATGTTGAAGCTGAAAGAAGTGAAGTTTGATGTTAAAGTAAATAATGGGCCACAAATCATTTACAGGGTGATTAACTGTGACTGTGACTTTTTGTTTGAGATACAGAAATGTGTGGAAGCAACAAAGGGCCGGCTCACTTTTCAAACAAATATCGGTTTCAACTGTGCCCCAAAGGGGTATGAGGTAACTTTTTTATACAATGACTTATTATTTCAAGTGGTTATATCCTGTCACATCTCTGTCCGCTTCTGTGACGCTATAACACAATCCTGTAGGTGGGAGCGTTATTTGTTTCAAGCAGAAACAGAAGCTACGGCAAGCAGTCACAGGGAAGATGGATACCTAGGATGTTGGTCTTCCCCAGAGAGGAGAGGCTAATCTGTTAAACCTTTTCGGTCCTGTGACACTACGTTTGTCCAACATGTCAGCTCGCTGGTCCTGCTAATCTCTTGTGATTGACAGGTAGAAGGCAACATTGTGACACTAACAAAAAATGCATGGGGAGCGTTGAGAACATCAGCCTCAGGCAGCTGGGTCTTTAGGCTTTTCGGGAGGCAGAAATGTTTCAAATGGGAGGGATCGGTATTTTCCCTTTGGTGACTTAGAGTAAGGAATTAAAAAGGAATCCAGTCAGAAATGCGAGTTATAAGAGGAGAGGCTTTTCTTTGATTGGAGGCCATGGCATTGCATCACAAGCATTTGTGGTGTTATTTCTGTTATAGCTGATGCTAAAATCAAAGTAAAATATGGACAATATCTCACAAGAAAGTACAAGTCAAACCCAGCAATTATTTGCTTGTCATGGAGTTCAAATAATACCGTCCTGTAAGAGGCCGATCGGAGTTAAAACTGGATAAATACTTTCTTTCAACTGTATTCCAAAAAAACAATTCACGAAAGGTGTGAATATTTTGTAGTGGAAGGTATTCAAGTATTAAAATACACTGATTTTCACTTTAACTTCACAATGTGACATATGACATCGTAATGTCAAAATACCAGTTTCTTTGCATTAGAAACCTCTTTTTTTAGATACGCTGGTATCTCTTTATTTCTTTATTAAATTGTGTGCAAATTGACAACGGATACAGAATATCGTTCACATTCACACACTTACACAAACATACACACAGATGCATATATCTGTGTGTGTGTGTGTATTTATGTATATTTAAGTGCTGCACAGAAACCTCTGCCACTATTCTTCTTATGTACTCGATACATATATTTTCATTTATTACAAAATTATGTTATACGTTAATATTAAGCTTTTCTTATGCCGTTAAAATCCAATTTCTCATCTGCTATCATAACACTACTTTTGTACGTATACGCTGTCTGGTTTTGCACTAAAACTGCACAGAAACCTGTTGGTTCTCCACATGCAAAATGCATATATTTATACATTTCAGTTTTTATGCCGTTAAATAGCCTTCATGTTTTTACCTCAGCAGCAGTCAATTTTATCTGCGTGCACATTCTAGTTGAATTCGTATTATTTAATGTTTATTGTGCACTGTACTTTCAATGTGGATTCTATTATTATCTTGTTAATTTCATGTCACTGTGGGATATTGAGAAACATCTACTCAATGCATCTGTATGTCTTGACAAGTGGAGAAATTGACAATAGTGAGAGCGAGAGAATTCATCATAAATGTATGGCTTTATCACAGAAAGTGAACAGGATATTTTGTCTTTGTGTCAATATTTCTATCCCATAACGAACATGACCGAGTCATTCCAGGGTCTTCGTTGCATTACTCAAGAGTTACATGTACCAGTAATGGAATTCAGCACGTTCAGACAGACAGATAAACAAACAGCCATGACAACATCGTCTCTCTGGCAAAGTTACTGAGATGCCAACGGGCTGACGTGGCTGCACCGCAGCCTGGAAAGTACAGCTGATCCACAGCTGTGCTCTTCCATAGATCTGACTCAGTCTAAAAAGAAAGCCTTGATAACCATTGAGCATATCTTTGTTTTTTGTTTTTTTTGGCATCTACCTCAATAAAGGGATTTGAAGAAAGAACATATCATTGCAGAAATGGAAGTGAGGCAAATAATCTTTTTTTTTCTTTTTTTTTTTCGTTCAGCTGCATTTCCAGACACCAAAGGAACTCCGAGGTTCTTATTGACAGTGTCCAACAAGGGCTGGAAGCCGTTAACAGACTGTGAATTTCGACAGCCCAGCACTCCTCCAATTAGCAGCATCATTGAGCTCCACTACGGCGAGCAGTGCTATTATAGACACATCAACACAGGGTCAGTAAAGCTATAATTGATGGAGGAGAACTCACATTTACAGAATTAAGAGCAGAGCATTTAACAGGAACATCATGACATCTAACAGGCTAGAAGAAACTCTGTCGACTTTAACACAATAAAGCGAAGCGAAAGGATGCCATATCAAAATTCAGTGCAATTGTTGGTCTTCAGTCTGCAAGATAAAAAAAAAAAAAATAGGAAAGTCGCTTTCAAAGCAATCACTATTTCACCATCTGTAGACTACCGTTGGATGGTGGTTGATGCATGCATCAGTTTTATCTAGTATTCCTAATATATATTTAATATTCCTATTTATCAAATGTCGTAATCCTAGAATGTAGCTTCAAAAAGAAAAAGAAAAAAGAAATTCAAATTTTTGTAAAGGCTTAAAAAAGGAATTATATATGAGTTATTGGTAGATATATTCAAAATTACTTTATGAGGAATGACTGTAATTAATCGTTTAATTTAAATGATATAATTTGATTATTGGTCTGTGCCTCCAAGACAGTTGTTTTGCATAAAGTGTAACTACACTAAATTCTTCTAACAATATGCCCTGAATACTCAGCAAGATTTAGAGATTTAATTTAATGTTATGATGTCAAATTTTTAGTTACTGTCAAGTTTACTTTGTAGAAACTAAACAAAACAACTTTTCAACGGTATTGATGTATGCAAACACAATCAAGGAAAGTTGCTTTCTTTTTCATCAAACTGTGCACACCTATTTGTGAAGACCATTCTGTTAGCAAAGAAGAGTAAGTTTGTGTAAAATGTAGCTCTCTGACTGGTGATTAGGAAGAAGTCAACACACTTATCAGTTTCCAACACAACAGGATAGCACAGTAAATGAAAACATGGCTCATATTTGATTATTGCTGCCTAGTTGCACGGTGTGAACTGAGTTTCATAAGCATGTTTCCCTCCCCTTGACATTGTGCTGTGGGTCATGCTTCTGCAGATATCATGTACCGTGGCACATACATTAACTCGTCATGCCATCATGTGACGCTAGTCCGGATCTCTTATTAAACCCATTGTATCCATGAATGCACATACCTCAACAAATCGCATGCATCTCCACCTTAAAATAGACTGAAGAGCCATCAACTAAAAAAGCAAAAACATGAAACATAGGTCTGGAAAAAAACACCAGAATGGTATTCATCAAGGTTAAGGAGACAATTTCTGAAATACCATTCAAAATTATATAGATACATATCACCAATGACTGCATCAGTGTAAATCCATGTTATGTTTTGCTGTGAGATTGGATGCTGCTCTTTTCCAGGATCCAGCTCCGCCTACAGATTCTGACTTCTGTCGCATTTTCTTTTCATGTCCTTTTCTTCCAAAGAGGCTGACTTAAACCCGGTTGCAATTCATACAGTGAAAAATAAGCAAAAGACAAACTCTCGAGGTATCGGTGACTAGACAGTTGAGGACTAAGATTCAATCACTTAGCCACAAGGGAAAAAATAATTAAAAAGCTAAGTATGAAAAATTCTATTTACTACATCGGCAACATAACTTCTTATGAACTTTCCTATATGTTGCGATTTGTAAGTTAGAGAGGACAACAGCCCAAACAGGAAGAGCCCTGTTCTTGAAAAAAAAAAAACATCCGATATCAAATGTGGATATTACAAGAAGATATGTTCGCTAGTGCATTCCACGATGTTTGACAAAATCTAATAAATGGCGCTTGAGGTCAAATGAAAGTGCAAGAGTTCCAACGCTATTGTCACAGATACAGTGGAAGCATACAAATGTATTTCTGGGGACTAAAATGACAGGTTCAGCAAACAATGTTGAGAAGACAGCTCTGAAATAGCATCTTAAAAAGACCTCTGAATAACAACATCTTCTCTTTCGCATGGTGTTGCAAACCACTTCCTTGCACATGAGAGCTTTGATTAAGCGACTGTTTTGCATTTAAAAAAAGTTTTTTTTTATTTTTTTTTTATCCGTTTCACTATACGCCGCACACTGCAATTGAGGTTGCTATAAAAACAGACCTCAGTTTTATCATGCCAACTGTGAGACTCCTGCGTGGCTTTCACTATTATTACCATCTGCTGGATGTTTAGTCTAAACTTCCCATTTCCTTCTTTCTAACTTTCTCTGTTCGCATTGAAGGTTTTATGTGTTGAGCTAGTGGCGTTATGCAGAAAAAAACACGATGTGGTAAAGGAAGACTGATTCACATCTTGAGACTGTAAAACTCTTCATTCCTTCAAGACAAACAAAGCTGACGGAGAGATGTCGCTGCCAAGGTAGCAGACCTGTTTAATTCTGGATCAGGACCTCACATAAACAATGATTTATGTTTTGTTTGCTCCCCCGACCCACAGCACCCACCACTCAACAACTCTCATGCTCCATTCAACAGACTCATTCTCTTCTCTGTTTTAACAACCTCTTTGCCTTGGACCTTGCACTTTCCCAAACTCTCTTCCTATGAATTACAGACTGTCTTATTTTTCCCCCTTCTATTGCATGGAAGTGGTGGGGTGCTTGTTTAAATATAAACTAAAGTGCTGGCCCCTGCATGGCACCAGGTTCCAGTAGTCAGTTGACCACAGAGGAAACAGAGTGCTGCTGTTCTGCAGTTCACCTCCTCTGTCAGGAGAAAGTTCAAAGAGGAGCCAGACTGACCGTGCAGGGGCCAAAACTTCCTTTCCTTCTTAAAGTTTCCACACCTTCTAGTGCTGGAAATAAAAGGAAAAACTCTCTTGGGACAAATATTTTAAGTCTGCGATTAGTGAGCTCCTCATTGGATTATTGTATTTTCTCTTCAACACACACAGCCGGAAGCTATTTGGAATTACTTAATTTATAATAATTCAATTTTTAAAGTAACACATTTTTATTCACTTGATGGAGTATTAAATACTTGGATTATTATAAAAATTAGTGCTTCCACCTCACAGCATAAAAGACCCTGGTTGGATTGGTGAGGTGTTTGCATGTTCTCCCCATGTCTGTGTGGGTTTCCTTTGGATTCTTGGGTTTTCCTCCAAAAAACATGCAGAAAGTTAATTGGGGAAAAATTGCCCTGGTGTGTGAACGGTTCTTTGTCAGTGGCCCTGCGATTGACTGGCGACCAGTGCAGTGTTTACCCCGCCAATGACAGCTGGGAGAGGCTCCAGCATCCCCCCTGAGTGTAGGATAAGCGGAAGCTAACGGGTGGATTTAACTGGCTGTTCTGGTTCTTAAAATAAACTAAATAACTAACTGAAATAAATGTAGTCATGGTTGGTGAAGAATTCCTGATGATGATGATTATTACTATCACTACTTTTATGAAAAATATTTTTATGAAAAATATTACAATTTTTGCTCCAGCAGCCTTGTGGTCCTGAGTGCAGGATGAGCCAGATGAATGAGTGAATGAATGAATGAATGAATTAGCATTGGCCTTTTTATTCCGTCTACAATGTCACTCTCCCGTACAACCGGGAGGCTTCATAGCAGCTTCTTACAAGGTACCCGGAGCGACCAGTGATAAAACAAATGAGGAATAGGCCGTGAAACATAAAATTTTGACATGCTTTTTTTGCAAGAGAAAACCAAATCTCTGAAAGTCCACGAGTGTGAAGGAGAAAAAACTCGACAGTTGAGTTGAGTCTTCAAAACACAGATTCGAGCTTGTCTGGTTTCTCTCAAGAACCGCCGGTGTCTTTGTCGTGCACATCAACCTTTTGTGGACATGAGCATACATCACTTGAGCGTAGGCAACCTTTTTAATTCAAGAAGCACCATTCCCTACTGCTGGTTGTAAGAAAGCTGCAACCTGCTCACATTCCAGATGTTTTATGATGTAATAAACCCTTCTAAATATGTTTATTCATGTAGATATGTATATGATTGAATTATTATTTTTATGTGATGTATTCCTTGACAGCTTGCACAGGAAAAAAAAACACATGTGGCTTTTGTTAATCTTCAGAAACTGGTTTGAAGGGGAGAGGTGAATTGAATAAATTGCCGCATCCTGATTCCTCTGTGCCTTACAAGTGACTTGCTGTCTTTCGTATTGTACAAGACTGTCTCAGAAAATTAGAATATTGTGATAAAGTTCTTTATCTTCTGTAATGCAATTACAAAAACAAAAATGTCATACATTCTGGATTCATTACATATCATCTGAAATATTGCAAGCCTTTCATTATTTTGATCTTGCTGATTATGGTTTACATCTTGAGAAAACTCAAAAGTCCTATCCCAAAATATTAGAATATCATTAAAAAGTCATTTTTGTTTTTTTAATTGCATTACGGAAGATAAAGACGTCTATCACAATATTCTAATTTTCTGAGACAGTCCTGAAGATATGCAGTTTGTTTTCAATCACAGAAGGTAATCGTGCACTACTTTTTCTCAACAATTGTTTCCTTATTTCTGTTTTTTCCCCATAAACAAAATCTTTCATGCCGTGCTGAACTGAATTTTCCCGCAACAGAACTTAATAATACAGTCCTGATAGTCAGCGTGGCACCCGATATATTTTCAGCGTAATCTCGTGTCAGCTATTGCCTCCGTGTCAACAACGTTGTTCTGGGTTTAGAGGTGCAGAAAGTGCGGCAAAATATTATGTATAAGATATAGAAGAACAGGAAGGCTTTTGTCAGATTTCATTGGGCTGCAGGCGATTAGGGATTAATGAGGAGTTGAGCTGTTTATTTAAAGCAAGTGAATGGAGCTGACATGGTACCTTAAAACGCAGTAGTCCTCTCTTTGGTTTATCTCGGGGCGTTTGTCGTGGAACAAAAAAGTACGAGGGGATTCTGTGAGCTAATGTGTGTGTGCGTGGCTGACAAAGGACAAAAAAAAAAACGAGGAAGTTGGAGAGAATTAGGTGTAGGAAGGAGAAAGAGAAAGACCGTTACATATAAACACACATTCAGCTGTTTTTTTAAAAGTTCCCCTCAGTCAAAAGTGCCTGTTGTATGTTTGTGTGTTTGTCTTGTATGTTTGTATGGTTGTTTTAAATTAAATCTCTCTCTGCTCATTTGCGAGGGGATTTGAAGGGATGGGTCTGCAAGTATGTTTTGTGACTACGACAGGTATTTTTAAAGCGGGTGAAACATTGAAACAGAGACAAATTTTGATGAACTCTAGTGAGATACAGCACATGAGGAGCCAGGCAAACTGCAAACCTTCCAATACAAGGGACGCTACAAATATAGTACATTCTGTGTCCAATTCAGGGTTAGCAATTCAATACTGAGCTTTATTGATAAGTACCTGAAATGTCAACACTGCCATTTAAATGGAATAACAAATTCAAGCAAACATAGACAATTATAAGAAATAGTTGGAGAGCAATTAAATAGATGAAATTATTAAAAATGGATTCTTAATTCCAGCTTTTAACATACCATGGGTAGAAGGGAGTATCGGATGCAGAATCCCGGTTCTGATGGAAAGTATTCATCGGAGATGAATCGGATCCTGATTTGACTGCCTTTGGAGACATGACTCGTTGGCACTGACTGTGACCCGCACCAGCGACCCAGGATGGTCTTCTCAATTGGCTCCTCTATCTCAACAAAATCATACCTGGAAGAGAGAAACAGATAGAGGGCAGGATATGAAATATTCTAATGATTTAATAGTGGTAGTAAAAGCACTAGACATTTACACATGCGTATAATTGGAAGTATTGGCGTTGTTCACCATCGTAGTGTTACCTTGACCTTACTTTGGCCTTCTGACCAAAAGATTATTAATATGGCTTAACAAGTCTCCGGGGAAATAAAACCTTAAAAAATGAAAAGAAAAAAAAGGAGAGCTTGACAGCAGGTTGCAGTTTCTTATTTATTGTCCAAATTAAATCAATAGAGTCAGAACTAGAGGTTGCCATTGTATTGGGAACAACCTTGGGATGGTTGGCCATGTAGTATAGACAGCTGTCCTTATTTATTCATTTATTTCTTTCATTTTTTTGTTTTTTGTTATTTGTATTTTTAGCATTTATGGCTGCCAATGTGTTCCGTTTGACAGAACATCAGTGCAACAAATCACTGAGATATAGTTTTAATCAAACTTGAACTAGTTTTATGGTACGTTCCTTGGATCAACCTCTTTACCTGAGTTGTTTGTAGGATTGACTTTGTAAACCACTCAGATTCACATGGCACTTCATTTATAACTGGGTAGAACATCAAATTGAAATTGCATAGGACAAAGGATATGCAGCGATTTTATGATAGAACTCACAAATTCAGTACAAGTGTTTTTCTTATTTAAAAGTTTGCGATTAAATCACAGTAGTAAATGAAATTTCCTATTCATTCAAAAAATTGGTCAACCGACTTAACTGTTTAATTTCCGTTTTGAACAAAGGAAGGTTTGAAAAATTGTCATGAATCCTTGTGAGCCAGAATGGCTGACATCTCATCCACAGATCTTCCTGGTATCTACATTTCTTTGTATTTTGTAGACTATGGAGCTTTGAGTTACACAGACTGAGATGGTTGGGTCAAGTTTTAGAGGAGGAATAGCGAGTATATTTGTTTTCGGACGTTGGAATCGGAGCTGCAAGGCAGGAGGTCTCGAGGAAGACCAAGGAGAAGATTTATGGACGTAGCGAGAGTGGATATGAAGGTAGTTGGTGTGAGAGAGGAGGATATAGAGAATAAGGTTAGATGGAAAAGGTCGATTCGCCGTGGCGACCCCTGAAGGGAAAAGACGAAAGGAGAAGAAGAAGAAGAAAGAGCTTTGAATCACAATATTTATGGACTGATCTGATGGATCCCTAGAGGTTTCTACTATGTATTTCTGATCGTCCAGATTTGGGAAAATTAGTTGAGCATCAAGATAAGAAATGTGAGCTGATGGTTTTTCCAAGTGAATGAATTAAACTGATGCACGTCACTGAATTCACAGCTGAACTGCTGTGAATATAAGACATTTTTCGGTGTTGCCGCCACTCTATACAAGGCGGCTTGGCTGAATCCGTTTTGGCACAAAAAGTAACTTGCAAGTCTTGCATGATGCATTTTGCAGCTTTGCATTAAAAAAAAAAAAAAAAATACAATTCTTGCACATAAGTGAAATCCAGATTGCTTTTTTTTTTAACTTAGGACCAACCACTAGTCACAGAATATAGTTCAAACTCACAAATGTTGGACCAAACACATCCACATCTCTACTTTGACCTCCACTTTGCGAAGCCATCTTGCAAAAAACCTTTTAGTTCGAATATAAACACGATTTCCATCGTGAGAATGATTTTTCTTTGCTCGGCGACTTTGTGGTTCTATAAACACAACAAAGTGTCTGTCTCCACTTTCCATTTTGCCAGCCCATGACACAGGAAAACATTCTGAAGTGTAGAAGTATATACCCATTCTCTAAACTGTCCTTGGTGTTCCTGGCAAATTTGGACCCTGGCACTTAAGACATGTAGTTCAAAAGTTCACCTTTTATTATTTATAGCTCTATGTCTAAGCAGCCTTCAGAGCATTGAATAAAGCCTTGTTTCACTGGTGCTTCACCCTTTGAAATTAATAACTTCATTTGCATCAACAGACACGCTAACTACACATTCGGCGTTGCCAATTCGGATATTTGGATTTCAAGGACACGGTTTACATTTTGTGTGGGGTTGACAGGTTCCGTTCAAGCTGGTTTCAATAAAACAACATGGAGGGACATGAGCGAGACTAAAAATGGATTTTCTGTAATGTTAAATAAACTGGAGGCGATGGGGTGCCGGTACTTTCACCGACTCCGCCGCCTTTGATTTGGAATTTTATACGGGACATTTGTCAGCAACACAAATACATCTACTGGAAAAGGTGAAAATGACGGCATCTACTACTGATATCAATGCAAACCAGCCTTGAGGGTAAAGAAAGGAATCAGTTTTGCTTTTTCTCTGCTATCTCGAGTGTGGTCAGTAATAGATAAAGAAGCTTTCATCATCAATGTCAGCCCCCAAAGCTCTGGCAGATGGCTCATCAATAATGTACGATGCCCTGATCATTTCACACCACCATGTGTTCGCCAATGTCGAACAGCGGTTTATTAGATTTACAAATGCGGTGACATACATACCGAACTGTCGTACAGTACCAGTGAGGAGGATGGGAACAAAGCGAGTGACTTTGCATTACAAATTGAACGGATCACCTCCCAGAAACATCTAGTTTCCACAAATCTCCCCCCGACATAGTTTGTAGATTAGTAGCGTAAACAGTATTTTTTTTTTTTTGTCATCTCTTAACAGACTTAAAGACAAAGAGCAAAAAATGCCTTTCCGAGAGCGCTCCTGTCTGTGATACATCAAGCGCGGCTCTGCTGCTATGCCAACCGTCAGTAAGACCGATCCCTCTCCACTCAGCCTGTCCTCCAGTGGATTTGGTAAGAATGCTTTTCATCGTGCCACAGACAAACAGAATAGCAGATGAGCTTTAGCATAGATTTCTCGCTTCGGGCTTGCTGCTGGAGTGGAACACATCTCCCGCTCTTGTTTGTTTTATCTCAGGGTGTTGCTGTGAATTGCCGGACAGGAGATTATGGCCTGGCTTATTTGCATCCCGGTTTGCAGTTGCACAAGCATGAGCGAGACATATCAATAACACCGGTTGTTTTATCTCTGTCTTTCTCAAGCGAAGCTTTTGAAAGGGAAAATTTTGTAATAAATGTTTAAATACACATCAAAGATGAAGTATGTCGAGGAGGCTAGAGGCATAAGGGTTTGACAGAGAGTGTGTGGGCATGCACCGAATGAGGAAAAAGAAGCGTGGGCGAGGGGAAAGTGAATGTGTGTCTGTTACCGCTTGCGATTGCATGCCGTATTCATCCGTCTGCCAACCCTGCCAAGAGTGTGTGTCTTGGGAACCAATCAAAACCTGTTGGGCGGGGAGGTGGTACTGGAGGGTTTGACTTGTATGACCCTGGAAAAGGATGTTTTTACTGTCTGAGGGGGCTGACTAGTGCAGTCTTGTATAAGCAGGACTGCACAAAAGTTGTCAATCTACAACCTGCCCCGCTGTGAAACTTTCCCTTTCAGGATTTTAATACAGCAACCTCACTAGTCAACAGGCACGAGGCCTGACACAAAACTATGCCGAGGGGCTCAAATTTCCATTTTTTTTTTTCCATATGCGACGTTCAATAGAGAACCAATGCAGAAAATACACTGCTCTACATAACCGTGAATTCAGAATGACAAGAGTAAATAAGACAATGAAACCAAACACTCCAAATTGAACATCAGCATTAATCAGAAGAAAGAAAAAAAAACAACAAAGAACTTGGCAGCGACATAAGTATAATTATTCCCTATTACATCATCCCTCATGCTACTGTTCAATCCAGTGCTGCTTCGGCAAGGGTTACAACTTGTATCGCAGAGCTCTGCAGTTCCTGAAATAATCCATTAGGGGTCCCTCCAGGAATGATCAGTGAGGTGACCCTACCCCAGTTCTTCCCCACCATCCCCTGAGTTGTCTGGTACGATAACCCGTCAGCGGTGATATATTGACAGCTGCGCCGAATATAATGCAAAGAGGATAGATCGATCATCTGAAATTGGGATTTGGCTGCAAGTAAATGGGAAACACAGGCTAATGCAGTAGCTGCAACTATGACCTATAAAGAAACAGTGGTACTGTATAGATGAAGTATGTGAGGCCATTTGTTTTTTTTTTTTTTTTTTTTTTTTGAGTTTGGCAACCACATTAATGGTTTAAAATATTAAAAAGAAAAAAAAAAAAAACACAAGCCCGTGCCGGTCCACTCAATGTCACCGTGATGTCTTGGGTGAAACAAATCACCTGAGTGTTGGGTTTTCAATATTCACAAACTGCCAGGGGAGGGTAAGGGCAATATCACAAATGGCCAACACTCGCTCTAAATCTTTAAGGATTACAACACGGGCTTTCTCTCGTCCCCCAACATGTATCTCTTCTGTCAGGTGGGGAGGCCTTTGCTGTCTGAGTGTAGGTCAAGCAGAAGGTTGAAATCCTTATGAAGATGCTAAAGGTGACACTTCCCATTGGTTATCATCAAATTTTATTAAATTCTATATTCAGTAAAAAAAAAGACAAAAAAGTATTGATGCCTTTTTTAGACTTACAGTAAGATAATCATCGTATTTTTGTCTGACAGCGGATAAATTGTAGTAACAGTAGCTATTTCATGACCACTCGCAAAAACTACATTTAGTGTACATAGGCACACTAAATGTTCATTACCATGAATGTACACAAATCAGACCAATAGTTTCCTCACATTTGATTTATTATCTCTTTTTAATGAAAATGTTAACTTACTTTGGATGTTTCACAAAGAGATGTAAGTTTCACTGTGTTCTTACTTGCATATTCCGTCCTCTGGGTCCTCCAGACCGAACCTCTCGTCAAACGTGAGCCGAATCCTCATGTTGCTCCCTGCCACTAACCTCCAGACCAGCATAGTGTTTCTGGGATAGGTGTGTGGGAAGGCCGGGCTGTGAACCATTCCCTCTCCTGACACAGTGATGGTCTTCTCCTGCTGGGACTCTTGAACTCCTAAAGATACATCAAAAACAACAAAACACCTAAAGAAATGCTTTGCACTTACACATATCTCATGTTTGTTTCACAGAGAGCAGGCAAACTCACACAAATACCATTAGCAAACTTTAAAAGTTAAGTGCTAACTATGAGGGTTCACCTTTGGCTTAATTGTTCTCTAAGTTTAGACATTAGACACATTGTAATATAGAATTTGCTGGAAGCTTTATGTTTGAATGATCTTTTCTCACCAATATTTCTATTCATATGCAGGAAAGTCTAAAAAAAAGGAGCTCAACAGTTGCTCTCTGCTGAGCATTGAAGCATTATTTTTTAAAAACACTGTTGTGGTATATTTTCTCTTTACTCTCTGGACAGTTTTGGCACATTTTCTTCTTGATTCATACTCCTGTTGTAGTAACTGGACTTCATCGGTTCAGTTTCTTTTTTTTTTTTTTTCTTTCTTGAAGACACTTCCCCACTAATCAGAGGGGTTTCGTCAGTTCTGAGTGGATTACACAATGAGCGCAATGACCTTGGTGACAGTCAGCTTCTAATACACATGCATGTACTTCTGAATACCACTGAGTTTCCATGGGAACAGAAGCTAGCCAACAGGTTAAATCCAGCCAAAGGTTTGATTTTAACGTCCGTACGGAAATCTGTATATTGGATACATTAAAAACCAACACACAGTTCTGGTTTTGGACAAAAATTGATTTTGTCTGGTTTTATAGAAGTTGAATGTGGGTCACATTGAAGAAAATAAATAACAGCAATTTTATCTTCAAATTTGAATTACAATTTTCATTTGAATTCATTATCACTTGTATTGGTGCAAGGATTTCAGTTGCCAACCCAAACCTACTTGCTGCACCCTCCCAGTTAGTATATTGTCAGGAACCAAAAACATTAGCTCAATATACTGAGCGCTTCAGAAGCTATCTGATAGATTTCTACCAAGTTCCTCTCATGCAGCCACGATGCCCTCTGGGACCAATGGCTGCAGCGAGAAAGCTAAGCGCTCACTGCCCCTGGGCTTCAACGCCTGTCACGTTGAGGAGAGGTATTGCCAGAATACTTCCACCTGGGATGTAGTGAGTATCACAGTGACAACATTCCAAAGCCATTCTGGCAGTAGAGACCTTTTCCAAAAAAAAAAAAAGGATGCATATTCTTATACATAAAATTCCTAAAATAATATCAAGAGAAAACAACTAAACCATTATTTCTGAAGTCACATACATGCATCCTCATTTAAAAGCCTAAATCAGAACTGTTTGGGATTTTTCCTACATTCTGCCAGTGCATTCATAGTTTAACTGACCTCGCCATAAAAAGAAAAGGCAGTAAAGTTTTTATCGATGAGAAATTATCCCCTTCAACATCCATCTAACCGTCTAAATTTTGAAGTTTTAGTGGCGGACGTAAAAGAAAAAAATGGAGGGAAAGTACATTTCATATTTCTTTTTTTATCTTGCCTTTACTAAGTAGTTTCAATGTGTGCAGGATAGACTTTGACTTATGAAGAGGTTCTGACAATGCATTTAAAATACTTGGGTCTGTTTTTGAAATTAAGCAATTTGTATTATTAACCCAAACCATCATCCTTTAGCTTAGCCTTGAACTGAATTCATGACATTTCAACTTCAGTTTTCATTCTTGAAAAACAAATGATTCAAAATGAACTTCTAGTTCTGATGCTCAAATTCAGCATTAAAATGGGTGAACATTTTCTATTTGGTCCTTGTTCTCAACTCAATCTGCCCAAACGTGCTTGTATAGTTAAGAAACAACTTATATTGATCCTTCAAACTTGCTCTTCGCTCGACAGAAAATGAAGAAAATTTGAAAAATGTTCTTTGTCCACTAAATAAAAACAGGTAGTTACAATTTTAAGATGGATATTTAATTCTGAAGCAATCAAAAAATAATCAAACCCAGTTGCAGTACCCATTGGGATACAAAATACTGTTTTGGGGATGTAGGCGTAGTGTTAGAATACTAACATTCTGCTGTGTTAATGAAACGTTGTTGATTATTTCAACTTCCTCAGAATCAGACAGTTATTTCATATTACTGACTGATGACCATTGTGTATTTCTATGAGAGAATCCTCTGCATCAACCCTGCGGGGGAAGTAGCAGAGGTTTAATGTTCTTACGGGGTTTGCTGATTCAAGTACAAATGAGTAACCACTTCCCCAAATTGAAACTTAACTTTATACTTTCTTATGACTTTTTCACCATAAATTCAGTCTAAGTCTGTGACTCATGCAGCATGACTCATTACGAGGTTATTTTCTGTCACTCGAAACAACAACAATACATGTTGAACCTTCACAAAGTCAAATAAGAGTTCTGCCAGTTCCAAAGGTAACAACCCATGCTGCTGGGTACCGCAGCTTTAGTTCAAGAGATTCAGTCAGTTAAAAGATGGTATTGTGCTCCTGGCTCATACCAAGAAGGACATTTCTTTGCAGAATTTGCATGTTCTCTCTTTGTCTGCATGGGTTTATTCTGGATCTTGGTTTCCTTGGTTGTATGTCTCTATATGTGGCCCTAAAATTGACCAAGGACCGGTCCAGAGTGTCTCTGCCTTTCACCCAGCTTGAATAAGCTCGGACTCCCCAACCATGAGTGCAGTATAGCCGGGATGAATAAAGAACGAATGAATAAATTATAATATTGAAATATTTGGAAATTTACCAAAAGTTCAAAATATTTCAACTTGTAACCTATTGATTTTTGCCATTTTCCACTTGATTTGAAAACACCCAAATTAACAAATATGTTATTATTATTATTATTATTATTATTGTTGTTGTTGTCATTATTATTGGTATTATTATTATTATTTATTGTTGTTGTTGTTATGGCAATATCGCAAGGAACAAATAATTGAATATATTATTCAGATCTAGGATTTTACTGATGTCTTTCGTGGCGAAACCTCTTGCAGTTCAAGATACGGGCAGATAATTAGGTCCGACCAGCCTTGAATTGGGAAAGCCTCCAATATTGCGGATGGGCGTTTCGCATCCAAAGCCACTGTGATTACCTTTCAGAGAATTCAAAGAAAGTTCATTTTCCTCCTGGCATCATGTTGGAATCTGTCTTTCAAGTGGATAAAACAGGACTGACACGTCCGATAGTTCATATTGTAGATCTTGCTTTGATGCTTCATTTGTTTGGTGGAAAACCAGTGGGGAGAAAAACAAAGTCTGGACCCAGAACCTCTCCTTCAAAAGAGTACATACTAACTTACCCAATGAAATTCCTTTTTGAAGCAAATTGAAAGTTCGGAAAATCATTTGCACAATCGTCACAGATAAAGAATATCCACTTTTTCATGATGATTGTACAACAAGCCCTTAACAGAATACTCTGTGGTCCAGCGATCCTTCAGAGAGACGTCTTTGAGGCAGTAATTAGTTTGTATCTTCCTTCAGTCATTTTTAGTTCAATGTCTTTTGACTCTTAAATGATAAAAAACATGCTGATATTAATGACTAATGATTGAAGTCACAAATACCCACTTGATTTGAGTGGCTGCTGTCGAATCACAAGCTATCTGACCAATAGTTTTCATCATACTGAAACTTGCGTATCAAAGTTGCATGGTTTTAATTGCTTCCCCATGAATCTTTGTAATATGACTTTGCATTTAGTTCCCCAGATGTACTGCCCTGCGGTATTTGTTTATGCAGAATGAAAAAGGGGGGTTCTCCCTCGTACCAAAACCCTCAGAATTATCTAGTAAGTGTTGCGTGAACGGACTTTATTAAGACTGCAATTGAGGGGAGAATGGGAAAGGAAAAACTGAGCCCTCGTTTTGATTTGTTGGGCAGAAGAGAGAGAGGGAGAAGTTTGACATGAAAGTATCAGGTGCTGATGAAAAGGTATTCCAGCCATTTTATGGATGAAGTCATACTTGAGCCAAAAAGTCTGCAAATATTAAGCCTAATCCTTGGATACTCATCACAAGAAATTGCAGCAGGTGGAAGGAAGAATTTATTCTTGTTTGTATCAGGTCTTTGCGCATGTGTTCACTTATGAATTATCCAAGCGATCTTTCAGAGCGCAGCTCCTTCGAGTAAATAAAAACCGATCCATTGCGTCCTCAAGGCCGCAAATTAACTTCCTTACATTGCTTCCTTCTGCTTTTGTTTCTATGGTCTAAAACACCAAAGTCTCTTTATTTCCCGGTCGCCATCCCATTGAGTTGTGAAAAAATGCAGAGACATGCTACTAGTTGGATTCTGGGTGTAACTTTGACTCCAAAATGACCTCACTCCTGGGGTTAACCAATGTCATCTAATGATCAGAGAAGCGGTCCCCTAGAGTGAATTACCTCAAACATGACTTTTCCTTGACCTACTTTTTTTCCTCTGTAAGGAAAGTAGAGCCGACTATTAAGGGAGGAAGTGACTTTGAATAAATAGGAGCCTTTACAGTGAAGCCATTGTGCTTTGTTCACATGTTAGCGGGTGAGCATTCATGCTGTTAAACATTAACCTTTCCCCTGCCAAAACAAAAAAAAAAAAAAAGAAACTGAGCCATGTGCGGAGAACCGTAGATCGTATGCAGGTTGTTAGATTGCGTGGAGTTCCCTTCAGCATCACTGGACATAGTTAACATGACTGCGCCTCCTTCTACCTCTATTATCCCGCGCCGTTCGCCGCGATGGACCAGCCTTTTAGGTCTTTGGTTTCAGCACCAGCACTCATATAATGCTCATATAACGCTCATTTAATCACAAAGTCTGTATTGAAAACCTTACATGAGAAAAATTGAACATTACTGACTAAATTTACTTATCAAAAGGTAAAAGTAGTTGATCGGCAGCCGTTTCCAGTGATTATGGGATGTTTAGGGTTTTATATTACTGGTAATTTATTTGCAATGTGGATGGAGATTGTTTACTTATGGGAAGCTAAATTTGTAAGTTTACATTGCCTGCTTGTCCCTGTGCTGTCCTGCCCGAAGCTTGCATTGTAAAAAGTAAAGGGGGAAGAAGAAAACTTTTGGATGTTGAGTTTGGAGATCTTTCAAATTGACCACGGAGAAATTTTAAATGACTAAATTTCACACTCTTCAGTTTCTCTGAAAGTTCCAGAATTAAGTAGCATTAAGTGGACATTACTGAAAATACCAGTAGTTAAACTATATGTACCTAAGGACAGTACAGTAAATGATGAATTTTTGCAGCTTGAATATACTAGCAATTGTTGTACTGAGGAGATACGATTTGAATTTAGATATTTATTGCACATCATGAAGTCAGACTTGACTAGTGCAACCAAGCGTGCTCTTGAAAATCCAAACAATGGTGTCAACATGAATTAATCACCAAACTATTGTGTGAGTGCCCTGTGCCCTTGGATCCATACAACCTGCAAGACTCTTCCATCCTGGGCCTCTTATTTTGAATTAACACAAATCAACTACCTGAATATGTCTCAAGTTTGGTTTAATTTCATTTATAATGTAACCTGAAGGCTGTGAAGACATCTGACAAATCATTTTTCATGTCAAATCCAGATATACATTTAAAGAAAACATCATGTTATGAAAACTTTAAAGCAGATTATGTGTATAGTTTTCAAAATATCAGTCCTTCCTCAAATGCATTGCATTGTATGTGGGGAAAAGAGGGAAATCCTTCAACAGCAGCTTCCTGTGCAGAAATATATTTAGAGATCCATAAGAGATGTTTTTTGGAACTCGGAGATGGTGAAATAATTTTCTGCCTAGTGGCTGTAGGAAACTTCCTCTTTCTTGGACATTCGGATGTTTTTTGTTTTTTTTGTTTTTTCAGAGTGAAACGGTAAAAGACACCATCCCTTTTGGCTTTTTTTGGCCGAAGACAGTCATCTTTCTTGACATGACAGAATGTCAGGTTCCTGTCAAAGCAGCCCATAACTCAAAAGTAAATAGCTTACTACACTGAGCATCTCTTTGAATTTCTTTGGAAGAATTACTTTGGTATATTCTGTCACTAGCACAATTAAAGGCTAAGGAAAGAGTCAGGATTTCCTTTTATTTCTTTTAAAGAGACAAACATTTCCTTTTTTGTTTTACAGATGTTGAAAATCTGTCCAAACTCATATAATAACCGCCAAATTAAATTGGTATGGATTTCACTATCACAGGGGTCATATTTGCTCAGTCACTCGGCCAAATTATTATTTTGACACATTATAAGCTACAGATTGGTTCTGTACTGCATATTTGCTGCTCCCCCACCAACCTCATGCATCAAGAGTAACCATTCATGACAGCTATTTCCTGTCTGGTAATCAACAGCCAAGTCACAATGACACTAAATCCAAATTAATTTTAATTTTAACCCTTTTCCCTACCGATCAAAATGAATCAACTCCCCACCAGGCAAGAGGCTGGAAGCAACCTTTTGTCAGGTGATGAAACTGTACTGTACAATGAATCCCGTTTTGTTTTTTGTTTTTTCGTAATGGGTAAGGGTTTCGGTCCAATCACACCGACATCTGTTGCTTGTTAAGACGGTACAGTGGTTACTACAGGTGCAGTAAATTCCCAACCCTGCTTAGGATATTTATTGCTTTAAGTTTTACAGTCAGTTGGGCAAAGGAGGCTGGAACACACCATGGGAATCTTTTCATACCATTAAAAATAATTTGGACATGTGGGACCCAGTGCTGTAGCGATTTAATCTGCCAAGCATATGCTCCTGTGTGACAGGCTTAAGAGGACCTGTAATAGGTTTGACACCTAAATTCCCCCAAGAGTTCACACGAATAGCATTGAGCAATGCTAACAATTGATTTTATAGATCATTCATCAGAAGAGACAACCTTACTGATATGCTTGTGACTAATGATAACTCCAGGAGAGTGACTGGTCTGATGACTTGTGTTGATTAACTCACCATTAAAAATTTTCACTCGATATTATGGGCTCAAAAATTCGGGCAATTTTCTTATTCACTTTTCCAATAAGGCCTAAATTTTGTTGATTAATTGTTGCAAATTAGAGCAAATTTTTCAGGCTGTCTTTAATTGCGGCCAACTGTTATTGTATCGTAGTTGCATCGTGTAAAGCCCTTTGCGGCCAACTTGTAATGTCTTACAGCCTGCTGCAAATACATCAGAAGTGTTAAATGAATTCCATATAAATATCAATCATAAGGGGCTTTTTTTGTTCCAAGTGATTATATCAAACGACTTTGTATTGCTTTTCTTTATTTATTTTGATTAATCAACTTTACATATCAAGTACTCTGAGGAAACGATAAAATAACAATATAGGCTTAGAGGCTTCGTGGAGAGCGAACATCATAGAACTTGGTGATGTTTAAAGATTTCGTGAGCTAGGCATTGTTTGTTTACATTGCAGTTAACTGCTGGTCAAGTGTGGGTGGATCATATTTATGTTAACATTGTCAACATAACATATATTGTCTTATGTTAATAGTTGAAAAAAATCCAAGAATAACATATTACTGCATCCAGAAACTGCAAACTCATTTTGCGAAGAGTCGGACAAAATCCATAATCATGCAGTGTAATACTAGGACTTCTAGATCTGTGCAATGAAAACCGTCAAACTATATCCCTATGCTTGACTGGGAATCTTGAAAACAGAGCAGGCTGATTAAAAACTTGCCTCAGAAAATAAATTGGCCTACTGTCAAAGGGGTGGTCTTTCACACTCTAACCAGTAGGTCAAGCGGGCAGGGGAGACATCTGTTGACACCAAATGCAAAAGCAAAGCAAAACATCTGCAGGTCATATCAGATGGCTCAACCTGATGCTGCTATTTTCTTAATGCACACATAAACTTTTATGTCCTTTCAAGACCCTTCCATATGGCACTGATACTGTGTGAGACTTTCATGGCGCGGTAGTATAAATCTCATCGTGAAATTGATTACAAAATAGGATTTAAAACGTACATTTCAATGTGTGCAGCACTTTTAGAGTTACAATTTGAGGTTACAAGTAACAAATTTTGATACTCAGCTGGCCAAGAGAGTATAGCCGTGTAAGGTCAACAACTACTCAGTCAAGGAAATGGTGGGTGACCTGTCCGCAGTCTCAAGTGTGCCAAAGGTTTCTTTTTCCAAACCAGAGCTGACAACAATTTGTTAAGTACGGGTATATCAACATGTAAAACCGGAGTCAACTAAATTGTGGAATCACCTGTTTACACATAAACTAGATATACAAGTGGAAGAATGTTGCTTGTTTGGCTACTATCTACAGCCAACAAAGTGAGACCTGACCCACATCATAAACACCATTGCATAGCCGGTCGGCCAATTAGCTCAACAAAAAAAACCTTTTTAAGTTAGTTGTTTGATGTTAAATAGCCATTTTTACAAGTGTGAGTCAGATTTACCTCGTTCATTGCACTTTGATTTTCACACACCCGCTGCCTGGTGACAACTGCGTTGTTTTGACGGCACTACTTTTAGCATTGTTTGGTACCTGTTAATCAGATAGAATTCTTCCCCACCTACTAAGAGGTGCAATCCATCTTCGATATGTTTCCTCTTTGGTCTCAGCAAACATTTTCAATGTAGCATTCATGTGACATGTTGTTATAAAAGCACTTTAAGCCATATGACCTATCTGTAAGTAGTATGCCATGCTAACAAATGTACCATCGGTTGTTGGTACCTAACATGGGTACCATTTGTATAACCATATTGGTTACATTATACTTACCCAATCCCAATCTGTTCAGTGACAGATGTTTCTGTCAGCTGCAGCAGCAGCTTTTATTCATACTTGAAAATCTGTGAAAATGTAATACATGTTTCTGATTGCACCGACTATTACACTAAAAATAAAAGTCATAACTTTAATATAGACTATATTTTGAATTGAGACTCTCTAACACATTGAAGATTAAACATTCATGACATCTGCAGAGTGTCACTTTATGCTTAAAGTCACATCTGTCAAGTCAATAAAATTGTGATAAGGTTTTGCCGCAGCTGCAGCCTGTTAATGATAGTGGCGATCCTGGCATGTGGAAGAAAGCGCTGCTTTGTGAAAAGCAGACTCACCATAGCCACCGGGTGTCTTTCAACCACTTCGGGCTTTCTGTCAGTCCAGCAATTGAAACTTGTCAACGCAAAACGACTTCTCCTCAGGTTACAATAGCTTCTCACCCCTGAATGATTTCTCGGTGTCTAATTAGTGCCCTCACTTGTGTTTGGCATCAAGAAAAAGGAGGATTATGTGTCAGTCTTTTCTCAACAACCCCCGTCATCCCCCCCGCCCCCCCCCCCCCCCCCCCCCCCCCCGAAATTCAGCTTGTGACTGCCGAAGCCTGGAGTAAGATGTGATATCAACACTGAAATGAGTCATAAAGTGAGGAATGAACCCATCGGATCGTGGTTCATCTTTCCTTTTATTCGTTTGACAAAATACAACACCAAAACCTAGCTGATGGGATTTTCCCAAATAGAGCACAAAACACTTAAAAAAAAAAAAAAAAAGAAAAAAAAAAGAAAAATCAAAATATGCATGTATTTCGACATCCTATTTTACTACATGTAGCAAAGAATGGGTTTGGTTAAATTCTGAGCAAATGAATAGGTTATTAGCGGCAAAATTATTGAAAGTTGATGATAAAAGGAATAGTCTATTGTAAAAATATTGAATACCATATCATGTTTGTAGACTGATTATTTCTCGAAGTGCACAGATACAAGTGAGCCAGAACAGCTAAAAATACCTTCAATTCATGTTACAATTCAAACCGATGCACCTAAGTCCATGTCTGCACAATAAACGATAACATAATAGTGGCAGTTTCTCATGTTTCACTTCATTTGAGACCTTTCCCGTCATCAACCCAGGTCGCCCCGTACCGATCTCGAGTTCCCTGCGAGCTTTCAGTATCAGGATCAATATCGGAGTAAATTTTTGTTGGACCGATAGTTCAGCGCAAATTTTTTGGTAGAAATGTCACGTGACATGTCTTACAAACACTGGGAGAGGGGCCTAACCTCACCTCCTGGCTAGAAACCAGGCGTTGACAGATGAACCATGTCTTTTTTAAAATTCTCTGCACAGCTGTGGACAGCAGCTCCAGGCTGCTTTGTAGTCACATCTGTGAGCCGGACAGCTGGATGTTGGGGAAAATTACAGTTTGATTTGTGGCGAGCCAGATTGGAGGAAAGCTTTGCAATGCCAGATCTCAGCATGGCGATTAAGACTGATCAAAGATCCAGATTCTGCACCGGGCTCAGCTGAAAAAATTGATGGCTGATCACGATCCACTTTGTTGCTCCCAAGCAGAAGCGCCTATATCTGAAAAAGGTTCTTTCAAGCTTTAGCGTCGTTCTTGCTATCTTTTTCTACAAACATTTTCCAATTAACCACTTCCAAATAATCTTGGCTCGCACAATTCACTTCATGTGTATTCCATTATTCAGTCATTCCCTCTGTAATTGTAAATACCTACAGTTGAACTCACAAATTGTATTAGAGACGAATACAGGACTGTCTCAGAAAATTAGAATATTGGGATAAAGTTCTTTATCTTCTGTAATGCAATTAAAAAAAAAAAAAAAACATTTTCATGATATTCTAATATTTTGAGATAGGATTTTTGAGTTTTCTTAAGATGTAAGCCATAATCAGCAATATTAAAATAACAAAGGCTTGGAATATTCCAGTCGATTTGTAATTAATCCAGAATGTATGACATTTTTATTTTTGTAATTGCATTACAGAAGATAAAGAACTTTATCACAATATTCTAATTTTCAGAGACAGTCCTGTACACAATGCTCAGTATTTAACTCTCCCAATGCTCCAGAGAATCCCTGAGGACAAACATAAAGGGAAGTCAGGGAATCAGACTCCCTGTTTAGTTATAACTATATCTCCTGTACAAGCTGTTGGATAGGGTGAGAGGTTGGATACAAACTGAATATAGACAAATAATAATTAATATTTCACACCCACAGGCTTGGGTTTCACCCTCTAACCTTAGTTAGAATCCTGCAGAATCCTGTTCACAACAGAAAACAGACATTTGCATGAGGCGTACACGTAAAGCACAGTCTGTCGTCAGTGCTCGTCAACACAGTGCCGCATCCATCTTCATATTTACCTTCATATCTACTCCCTTCAGAGGGTCGCCATAGTGAATCGATCTCCTCCATCCAACCATATTCTCTGTATCCGTACATTCATCGTCCGCCGCTTATCCTGCACACCGGGTCACGATTGATGCCCGGTGCCTTTTCCCGGCTGTCATCGGGCGAGAGGCGGGCTACACCCTGGACTGTTCCCCAATCAATCACAGGTCCACATATAAGGACAAACAATCATTCAATCACTCATTTGGGACAATTTTTTTCCCGATTTTCTTCCCATTAATCTGCTTGTTTTTGGACTGTGGGAAGAAACTATCGCAGACACGGAGAGAACATGCCAACTCCACACAGAGAGGCCGCCTTGTCGGAATCCACAGGCTGAGGCACCGCGCCGACTATTCTCTGTATCCTCATCTCGAAAACTGACCCTATTATCTGGATCCTTTCTCTCAAATCACCATATCCAACCAATTTCACAAATTTAATTACAAGTTCACCAATTTTACAAGTTTACAAATGAGTAGCAGTTTTAGAACACTCAGTTTTATACTTAAAACCACCAAGTTTTCCCGTTTTAATTGAAACTTACTGTAAATATTGATGCGTTTAAGGCTGAAGGAAGTGTGATACTCGATGGTTTAGACGGCTACTAGTTGCTTGGATGCCGCCACCACTTATGCAACTGCTGACTCTCAAGAGATCAGTCTTGTGATTTTCTTTTGGCTTTGGCTTCTACCAACTCCATTCTGTCACAGTCTCCAAGCGCTCTTGTCCACATAGCAATTTTTTTTTTCCCCAGTGCCAGACACAAGCATACACATATATCATGTTTTCAAGAAAACAATTTAGTAATTAGATGGGATGTGATCATAACTTTTTGTATCTCGAAGGTGGTTGAAAACAATCCTTGTGATCTACAAAAAAAAACATTAGCTCACTGTTGTATATGTATATATATATATATACATATATACATATACACACACATATATATATATATATATATATATATATATATATATATATATATATATATATATATATATATGAACAAATTCCTAATTTGGTGTTACTAGGGAAACTCATATTTTTCATCACTGTGCAAAAGAGCAGCAGTGAAGGTCGCTAAAACTGTGTTTTTTATTTGTTTTGTTTTTTTTTTCAACAAAAATGATTCAAAGAGATGCTGACATTATAGCAAAAAAATAAATAACATAAATAAAGAACTTTTTTGTTGAGAGAATTTGAAAAATTCTCATGCTGGTCTTGGAAGCAATGTGGGCATGGGTCGTTGTGCTTTGGTGCTGGAGGAAATTGTCCGTCACAACACCCTGGCATTATTGCAGTTGCGCTTAACCATACTTTTACAAGTTATAATGGTCTGTTTTCCATTCTTAACTGCCCCTCTTCCACATCATGACGCAATAAAGAGCTTTCTGCAGACTTATTGCTCAAATGATGATTTAAAGGGTGAGGTAATGAGGTGCTTTCCAAGACTCTATTTATAAAGTGTCTGCGCTTTTACACTCTGACTACCTAACCTACTCTCTGGACTCGAGTTCATGACCAGCAGTCGTGACTGCCGACCCTCTTCACAACACAAAGACAAAGGGCTCGTGAGCCATCCAGACTGGAACCACTTGAGAAATGTTTACATCAACTTCACAAGCCTTTCTAATTTCAAACGCTGTTATCAGCACCGGTGGAAAAGATTGTTTGTATAAATCTGACATTATATAAAAGGTAAGCAGGAAAGTGATGTACATGGCAGCTGAATCATTGCTTTACTGAAAGAATCTGCTACATGGGAGAAATTGGAGTGCCCTAAAATATAAGTACAGTACAGTAGCTAATATATATCTATATAAATATATATAGAGAGATATATACATAAATAATCCTCAGATAAGCGATCCAACACAGTTCATATGAACATTGGTCCCTAAAGATACAATTTGTTCCCGAAGCATGAAGCGGCGTCATGAAGCGTATTCGAGTTGCGGGAGCTTGCTTGGTGCTTACGGCACAGATTTCGAATTCTGATTTTCTCGCTCTCGTCTTCGTATCATGAATTTTCTTTTTTGTTATATATAAGGGGCCACTGTATTTGGGTAAATTCCTGGGTACGATTTTCAGCTGTGGCATATTGAATAATTCATCCAATGCAGCAAAATAATACATGTCAATGTGGCATCTTAAGCAGCGGACCCTCTGTTTTCAAGGGTCTTCTTCCTTCTTCTTTAAGCAGGTTGTCCGGTATCTCTAATTACTGCCACCACATCAAGCCTCAATAACCTTTGGGCCTAGCTGTCTAGAGAAGAAGAGCCATGGTGCTCAACTCAGGGTAATGAAAGAATATTGCTTTCAGCCTCTATTTACCCTGGGAGGGTTTGCTGAGCACAACTGCTCTCTTCCTGTAACTTACACACTAGCAGGCATGTTGCTGACCACCTCTGCTGAGGTTTTTGCTTTGGTCATTACTCTGATAATAGTTGTTGAAAGAGGTTCAGGGCGTGTCTAATTCATTGCCCTAAATTTCACGCGGGATCCAGATCGATGACAGCATGCTTCCCAAACAATTTAGCTTCCACCACCTTCCCCACACGGTCCCCTGCTTTCCACCATTCATGCCAAAACCAAATTCCAACGGCAAACTCAAACATCTGTGCATATATCCCGGAACAACAACTTGCCAGAGGGCTGGCTTTGTTAAGCCAAGCAAGTTTGTACCTGGATTGTTAGCACTGACTTGAGTTTCAATTTGGGGATTAGAAGATATTTCTGAAGGGAAATGTCTGCAGGCAAAAGCCGTGACTTAATGTTTGCAGGTTAAGTCCCATAAGAGGGAATACAATTATTTTGATGTTACCAATGTTACTCACATAGCAGATTTTCAATGGAAATCTGCTCATGCAAGGTTTTCCAAATTAGTTGTATTTGTCCATCGCTATGTTGCCATAGAGATGGACAAATTGCTATGTTGCGATGTAGCCATGAAGAAATTAGATAACTACATGTATAAAAAAGCAAATAACCAGCTGCAAAACCTATGAATCTTGAATGAATTCTGTAATCCTTTCAGTCTTAGCAATCAAAATTGTGACTTATTTGCCTAAAGCAATTTCACTCTGAAAAATGTCAACAGTGTTATCAAAAGGATTGAGTTGTCCTGTACAATTCTTGCAGACTAATGCTGTATATTTTTAGCTCCCTCAGCGGTCAGTCTAGATCAGTGAAACAGCTCCATATAACATTTAGTTTCATTATATTGACTGACTAATAATTATTTAGAGCTAAAGGGTTGATCCCAGTTTCCATTTTCAGCCCTCAGTCCATTTTCAGTCCATTTTCAGTCCTTATGCAGTATGTTGATGGATCTAAATATCATTGTTCAGGTATGTTAATGTAAAACTGCAACAAGTTTCCTATAAAGTGTAGTTCCCAATACTATATATGCCGTTTGCTCCAAAATCTTGTCATATTATAAATATATATAATGTGCGGCAAAGTGGGCCGCACATTATGTGCTGTGAGGCAGAAATGCCAATTCTGAGGGGGGATTTTTCCGTGTGGCGTTTACATGTTCTCCTCCACGTCTGCGTGGGCTTCTCTGATTTACTCCCATAGTCCAAAAATATGCAGCAGTTTAATTGGAAAAATTGAGAAAATGGCCCGAATGTGCGATATGAGAGAGTGAATGGTTGTCTGATTCTATATGCGTCTCTACGATTGACTGGTCCAGCATGTACACCGCCTCTCGCCTGAAGACAGCTGGGATAGGCTCCAGCATTCCCCGCGACCCTGAGTAGGATAAGCGGTAGATAATGGATGGATGGATAATGTCTTCTACATCTGTAGGCTACATCTGAAATGATCACCTTGAGGGCTATTTTTGGGTCCATATAACCAGCATCCCCTCACTCCCATGTTGGGAATATTGGGACACACTATCTTCCATCGGGGCATAATGTATTGTGGAAACTATGGCCTGAGAGAGGGAGCTAGGTAAATTACAAAATGTGGCAATATTAGTACCTAAAACAAGGCAAGTGATTGTGATCATGTAGGCATGTAGGTAACCCAATAAAACTCTTCCGTACTTATCTAGCTTTTTTTTTAATCTTTTTTCACATACACCTTTTTGTGACTTTCTACCTCTGCTCACAAGTCACCATGACTAATATCCTATGATTGCTGTTGTTACAGTTTAAGGGGCAATTTTTAGACATTGTGATGAAAAAAAAAAATAAAAAAAATGGGCTGGGTGTTCTAATGGTGTAAACCGGAGCGATCCCTACTCTCTGCTTGTAAAATTGGTCTGATACATTTCAGTTCCATTTTCCCTAACATCATTTTTCAAAAACATGACCCATCAGTCAAGCATTACAGGTCTTATGCTATCATTTAAAGCAGTGAAATAACTGGAACAGTATTCTAGAAACGATAGCAACAGATTAATCGCTGAATGGTTCGATAAGAATGGATGCACTTCTCTCCTGTGCCGTTGGCAAGTGGACATTTGAGTCACTGCTTCTCATCAGAGCGACAGAGTTCACAAAAACAAGCGACAGTCAACTGAGCTGCCTTGTGTGATTAGCATATCAATGAACTAAGAAGTACCTTTGTAAGTGAAACCAGCAAAATGTATCTCTTTCAAGAACACTTCAGGAGAACTTTCAGGAGTAATATTACAGTGATACACCTGAAGCCTGTACAGGTGTAGTTCTGTACAAGTGTTCTATAAAAAATGTTCAAATGACCAAGCTTTTCTTGGTTGGGATTGACTTTTCACCTCAGCTTTGCACGGTTTCAGATGGAAGCTGTTTTGGGGCAAAAAGGCTATTATCAACTACCTGTTCAGCAAATATGCACATAGTTTATGATCAGCTGGTTAACATGATAGAACATAAAACCGCAGATTCAGGTGATCTGTGAGTTCTAAAGGGTGTTATATTACTCTCTCTCTTCCTCTCATGTTCACCTACACAGGATAAATGTCATTGTGCTTCGTCTTGAAGAGCTTATAAGACGTATGCATCTGCATTTGACATGTTTGCCAGCTGGATAACAAAGAAATAAAAGATAATGTAACTTGAAATATATGATCTAGGAAGTGAGTTGTTTGAAATCCACTAGCAGAGATGTCATCCTGGATTATGACGACTGGCATTTTGTCACATCGCCATGAACAATGCTGGGTCGAGTTGGTCACGTCAAATCACACACTCAGTGGTTATCTGAACAATTCACGATTAGTTTTGGCAATGCAAAGATTTAACATCTGTAATAATAAATGAATGCTAAATTATTATGAATGCAAAGTGCAAATGTGTCCCCAAATAACCCCTAGAACCGGCTCAAATATTTGTGATTTCTGCTTAGAACAAGAGGTCAGCAGGTGCACTGCTCGCTGTTCCTAAGCTAAGAGGAGTCTTAAAGCATAAGTGGACTTCCTCAAAGCTTAAGCCCACTTCCTCACAATGATGTGTTTTTGTAACTCATGGGTGTGGACTTCTCAAGAACGTCTGTGAATCATCTTGAGTATCCCAGATTTTAATTCAGGAAGGAGAAATTTCTGATGAGTTTTTCAGATGCTCTCTGTTTTGATTTCCTTCTCTTTGAGTGCCACGAGAGAAAGACCGTCTAGCTGTGCCTGTTATGACAGATTATATTTGTCTGTCAAAGATGACCGTGAATTCACCATTTTATATACATTATTTGTACACTATTACACTATTTGTATATATAAGAATTGTCAATCAGCTATTTTCTACATCTTTTGGTCATATAATTTATTTAGTATCCCTCTGACTGGTCATCTTTATATGACGTTAACTCTTAAGTCTCGTGGCCTTTGCAGCCCCCGACAAAAATGTTAATTGAAATTGCTGAAATAATTTGTATATATATTGCATTAGCTTACAATGAAGCTCATGACTAATGAGGTACTGACTACTTTGGAGTCCTAGTTACAATTGTAAGAACGCCAAAGAATATCTTATTCCCTATTCAATTGGCAACATGCATATTTACTCCTGGTTAGGTTTCATATTTCAACAGCATTCCTCTCTCTCGCTCACAGTCACACACAACACACAACCAGGAGCATATTTGACACAGAGAGAACTTTCTTTTATTGTGGCAAGAGACAAAGGATGGAGCCAATGCGCTATTCACCATCTGTGTGTTTTGAACAATTAATACTCATTCCGAACAAATACAAGTGAGAGAGTGATGTACAACATAATTTCAATTTTCTGCCTCACCTGGTGACTTTTCTCTGCAGTTTATTGTGCGATCAGCAAGAATAATTCTCACACACAATGTCACTGACATGAAAAAAATGATACAGACTGTCAAAATTCACGGCGTATATAACACTATAAATCTTTCTACAAACGTTAAATTCGGGACATGCTTAGAAACAGAGACAAACATGCGAAAATTGCCCATGGATGTGAAAGACTGCATGTTCCGAGATGAGCAGAGGCTCATCTTTTGATTGCGAAATGCAAGAATTCAGCAATTTTTATGACGGTATTTGGATGCTACACACTCAATGCCCATGAGGCTTCTTATACCCTCCTAAATTTCTCAACATATGGTTATTAATTCAGGCAAATTATCGTGAACCAATGAATATTTGGAAAGAGCAGGGTGGAAAATAGACATGTTGGTAGCAACAGCATGAGTGATAAAATATTTCACATATGCAAACATGTCATGCATCTGCCATAGAAAATCCTTCAACACGACAACTTGATGCTTCAAACTATGTCAAAAACAAGCCAATACGGTGACCTGCTTTAAATCTAAGCTCAGGCTTGTCAACAGGTGTTCGGAGGAAACAAAGTGTTGAACAAACTTTGGCTGTCAAAGCAGAAAATGAAAGATAGATTTTGTCAAACAAATTTGGGCATGAAAGATCCGCCTTGTCAATGGCATCTCATTAGCTGGCTTGGTTCCGGGGCCGGGTTAACGCCGCCTTTGGTAAAAGGCCTAATTAGAGGCAGCTGAACACATGTAAGATGTGGGGAAAAAAAGGGAAAGAGAGAGAAGAGGGGTTTTAACACCTTCTCTGAAACGACTGGTTGGAAACCTGTCGTTTATTCCTCTAACGGAGCTTGTGTTTCTCTCAGTATTGTTCGTTCAAAGAAAGTGTCGTTTGAAACTGTTATCACACTGTGTTCCCCGTGAAGTAGAAAGCGGAGAGAAAAAAATATGTATGGGAAATAGGAAAGAAGTGTAAAATATTTAACAAGGTCAGCCCGTTTTATACTAGCTTCAACCCACCGCAACAGTAAAAAGCTTCCTGTGTTTATGTATACGGTTGGCACTTATTGTCACTGCAATTTTGCATTGCCCTTCTGGCAGATTAAGTGCAAGGCACACAGTCTTTCTCCTTGAATTTTTCATAAGTTTACTTAAGGCAGCAATTGTAATCAGAGATGCATTTCTCCAAAAGTATTCTAAAAAAATGTTTCCTAACACAAAGAAAAATTACATCTTGCGATGCTGTGGTTCTGTTGATAGAGCCAGCAGTTTGATTATGCATATATATTCATTTATGTATATATAAATGATATATGTATGTACATACATATATATATATATATATATACAAATTTACTCCTATCAGCATAAAACGTCATGAAAATGAAGTGCAAGACCATGGTTTGAATTGGTCAAAAGCAACCATCATACATGGATTTCAAATTTTTGTATATATTTAATTTAAAAAAAAAGAAAAGAAGATATAAATGATTTTGAAATAATAATAATAAACCATGTCCTCGTGAATGTGGGACAGCACTGTGTCATATAACCGTAGTGCAGAGAACAGGAAGTGGATTTCAAGATGAATTGCTCTAAAATGCAACAGCTTATCGAGTCATTCAAGAAAAGCATATTAACCAATTTGCAAATGATCCTCTTTAAGTCTTCTCACCATGCACATCTAGATTATTATCAACCTAAAAGATGCCCAAGTATTTGTAATTTCTTTCTTGTGTTACTGACAGAGACTCAACCCATCAACTGAGCACGAGGCCCTTTCCTCTCCACACCTGTTTAAGACCGCCATAGTATGACTCACATTTAGTCAAGTATGAGCCATTTACAAGTAAGAAGGGCGGCAACATACACTTAAAATATTTGCTGGCGCAAGTTGCAAGGACTCGGGGAGGCGTTGTCGCTACTTCAGAAGTCCACTCCTTGTCAAAGTAAAATGTAAAACCCAGTGAGAAAGAAAACTCCACATCAAGAGTTTGCATGTGAAATGGATGAAGTTCCAGTCTGGGAATGTTGCCTAAGCATCATCAAATCTTTACCCACACTTAGCTGTTTGGAATAATCTGCTAAGAGATTGGTAAAGAAGAGAGAAATAGTCGAGCATTTGCATTTTTTGTGGGCAATTAGTTCCTAATGTATGTATGTATGTTGTCCGTCACCTACTTTGTGGTTTCCTCATGGCTTATCTTATGAGATTTTACAGTAAAACGTCAGCATAATAAACCAATCATTCTCACAGGAAGCAACAACACATAATTTATTATGGCTACTCCTATATATATGTATATGTCTATATATATATATTTAGATAAGCATGCCAAAATGCAGACTAGTCGCTGCCAACAACCAAACAGATGCTGGTTTTCACAAGAACACAAATAACTTCCCCAACCAATGACCAATGTGTAACATTTTCCAGCCCGAGAGAACAATCCTGTGATACTGAGAGGTTTGCTTGCTTGAAAGGTAAGTCACCCATATTTTATTAAACAGAGATTGCAGATCCTGTTCATTATCTAGACACCCGCAAAGAAACATACACACACAAAGTTGGTGAAACCAAACCAGTCAGTCATACGAGCTAAAAGCTAATGTGCATTTTCATTCCAGTTGGCCCTCAGAAATGGATACCCTCCCAGGGGGATCCAAGTGAACGCGTGGAGCCGCGTAGCATATTCGATCTGCACAGAACACCTATGTGCACATTGGGAAAAGCCATACATTCTCAAAATAGTATGTGTGATTGGGTTACAGTCTCCGTGTTTGAGTGGCATTGCATCGTATATCAAATCTCACCATGTGCTTGGTGACATAATCCAGCCGGCATAGAGTGGCACGGTGCTGATGATTACCCGGACAGGTGTGTTTTTTATTACTCCTCTAAATTCATAGAAGTTTGGACATTTCACATTTCTGTTTAAAAGCTTCTGGTTATTTTCACACTCTCCTCCAATGGCACATTTATAAGACAAACTTTTTTTAAAGCAACCGTATCTATTTTTCCTGAACACCAGCAGCCTCTGCTGATTGCATTTGGTAAAATAGGGTACTTGTAAAAGAGTCAGGAGACCAATTAATTGATATTACATAATCAGTGCAGCAAATAGTTTTTTCTTTTTTATCACTAAGGCTAGGGAAAGGTTCTTCAATAAATCTTTCCCCAATAGATTTTGAGATTTTCTTTTACAGCCTTCATGACATCTGACTGCTATGTCAATGCTAGTTTCAAGTTGCTGAACCCTGCATGAAAGATCAGCGGCTAGCGGAGAAGCTAGCGCACTTGTTTCTTGTAGAAACTCAGTCCAGAGGGGAGAGAAAAGATGCTTGGTCAAAGTCTGTACCATCAAAACTTGCTATGTTTGGCCAAAAATGTCACATGACGTTGATTTAAGTAAGAAAAGCTTAAAGCAAAAAACAAGAGTCCCCTGTTCAAATCGAAAAGATTAATATATTTTATGTTCTTCACTGCACGTACTATATACCCCACATAATTATACTGAGCCAGCGATACATGGGCTCTTTCATCCAGTTAGCCTTTGCATACAAAAACCTACATTTTTATAGTGCCCCTAAAACAACTTTAAATTGGACTTCATATGACTACATACAACTTGGTGAAGAATGTGGAAATTTCAGGATGTATTATTATCCGTCCCACTTACCTGCACATTTTTGTTCAATTGTATTCTCATTCAAGATATTATATGACCTTGCAATCAAATTACTAAAATATGTACATCCTTAAATCTAAGATGTAGAAGTGCAATCCTGAAACTGTTTGGCGTAAATATGCTTACATTTTTTTCCTCAGACTAGAATGTGTTGTTAAAAAAGAACAAATAAACACATTCTAAGCTACGGGTGCAGCCATTGTTTTACTAGAGTAAAGTTAGCTGGGTTGATGACTTAAACTGGTTGCGTTGTGTTAACTTAGTACGGTATGGTATATACCAGTAGTCGGCAACCTTCAACATCCAAAGACCCGGTTTCCGCGGAAAAGAAAACACTGGGAGCCTACTTTTTGACGTCTAAATTAAAGGTACCACTGCATATATTGCTATTTCATATTTTGCCTACCCGTGGTTGAAAGTCTCGACAAATTGACGGCGTCTGGGCGAGTATACTGGCTTCCGCGAGTGTGACGTATATATTGAGCGTCGAAAAATAATAAATATAATTTCATTTTAATATTTCAAGATCACAACAATCTTCCAATTTAGAATTAAAATTAGAAAAAGGAACTAACACAAATAAAATACACTTCAATTAAATACTTATAATTTATTTTGCCAAGCCACTCGGAGCCGCAGTGTAAGGATGAAAGAGCCGCGGGTTGCCGACCCCTGGTATATACGATAAAAATGCCACATTGCGCTGCTATTGGGTTCAATTTCCAGTTCAAGGGAAACAAAGGGTGGGATGTTAGTTTACATGCTTTCCAAGGGAAAAGAAGAGAAGATAGAAGTGGGAAATTGTTTATGAACGTACAGAGCTTCCCAGGAACCCACGGCTGTGCTCTCGCCTCTTCTCTCTGGATGTATTTGATGCATTTAACCAAATTAAGAACTCATGGGTGCCGCCAGCTTTAAACGGAGATGAAAGCAAAATGCCGTGCCTACGGTTTTCTTTCACGAGCACACAAAAGATCCTTGGGAAAGGAGTGAAGCATGCTCCAAGAAGCGCCGCAGGCAGGAGACGCTGTCACCAACTCGCTACTGCAGGAGTAGCATCTGATGAGGAAAGGCTCGCGAATAGCATGATCACGGAGGAAGCTGACAACGAGTCGGCATAGAGGTCTATGAGTCTACAGTGAGCAGCTGACGACAAAAATCGGAGCTCATTACAACAGACGCTCTCTTTCTGTTAGCACAGCAACGCAGTTCTCGCACACACACCGGCGACTTTGGCCGGCTCTTGCCTCTTTGCATCTTTGTTCATTTTGAAGTTCAGTGTTATCCCACATCTCTCAGATTCAAATTGGTTAAGTGAATGAGACCCACTGAAAAGATTTTTTACAAGTTTATACAAACAAAGATATTTTTTTAGATTTATTATTGTTTTTATGTAGTTGATACAAATATTGATCAAATAGGACAATGAAGTCTTAGTAACCGGGAATCCTTTTCATTACATTACATTACATTACATTTGGCAGATGCTTTTATCCAAAGCGACTTACAATAGAGGACATTTTCGGTTGTTCCAAAATGTATATAAAAGAAAACATAATTCTGTCAGGATCATCTGAAATGATTTTAATTTTTTTGTTTATTTTTTTTGTTTGTTTATTGTTTTTTAAATCAACACATGGGTCAATTACACGACTTGCTGTATCTTTTATTGTCCCATTTTAACCGCCGCTGTGAGAGATTCAGGTCAGATCTGAGGCGAGGTGTTAAATGCGCGAGGCTGTTCACACTTGGGTGACTCTCACTGCCGCTTTCTAAAATTAGCAGGACTAATGATGATGCTCGATAGGCATGAAATGTCTGTGCTGTTCAGGATTAATCCAGCGGCTCACATTACCAAGCGTTCACATAATGAGGGTGGCATTGTGACATCATCTCATTGGAGTTTGTCGGTGCAACAATGATGGGTGTTGCGACTCTTGAGGCATTCAGTTCCAATTAAGACTTACGCACAGATTTAAGATAACCTATGTGTTTAACTAAATTAACAGAGCAGGTATCGCTCTATGGTATGAAAAGCTATGAGTATCACTGCTTATGCTTATAGATGTTTTTTTTTTTTTTTTTTTCTGGGCCTGTTTGTCTGTCTTTAAGCTGGATTATGGAAAGTACAGAGCAGATTTTTTTTTTTCACAAAAATTGTTGAAGGGGTGAAATATGGGCCAAGTAAGAGATTAAAATTTTGGAATGATTTGACTCATGGAAAAGATCCAACTTTTTTTTTTTTTCATTTTCTTTCTCATCCAGCAAGGTTGGAAAATAGTGCATCACTCTGAAGTGTTTAATACATGTAGAAACATGGCAAAAAAAGGGCTGGGACTTTTGCATGCATGCGCATGCACGTACATGCACACCCACCCACCCATTCACCCCCCCCCCCCCTCCACACACACATACAAATTAAACATTAATAACAAATTTCAAAAGAAAAAAAAAAACCTTATTAAAAAAGCCCTAAAAGAAAAAGGATAAAAAAAAAAAAAAAAAACACACACAACCCAAGAAATTGTTGTCTTTTGGCTTATATCGGATATAGTTTGTTCTCTTCTTGCTGTGACTCTTCCAAGTTAGTCTAAATCTATGGCAAAACACATAGCTGTGGTATTCTTCTGCAGCTGCTCAGGGGTCAGGCTCCCTGTCAGTCAACTGCAGGGTGATGCCCACAGTTTCAGAGAACTAAGGAGTCTAGTCATTACAGAACACTTTGACGAACCTCCCTGATAAGAGGCGATGACATCTGCCAAACTATGTGAACATGCCCTGCAGAGAAGGTAACCAAGGTCAACCCTTCTCACAGTCTAGATGTTGAGTCCACTTGAATTCCAGTTTGCACAATTAATAGTCAATGGACGTCTGAAGTCTTGACTACATACTACGCCATACTGGAAGGTTTTCAGGATTCAGAGCCTCAAGCAAAATGACTTAACAATGGAACTTCTGTTTTGGCCGGAGATAACGTTTTCAGTGAGGATCCTTGCCAGCTTTCTGATCAAACAATCATTGACAGCTCCTCCTTTTTTTTTTTCCATAATTATATGTTTGTGTAGTGTAATTAATACACAGACTTGCCTTCAGCTGCATAGTTTTAAAAACAAAATAATCATAAATTACAGTTGATAAATTCAAGTTCTTAGGCAAGTACATTTGGGGTCACGTAAATATATCCATGTAAACGGAAACACAAAACATTTTGAGTTTACTATATAAATCTAAGAGGACCAAAGTGAGTACCTGCCTTTTGTGTTCATGCCTTGACTAAAAGCAAAACACACAAAGGCAGATTTCAGGAAACAATGTTACTGAAGTGAATGACAGGTATTTGCTCTGACAGGTAATCTTGACTTGAGGGATAGGTTCACCCTTCATGTTTAGGCGGAACTGGGAGGACGCTTTCCTCTCTCCTTCAAAATCAATTACTACCATGACACCTACTTAAACAACCTCTTTAGAAAGACTAAATTTATGAACTACTGTCTCGGCTACACAGGCAACATGGGTCCCAAAAGTCTAGATTATTAGTTCTCAAAGAAACATGATGACCTGCTATCCCTGGAAGTATCGCAAGTGCTTACATATTTGACACATTCGGAAAAGAAAAAACATTTAGCATCAATTACAAATGTTTTTGATTTCTGAAAAATCATCTCCCCATCATCCTGAATGTTGTTACTAGAACCCCTGGTCTTGATTCACAATACATCCTTTGTTTTGCTTGGTTTTATACGGTCTGTTTCAAGGGGCGCTCCTTCACTCTGCCAGCTGGTCAGACTGCAGCTACTTGAGTCATTGTTTTTTTTTTTTTTTTTTGTTGTTGTTTATCTCAAAGTTCCTGAGCAGATTTTTTAAATTGATATTCAACTGGAGTAATACCATTGCACGAATAAGGCGACAACATGAAATAAATATTATCTGCTTTCTGTTTGTGGGTTAAAATGGATTTACGCTATCTTTGCGACCAATGCATGTGTAGCTTTCAGAAGCTCTTGCAATGAAACACTGACAAAGCCAAATATTTGAAATGATACAACCAAGGAGTTTGTTTGAACTGCATATAATCCTTATCTACAAACACTAGAATTTTTTAAAGTTGTTTCTTGTTTTTCTCCTATTATTTAATTGAAGTGAGGCAGACAGGAGAAAAAGACCAATACAGAAGCTGCACAGATAAGAGGGAATGACAGCTCCACACAAATACCATTTAAAGACATTTTTTTTTTTTTTATCTCGGCAGTTATTGCTGAGCGAGAGGGCGTTTCCACACCAGCACCCTGATATCTTTTCGTAAAGTTTCAGGCGCTTTTGCAGGCTGCAGGCGCACTTCGATCCAAGACGATCGATAGCTCAGGATCATGAGCCTCACTCGGAGGTGCTTCGGGGAAAGTCGCTAAATGACGGCGTGCTTCATTCACATTTCCAATCAGCCTTCACTGCAACTTTTACTGCTTCAGTGAACATTTAATTAAAGCTGTCAACTTGTATTTAGCAAATATAATAAATTGCAATGAATTTGAATTGGGTGGCGCAATGGTTAGCGCTTTGGCCAAACAGCACGAAGGACCCTGGTTTGATTCTGACAGAGGGACCTTTCTGTGTGGAGTTTGCATGTTTGCTCCGTGTGTGCGTGGGTTTCCTCGAAAAATTCGAATAAGTTTCATAGAAATTCCCAGATCATTTTTGAGCTATAGACATTGGCATTTTTTGAAGTCATTATGCCCTTGACCTCCAACATCAAACTAAATCAAGAGGCTGTACTATGTTTAAGAACACTGCTGATTCCTTCAGAATTTATTACAATGAGGTGTCTGTAGTTCCAGTCTGTAGTTCCTTGAACTGTCACAGTCTTCCATCCATCCATCCTTATGGCTGAGCTAACATCTGTACAAACACTGAAGAAACTCCCTTAATAGGAAAGGTATATAATACTGAATTTAGGGCTAACACTTTAGTTTCTGTAGATGCACTGTTCCTTGACCATCAAGATCTAATCGACTCATCCTTGAGGCCAAGAAAATATTATTACTGAATTTGAATTTATAAAAAAATGCGTGTACCCTCAAAGTCATAAGAATGGAACAGAGGACGTATTCAAAAACACAACACCCGCAGTACATAGTTACAAAGAAAATGTACACTTTTCGGTGACACCTTATATTTAAAAACAAAGTTTTGGAGTTGAATTTTCAACTCTTTTACCACTAACATGAGAAAAAAAAATCATTGTCACCTACTATTTGCAGTTGGTAATCTTCTTTTTATGTGATATATCACTTACATGATTATTCAAGACTGAATCATCACGGTGAAAATACATTTATCCACTGATATGTTTTACATTTTAATTAATTAACAATTAGTAAATGACAACTTATGGAACAGAAGCGAACTGTTTGTTTGGGAATGTGTTTTTCACCAGCATTTTCCAATGTAACATCTTGCTCAACATTTTTTTTTTTTACATATGCTTCCTACATATGCTTGTACTTCCCTTTAATACCCTGTTTCACTGAGTAAAGCAGATTTGAATACTTTGGAGAAGTATTGAGTTAGGACATATTGCACAATACGAGCGCTCGTTGGAAAAGAGCTTCCTTTCTTCAACTCTGTAACACTTTCACTTACCAAACCATTGTCCAAAGGAAAAGCAAACATAAACTACTGACCTAGATCCCTGGAAAACACCACACATCCGTCAAAAAAAAATCTCTTGAGGAGGTGAAAGAGACAGTGCTATGCTGCCCAAAATGACAAACAGCAGGCAGGCGGTGGCATGCTTTGCTTGCCAAATACAGCAATCCACGTCCAAATAGTGCTGACAGGGAAAACAGACACTGCTTTCCAGGGTCCCCCTCTTCAGGGAGAAAACTCCTCTGAGCAGAGCACATAGACTTACCTGTATTCAGTAATAAAACTAAGGGCTGCACTGCTGATATCTTGAAAAATAAAAAAAAAGCACTAATTCCAATGAAAATCCTAAAATATTCATTTTCTTGCTTACGCTGCATATTTAAACAGGAACTGATCTTTTAAATGACAGAATGTAGTAGAGGGGCATGAGAATGTATAAAGTCAAACAGTTCTTTATGAATGTAGTTTTCATCCCACCATATTTATATACCTTGTGATAGAATTGTTCACCTCTTTTCTTACTAGTAACTGCATTTAGCAGTGGAGCCATCCATTTCTTTGATGGCTCTAATTCAACCGAGCACGCCGCCTCCTCTTGCGCTACCCACTAAAATGATTAACAGCATATAGAGCGACTTTCATTCATTCAGGCATATCCATTAAAGTTTGACTTCCTCTGACTGGAAACAAGATTTCCCAGGGCAGCAGGCTCAGGAAACATCTGACCTGTATTAAAGAATTAATGAGATTCCAAGACCAGCGACTTTTGTTTTTCCCAGTTTAAGAACCATACTGTAATTTGAAATTATCACACAATTAAGTCAAACAAGCAGATTAATGCAAGATAAGTTGAAGAGGAATACATCTCAAATATAGAGTATAATGTAAAATGATCCTTTTGTCAAAATATGGGGTTTAGAACTCCCCAAGCCACCTAAACATACACAATGTTTGTATGAATTAATTCAAACTGAGGCCGACAAAGTTTGATGAAAAAAAAAAAAAAAACTTTTGCCTGGGTTTTTGATCACATGACACAGGCTGCGGTTTGCTAGAACAGATCTGATTTTTGTTGTCCCTTTTTAGGTTCTTTTCCCAAACCTCAACTTCATTGATATGTGCCAAAGCCTGATCCACACTCCATAATTAGATGGTTTCGGTTCTATTTTATTTGCTTCTGAAAAGTCCCATGATGTATATACAGTATGTATATGCTTGTAACTTTAACGATTTAGTGAATAAAACATCTTACAGTATTTTGGGTTATGGGTTGTGATGAAGGACTAAACTGTTCCAATTAGAAAAGAAAAACATAAGTGTGTATATATACGTGTATATGTATATACTGTATATCTATATATATAGAGAGAGAGTGAGCGAGAGAGAGAAAGGCCTTTATTGTCACATTCGGTCTTAAATACGGCACAACATCAGCGAAATTCAACCGCTGTATTTAACCCATCATGGATGAACCATGAGCAGAAGGCAGCCGCTGAGCAGCGCCAGGGGAGCAGTTAGAGTTTCAGTGTCTTGCTCAACAACTCTTCAAAAGACTAGAAGGAGCGCAGTAATCGAACCAGGAATGCCTGGTTGCAAGGACAACCGCTAAAAGCCCCTGAGCCACACCGCCCCATAACTTCAAGAACTGCAAGAATCGCTCTCTTCAATTATTGAATGGGTTCAAGCATATATATATATATATATATATATATATATATATATATATATATATTTACACACACACACACATATCCATATATATACATACATACACACACACACACACACACACACACATATATATATGTATGGGCATATTTGCATAATCATGTATATATATGTGTATATATATATATATATATATATATGAGTGTATATAAAATATGCCCATATGTGTATATTTAAGTGATTATGTATTTATGTGTTATATATTTTTGGATTAATGTTTATATACAGTATGACCTGTCAAGCAAAAATGACATTTGGGATTCATTTGAAGCGAGTAGTAACTATGTCAGCATCACCTCTACCCTCTGTGCAAAACAAAGCTATTATTTTGTTTAGCTGTTTATTTATGTATTTGTTTATGGATTTGAAGCTGAATATGAACAGGGTGATAGGGAGGGAGGGGAGTCACTGTGGTGACCCCTGAGAGGAGCAGCCAAAAGACAAAAAGGAGTGATTTATGTATTTATTCGTCGATGTATTAATTTATTTATCGGGTTGGTTTGTTGTCAGTTTACCAAAAAATATTTTTAATAACTCTTTCTTAAAATTTTATGACCATTACTTTATCAGATAGAGATATTTCAGGGGTTGTACCTGGTGGATTTCATAAAGGATGCTGTGCATGGTGGGAAGTTAAGTGGAGTAACATTTCATAAGGTATGTTTTAATAAGCTGACTGAAAAACCGTCTCACGCCGACTTTGTTACAACTTTATTTGCTGACTTTAAGCATCAATTTGTGTGCACTCATATGAATCACTGCACTGTACTTAAGCGCAGCAGGTTTATTAAGTGTCCTGGGAAGTTTACTTTTCCAAATTGTTACCAGAAACCGTTGTTTCGTGATCTTCTTTTACTCAGTCGGTTCATTCTCTAGTGTTCTGCCCACCCAAGTCTCGCCCACGGACTTCTAATCACTGTAAAGAAATGAATTTACTTCCGGAAAGCCCTGGACCCCAAATACAACCCTTTCCACCGGCGCCTTTTAACTGTGCTCCCAGTCATGACTGACTGAATGACTGATCCACACATAAAAGTGTGTCTAAAACAGTAAAAGTCTCTAACAGGGGCCACCCACTCTCTTTCCTGTTTTCAAGTCCCCACTCAAAACCACTTATTTGTCTGCATCATAATCTAATGAATGCACAATACACGTCTCTATCTGTAACCTTCCATGTGTGCATAGGTGGAAAACTGCATTTCTCCCATAGGCCCGTGACCCCAATAACCTTTGTCTGCCCACTAATCTCGTAATCTTTAGTGGAACAGCAGCCTCTGTGATCATTGGCAGGTCTAAGGTATTGCATACCTTCACTGGTGGTGTTTAAGCGGGGATATATGGGAATATCCTTAGGTAATCCGTATCTCCTACAGATATCTGGAGCAGGATTTTTCTAATAAAAGCCGGGTGTGCGCTTAAGGGTGGGCAAAATGGTTGGGAAAATGTGACTTTCTTTGGAAAACTGAAGCAAGACAACTTATTTCAGCGAAATGTTTCACCTGATATGACCACATTACCTTTCTAATTGCAGAATGGAGGTAAATCTTTGCAGTAATGTAAAAGCATCATGAAATAATGTGGCATGAAAAAAGTTGGTATAATGAGAAGGGGCACACTTTAAAAATAGATAGTCGATAAATGTATTGCGTTCATTTCTAAAATATGTATCATTTTCAGATCCAATGCGTGACTATGACGACAGATGATATGTCAACACTGAGTCAGGCTGGGAAGGAAGCAATAGCAAGAAAATGATTTTAGGATTTATGCAGATGGATTGTTAATGTTATTTAAAGGGGTAGCTCAAGCAAAGCCAAAAATACATATTCCTCTTTGTCCCATCTGTTTCTTTGTAGGAATATCTGACTAATATCAACTGTAGAACATCGGTGCAAGCAGGCATTAACTTTGAAATCCAATACCAGCAATAACTCATGAAATAATCTACAAAATGATGTTATGTTATATCTATTACCCTAAGTAATGTATTTTTCTTTTTTCTCTCATACTAAATACGTGCATATTGAAAGGGTCTGCCGTTGGACCATCATGAGACCATCATGATGGGAGCAAGCATAATACTTTCAGTGCTAGAAAGACCAAGTGTTTTCTGCTAGTAGTTTGAATGAAGTGTGCCTGCATCATTATCCATATTGGTTATTGGTTATTGGTTGGTTGTAATATAATCGCCATATTGGATAATTCAAACCGAAGAAGCCTCTTGGATGACAGGTGAAAAGACTTCAAGAGAAGAAAATCAGATCCAGTTGCTATGAGAAAAAGCATTTGACAAGAATTTACCGTGATCTTGATGACTGAGAACCTCCACAGACATTGGATACCAACAAAAGCACCCATCCCATAATGACAACTGACTTTCCAAATTCATTTGGGAAAAAAAAAAAACAGCAACCTTTCTGTCAAAAAAGCACGGCTCACTTACACAAGATAATCAGCCATTGTTGTGGATTTTTCCACAAAGAGCTATTTTCTCTCAAACCAAAACCGCACCACTGACTGACTGCAAGAAACGTTGGTGTGTGGACTGGTGATGTGCTACAGAGCCTCACCTGTCATAATGAACGATAACATAAGATAAATATTAACATTTTTCCACTGATCTGATTCATAATTTCCTGTATGATTCCAATTTTTTTTTAAATGTTCTCCAAAACAAATCACTGAATTTACACCTTTCCTGATCAAATGTAAGCCAAGGTGCGGCAGCCGAGCTCCCGTCTGCACATGCAGTCCCTCACAAACTGTGATCTGTTTCTCAGTATGTCACCAATAGAATGTTTGTAGAATTTATTATGTTATCATGTTATAATATACACCACAACAAGCTGTGTCATGTCTTTAGTGTGAGTGTGTGATCCAATTATTTTTCCTTATCTGAAAATAAACCAGAGAGAAAAGTTAAAATGTGAGGCAGACAATACTCTGCCTCACCTGAAGGGGGCGTGAGTGAGTTGGCAGGTGCAAGATGCTGCTGTCTTCTTTCTATAAGCAATGTAGGATAAAATAAATAGGATACATAAAGAAAAAAGGAGGACTTTTACTACAAAGTAACATAGCTTTTCATGGAGAAGTTCTGTATATGCGCATAGACTTCATACAGAAGTAAAGAAAGGAACATAAATTGTTTTCAGTTTTATAAAAATGACGAGATGAGATTCTCTGGAACAAGAAACGCTTTCAAGTTCTTAGAATTGTAAATATGGCTCCAAAGAAGGTCAACCTCACCGCACACCACAGGTGTGGATCTGTTATTTCTATTGGAATCGTGTTTGAGCTAATGCAGTTTTACAACCCTTGCGTATTACCGGTTGCTATATAGAGCGTTTTGTTTTGTTATATGTGACATTTCTCATATTATGCTAAAATATGCTGACCATTTTACTGAAAGAGGCAAGGTGTCCGGAAGAGTCAAGTCATGTAGTCTTTTAAGAAACAAGTCCGGTGTTTGTTCAAATACGACATTGATGCTTTAAGTAATTAATTATATGCTAGCAGCTCCACATTTTCCAAATGAGGTTTGACATTTTAAAATATAAATAGATGTTTTTGTTTTGTTTTTTTTTTGGCACATGTACTTGTTCTGCACTGTGCATAGTGCTGACCACGCTGACCAAAGAGGATATAGCTTGCAGGAAGAGTTTATGAAATAATCTACATCGACAGGCAACATCTGCAGATACTTTCAATGTGTTCCATATCACAATATTGATCAATGAAATATTTGGAATTCAGGGTGGAAGACCACAAATCAAGCCTGAACATATGCCCATCACTGTACAGAAAATGAGGCGGATACATACAAAAGGTCATCCGCTATGAAACAACGACGAGGGAAAGAATTTTCCTCCCAACAGAAGGATAATTTGCGGCAGAGGTTGCGGTGGTGGTCGGGATGAGCCTGTACAAGCATTTGCTTCCTCTATTCCAAAACCATACAAAGCATTTTTAGTGCAACTGCAGATGTCATTCGGCCATTTGTCTTAACAACCGTGAAACCTTATAGCCATGCGCTGAACACATGAAAACGACATGTTATTGTAATACAATCATCAGTGGAAGAGTTGAGGAAGGAAGCGCTCACTTTATTTATGACCGCAACACATGCACTTTACATTTTGGAGTTCATGCCCACTGTGTTTGGTTGTTGGAGACTTTTGTCTGAAACATTCATTGTGATTTGTGACAGATCATTCCTCCGCACACTGTCCCATACTGATATAGAGTCATCAGGAGTTACCGGCCAAGTTTATAACAACCGGGGCCCATAACTCTTGGCCCCTTCGGCTAAAGGCGCTAGCCGCTAAACTCAATATGGAATCGTCTCAGAGCACCGGTCATGCCAAAATGGTAAACGCCAACTTCAACCTAAAGGTTATAAGGGTGGGCCTGAGCAAACATTGCCTTTGCCAAAGTGTGACCGCCGCTTAAAGGGATTCTTGAAAACGGCTTCACGTCCTCCGCCCATTTTCCCATCTCGTCCTCCTCCTCCTTCTCCTTCAGCTTCTTCATCCTTTCCCCTCCCTGTTGTTTTCCTTTCACAACCGTCCTGATTAAAACCTGGAGAGCCCGGTGGGAGGCTCTGATTTCCCAGCTCGGACTGTTACTGTAGTGAAGTCAGAGCTGCATGTCCTCACACAAGGCTGGTCAACCCTGCCAGCTATAGAACTGACTCGGGAATAAATGAGGTCTGACCGGCGTAACATTTGAGGCATACGGGCATGTTGTTTCTTTAACAGCACCCCGGAGACATGTTTTTTTTTTTTCATGTTAAATCCAAAACCTGTATTAGTTAAAGGTGATTAGAGGTGGAGAAGTGCTTTGTCAATATCCTCACGTTTATGTCATTTACATGACTATTTATTTTTTTCTAATAGCACTTGCCTCATAGCACTACTCTTTATTCAACACCGTATCAGCCGCTATTTCAATCTTTAACGGGGGCTTGTTTATTTAGCCGGATGCATTGAAGAAAATTGAACTTTTTTGTCATCATTTTCAAACCTTATAGTTTTATCTGCAACAGGGAGCCGTAAATTTTTCTTGCAGACAGATTGTGAGACGACACAAGTCTCTGGCCTCGTGTATCCGTATTTAAACCCTCACCTTCAGACTCTCGCCTCGCTCTGTAGGGCAGGTGGTCTGGACTTCTGCATCTTGTGTGTTAAAATAATAAAATAGCACACTTAGCGGGGCTGAAATGAAAACGCCTTACTTGGTGAAAGTACTCTGCCACCCTGTACGTTTGTTTTTGTACCGTTCTTATTTTACCATGAGTTCTATGTCGCTTTGTCTCCAAATTTGGATTCTTATATTCGAGAATACAAGTGGTAAAACACGGGTTGGGTTTTTGAGTCATCTTTCTGTTATAACTGTGGAGCCGGAGGGAACCAAAAAGAAATTGGCTGAAAGGGCTGAGGTTTCTGCTTGAGACTACCCCCTTCACACTAACACACACACACACACACACATACACACACACACACACGCACACGCACATATATATTCACAACATCATTCAGACATGAACCCACTAGTGTTGAAATACATGTAACATGCAAGAACCATTTGCCAAATCCTCCTGATGATTAGTAGACCTGCACCTGATGTAATGGGAGTTTAATAGTTTCTTTTAACCAAATAAAAAAGCACATCCAGTTTGTAGTGTAGATAACATATTAGTATGCCCTATGTTATCAAAGTAATCATCTTGCAAATGCAGACATAATGTACTTCCCAGAAAAAAGAAAACAACAAAAAACACTCACTAGAGAAATGATAAATCTATTTTAACAGATCACTTCACTCCAGCGCTTACAACTGATATTCCAAAAGCGGTATTTCATTTACGTCACCAATATCAAATGGCATTTTAAATCAATATACATTTCTTAGACCAATATTGAAAACAAGCTAAAATTGATCATGGTTTTTAGCCAACAAATGATGATAGTAAAGAAGAACTTAGAAAAAAAAAACAAACAATGATTTTCTTGCGAGGTGTTATAAATCCAGTCTTTTCACGTTTGGAAGTAAAGAACCACGTGACAAACTGAAACCACATCTCAGGAGATGGACAATGATATGTATTGACAAAAAAAAAAAGGAAGTTAAAATAAATGTATAGTCAGCACAACTGCAGGAATGCTGAATGACAGTTGAATTCAATCAAGAATTCGCACCGCAGCTCACATGTGCGCGTACACGGGTGCACACCCCATTCACCGGCTTCGCCCATTCACTGACTTTTAGGGTTTGAGTTAAAACTCAACTCCCACTAAACTTGCAGTTTTTTATTTGACACTTCAGTGCCGGAGGGGAAACACATCGCATCGCCTGCAGCAACTATTACTGTATGAATGAAGCCCATTATTATTATTGTTATTATTGTTGTTGTTGTTACAGCACATAGGGGGGGGGGGTTCAGAAGGCCCCCCTCCTTCAACAAAAGGTTGGAAAAAAAGGTAATTTTGCACTTCCTTCTCATGGATGGAGCCGTTTGAACCGAATAAAACGCTCCCATTCATAGAAGTTAAACTCAAGCAAGATGTGCTTTTTTTTTTTTTTTTTTTTTTTTTTTACATCTGGCGTAAAGCCCAGCATGAAGAGCCATTTGTGTGTTAGAAATCCCCCCCCCCCCCCCTTCAAGTTCATGTTCAGCCTTGCAAACTTCGCCGGGTGGAAAACAGACGAGCAACATATAATAACCAAACTTACCGTTTTGCTCCTTCACACTTGGCAGATGAAATTTGCTGACGTGACTTGATTCAGCCCCCGAGCCATATCGTTGGAGAAGCGATGCAAGAAGGAGGAAGAATGAAAGGATCATTTGGATGAGTGGTGGATGGCGATCAAAAAGCGCAGATAAATGGGACGGAGGGGTCCGATCACGACAGGCGAGCGTCGTTTTTGGGAAACCGACGCTGCTTGGGGCACAAGTGGCAATGATGAATCCACATAATCTTAACCATCAGTTCCTCTGGAGAAAATTAAATGTATATATCGCCTTTAAAGCAAAAAAAAAAAAAAAAAAAAAAAAAAAAGTATATCCTGCAGAATTTTTCCCCGCTGCAAAAACCGTAAGGCGAAGACGCACCTGTTGTTTCACTGAAAAAAAAAAAGTTTCGGAGAAAGTTCTGTTGAAACTGAAAAAAAAAATAAGAATAAATAAGTTCCCGCAAGCGTTCTCGTAAGTGCATGTCATCTATGGCACCAGGTCGTTACGAATGCGTGGATGCATTTTTGCGAGAAATAGTGGAGGAAGAATTAAAAAGAGAAAAAAAAAGAAAAAAAAGTGGAGGGGGGGGGGGGGGAGACGCGCGTCAGCGATGACTTCTTGGATTCCGGGTGAGTAAATTCCCTCACATGTCCGCGCGTAAGAGCGCAAGCAGTGAAGCAGTGAAGGGGAGAAAAGAGAGAGAGAGAGGGAAAGAAAAAGAAAAGAGGGGGAGCAGCAGCAACTCGATCCAGTCTGCCAAATCACTTCTAAGTGCGGGGCAAGTCCTGTTGTCCACCGACGTCTTGAGTCATAACTTGTTGAGAGTCTTGGATAAAAATATCGCTGCGTGGCCGCGGGTTGTGTTTTGGGTGGGGCGGGGAAGGAGCTGGAGAGGGAGGGGGGGTTGGGGAGGTGAAGGTGGGGTGCGAGTGGGGTGAACGACTGACGGGACAACAGGTGCTGCACATAAAAAAAAAAAAAAGTTTAAAAAAAAAAGCGAGGGAATTCCCTTCCCACGGGACGTGAATGGCAAAGACGCCGCTTTCAACCGTCAGATTGTTTGCGTGGGATCCCGAAAGTAGTGAGGAAACTGTGCGTGCTGTTGCGGGGGGAAAATGTTTGCGCGCAAAGCAGCTCTGAGGAGCGCAACTCCGTGTCTGCAAAGTAGCGAAGGGAAACGAAAGTCCACATCAAGTATATAACCATTTAAAATGATATATATTTTTCAAATAGTTTGCCACAAGAGAATAATGCTCCCAAAAAGATGGGGGAAATTAATTTTACTGATCCGCATGTCATTTATGGGATGCTATTTTGTGTTGTCAGCACAATGGCTGCAGTTTTTGCAACGCTGGAAGATTTTTTTTTTCTTTCCTTTTTCTTTTTTTTTCTCTCCAGGGATGATGTCAATGAAAAAGAAGGCTTTGTTCTGACAGTTTTGTGTCTTTGGATAAAATTTGCTTGCCACTCGGATTCATATGGTCTCACTTCATTTTCATTTTATTTTTGCTCACAAGTGTTCATCCGGCCTGTAATTCTCACTCATATACTATAAACAAAAAAAGCCCGTATTGTATCTTCCCATCAGGATATTTCATAATTACAAAAGAGAAAGATGTGGCCTCATTTTTCCATATCTGTTTTTTTTTTTTTTTGTTGACATTTATAAAAGTAGGAAACATACATTTACAGCCACACAAGCTTTTTTTTTTTTTTTTTAACACACTCATGTGCATTCTGCTAAATGTCTCTGCGGAAGGAAATGTTTAAGACCTTCTCAATTTGTCATATCAAAGCCGAGACACTGCTTGGAACAATACTCCCTTCTGTTCCTAATTTCCTTTCTCCCGGCACAACGTTGTACCTCATCAACTATGTTTCATGTGGTTCCTCCCATCCTATTGTTGGCAAAATCCACCGCTGAATCCCCTGCTGTATGGCAAGTCTGCTGCAGCACAGACACAACAATCAAAGGAGCGCTGGAGACATATTGAACCCATTGAGCCAGACACATGATGCAATGCTGCAGCAATTTACCCCCAGTTTCACATAGCTCAGAAAGTACCACCTCAAAGAAAATGCAGAGCAGCCATCTTTCCAGCATCAAGGTATAAAGGAAGATTTTTGTGGTTTTAATCATAGTTAATGGCTGGGAAAAAGGGCACGGAGCATTGATATAGTCATTTCATACGTGTGCTGCCCCCATAGAGAGGGGCATATAGAGGTCTTCTTGTGCCTGCTGTAAGGGCTAAGGCCCTTTGTCTAAAGGAGAGTATCACATTCCAGCCCTGCAAGAGCCTGCAGCAGATGTCAGCACTTCACATTGTGGAATCCCTCTCCCTTTTGCACACATACACACTCATTCACCCCTTGAGGTTTTGTCTGTAAAGGCTTGGTATTTTGTCTCGTTGTCCAAGTCTGATTGCCGCTTCCATGGTGGTCTCGGTTAATGTGAAAGCTTTGATACAAAGAAATATAATAAACAGAGGAAATTAGAAACAAGGCAGACCTTTTGGGTCACGTAGAACATACGGAACCATGTCAGCTTGCAAGGCCGGGTGTCCGCCGCACAGTCTGAAATGGAAATGTATACAATAGAGGACTCACAGTCAACGGCTCCCAGCTAAATCCCATTAGACTTGGTTGCATTTGCAGGACAAAAACTGTCAAACAAACAAACGCACCCCTTCCTATCAGTCCATATTACACAATGCATCTGTCACACTATCTGCGAAACGGCAGTTATGTTCCATGTGGAATGAGTGATGTTGGTGGCGCAAACACATTTGCTAAATCCACATTGTAGCTCATTATGGTACCTTTAAGGAGAAGGTCTCTGAGATGACTTCAGTGTTATGCTGAAACTTCCAGCAGCAGCGGCAACAGCAGCAGCGGCGTCTGCTGTGTGGTCCTGCAAGAAGTCATTTATGGTTTACACTCAAGGTGGGAAATGTGCCAGTGGAGGCATCCGGAGAGAGAAATAACTAACTGTTCTTCTCAGAATTCTCATGCTTGTTGAAATCTTGTCACCCGGAGCACAACTGAGAGATCGCGGTCATGTTCCTAATGTGGAGTTATATATCGCCGATTCAGAGCCTGGCGTTTTGGTAAATTGATATTTAAGTCGCACACTTTCAAATTTGAAGTGTGCCGTCCATTTGATTAATTGCCCTTGGCTGTACTTGTCCTTGAAACCAGAGCCCCCTGGTGGTACCCCCCAGGGCTACAGTCAGGCAGATGTCACTCAGAGTATCGTGGAAGATGTCCCCTGTTCTAATGCAATCAAAAGTGACCATGTATTTTAATTAAAAGGTTAAAAATCTGCCTTCTAATTGACTTAACCCCAGCCACTTGGTCATTTTAATCTTATTGTTTTCATGGTTAAGCATATCATCATTTTCAGGAAGAATTATTTTCCAATTCTTGCTCTATTGTCAATTTAATAATGTAAAATTGCCCATGTTTTAAAAAGTAAAAAGTCAGGGGCTAAACAATCCTCCAGAAATTCAACTGTTTTTTTAATTTTTTTTACATCAAATTTATTATTCCTTTATCTATTTTGGCTATTGCTCATTGGCCTTGTCATCAACATAAAATGTTGATGACTGATTGCTAATATGTAAACTGTCCATGCAACACAGCAGCAAAATAAAACTAAACTACTATGTATAATTGTAAAACAATATTTGAATAATTTCAAAACATATAAAAAAAGAAATGAATCAAATTAAGTTAAGTCATGCATCTCCAGGTCATGATTTCACACATTAAATTCAACTGTATTAAAAGCATCAATGACAATAAGTAAATACATTTATTTTGCAGGAATGAATAATGTTCCTTATCTGAATCCACATGATATTTAATAGATTTACATAAAATATGCTCAGCCATCCGACTTTTTCATTATTGGTATTCCTTTATTTATTGTTTTAAAGTGGAAAAAAATCAGCAAAAACAAAAAAAAAAACAATCTTATCATTCCACTAAACGAGACCAAACTGTCATTACTGTTTTTAAATTGTCAATGTTTTCTTTTAATGCATTGTTTTTTTTATTTTATAGAAGAAAACTACTGCTTCACAGGGTCTCCCTCATGCTTGAGAAGAGGTCAGAATCACTCTCTCTCCCGCGCCGCCTCCATCACATTCGTGGTAAGTGTTCCTTTAACTTAGCATCTGCTTACGGAGAATTCTCACTTTCAATTACTTCAATCTCCTAATTTTATGATCTGCCCGCCAATCTTACTACAGTGACAAATTCATCCATCCATCCATCGTCCGCTGCTTATCGTGCATTCAGGGTCGTGGGGACAGTGACAGATTTCAGTGAGTTATTTTACTGAGCCTGTAACTGTGAGCGGTTGAGGGGGAACATCTGTGAACCTACTGCTCTTTGCATTTTGGTGACGATGTGCTATTCTGTGCATTTAAAAGCTCAACTGACCAACTATTTAAGTCCCTTTTTATGATGAATTTTTTCCCTGCCACGGACAATCTTATTTTGACAGACGGTCCTTTAAGAGTGATGCATGACACACATATGTTGTATTCCCATCCAGAGACAATATTCAACAGATAAAAATGATTATATTTCCGATCAAGAACGCTGGGATTCAACCCCAACTCAAAGTGAAGAGGCCTGATGTGTCTGCTAGATGAACTTGTACAATGAAAGGAAAGCAATCCAAGATTCGTGCTTCATGTCAGCATTTTATTTAGCTGATGCTTTTGCCTAAAACTACATCCCATACATATTTGAACACGTAGAGCAGCAGTGGAATGCATGCGATAGCCTGCCAATATGACATCAATATCTAATTAGATATAATTAGACAAAAGAAAGCCAGATACTGTACTTTAGTGACAAATGTGAGTATGGTATCAATTACAATTACTCTAATTTGATTTTCAGATTTTCACGGATCAAGATGTTTCAATGATGAAAGAGGTAATAATGCGTTGAAACACGTTCACCAGAAACAACACGATTTCTTTGGTGTTTGCTAATGCATTCTAGAGAAATAGTGTTGACAAATAAATAAAACACACTTAGATTAGCTATATGAGAAAAAACAGGATGAAGTGCACAGATATCTGTGTTAGTTGGTTAGGTCACATGACTACCACAAGAAGTGGAGATGGGGAAAGAATGAAAAGGTGCCGTACTTAGGCCAAGGGAAAGCTGTTTAGAGAAAACCCCATTAGATTGTGTAAAATCAAAAGCAAAGAAGACAGAACAGCTGCAAAGCACTCCCACCGCATTTCAGTACCGAACAATGACATAAACAGTTTCATTGGGTAATTTTGTGCAGAGACACACCAGACGTTTTTATAGTATTTATTCTGGACAGCTGCATTTATATGTGTATGGGCACTTTAAAAGCTGTTGAGATCTTACATGTAGACCAGGGTTTTCTGGACAGGTGTGATTGAGGAGGCATCATGCAGATATATGGCCTTGATCAATACTGATGGTAAGAACTCAGCAAAAAAAAGGTCAACGTTGGCAGGACAAGACCTGCCAATAGTGTGCAGAATTGGTCTGCCGCTGTATTGCCAGTATTGATAATATTGAGTCAAGTGAGAATCTTCTATCATTTTTCCCCTTATATGAACATTGCTCTCTTAACTTCTTCTCCCCATCACTGAAAAATGTTTCCTAGCAACACTGAATTAGCTCCATTCACACAAGTTTGACTAAATCCCCTTATTGTGCGCTGCAAATCCAATCATCTCTTAGTATCATCTTAATCCATCATGATCTATATCAAAATTTTATTCACTCTGGCAACTCTCGGGATACCGCCTTCCAAGCAATTGATCTTGTCACCGATCTAAAGTATGCCCGTGCCCTGTTGAAGAACTTCTGAATTGGAAACAGACGTGGCAGAAGAAAGCGGAGAGAGAGAAAAAAGGAAGTAGCAACATTTCTCTACCTTTGTCAGAAAGGATATTTTCATTTGAATGTAACTACAGATAGTCAGCTAGAATGTAATAGCAAAAGAGACCACATGCCAGGTGTAATACGACAATTCACTGGTTTAATCCGGTTTGACGTATGTCTGGAATAGTACATGGTTGTCCATCACACAACACACACGTCTCCTAGGCAGCCAGTGCACATTTTATGAGACAGCACAAAAAGATCTTTGTGTTCAATTTCAACTTTCTTGATTATAACTCCAGAACTATGGCCTCTGACATAAATCATTAATCTCTATACATATGGTGCAGATTAATTTGTGCATGCAAATGGAAAACCCTGTCACTCAAAATTATCCTTCAGGGATCAATGTGCAAAGCCGCCCAAGTTGTTTGACATAGAGTGATGAATGAGATATGGATCAGAATTGTGGGAAAATCGTCTTGGTCGCAGTGTGCAGCGGAATTTCGTTTTCACCAAAAGAACAAAAGCGCAAGCTTCCTGCTCTCTTATTTCATTTTTCCATCACAAACACAATAAGTATGAAGAATCACAAACAGTTTGTAAAATGTTCTTGGTGTAGATATAAAAAATCAGCGACGACTAAAGTGTGCCAGAAAATACTTAAGACGCATTAAAAGTTTATTATTTTTTCATCATGCCTGGATTTGTGCTATAATTCCTGACATCGCTATGAATTTCTTAACAGACCACAATATTTTCATGGGCCAACTGGGTTATGTATGCATGTTCTTAAAGTTGGATATTTGACCTTCACTTTGTTGAAGGACATTTCATTCACAAACGTTCTTTATTTTTATATGCACATTTGGAATTTAAGAGTCTCCCAAACAAGCAGGATTTGTCAAACCTCGCTTTAACTTAACACTGTATGAAACTGAGAGGAATGTTGAAGCATTCACTGCAAAACCACTAAGAAAGGACTTCATGAAGTGATAACTGCGGCACCTTGGTCGATATATAGAGTATCGCCTTAAGTAGCCGAGGCAGGTGTTCATTTTTGATTCATTTTGACTCATTTATACTCCCACTACATTTGTGAGACAAAAACGGTACTTTGTATTTAAATACATGCATTTGCCTGATATACTCACAAAGATTGTACGATGCACAGAATATCTTATTTTCATTTTTTTGCAGCTAACACCGAGACACATTCATATGATAAATATGATATTATGACATAATATGATGCATTAATATTAGAATGACTCTCAAAAGTATTCAAAAACTGTGCATAGATCGCATCAGAAAAATGTTCTCATTTATTGCACAGTGATACAACAGTTTGCATCTTGATACTTTTTATCTTTAACTCTCGATCGTAATTTCCCCATTATGTATGCATATTAAATTCAGATTTTTTTTCATTTGATTAAGTATGTTCAAGACTCTGGTGTTTCTACAAGGCTGTAATTCAGTTCCTGTTCTAAATACATGCAAATGTTTGTCTGGCTTCTTCAAATTAGGGAGAAAAAGCAAACTACTGATCATATGAGCTCCAATTTATGTATCATTCTACAGATGTGGACAAAGTACAAACTACAAAATATAAACACGCAAACTGTTGTAATTGCTGATCAAATGTATAAATGGAATATCCATTTTATACCGATATCCATTTCATTCAACATATCTCCATGTTTGTATTATCCCACCTTAACCTTTTTACAACGATTATTTTAAATCCAAGGCTTTTCAGATCAGATTAAACTGTTTCAAAGCTCTCATACTGGTAGCTGTCAGTGTCGTATCAACGCTAAAATACTTACAGGAACAATATCTTGCAGTATGTTTATTTAGTTTTACAGTATGTAGCTACTTTAGCAGACCTGAATTTGATTTGTTGCTCAACGCAAGCAGACACCTAGCGGTAGACCGTATCCTTGTCCTTGGTCCTGGAGGGAAGAATCATCTACATATTAGTCTTTTCCTGCCACTTGATGAACCAAATACAACCATTTTTATCACGTTATATTATTTGCCCCATCCTGAAACATGCTTTAATAATTTGAATATAAAGTCTGTACTCACTCAACCAATCACTCTTTCATTCACCTCATCATTAGCACACAAACTGCAGAGACACACCAACCTATCACTAAAATGAAACATGGCCAGAGCCTGATTGGACCCCTAAATAGATTGACAAGCATTCTCCACTAACAGATGACTCACTTAAACTCAGCTGCTGTCTGTGATTTAGGCGTAATCCCCTGAAACCGCAGCCTTGAAATCAACCTCGGCGCAGTCCAGTTAGGAGCTGTCGCCGCTCATATCACATTATCCTCGTCTGCAGTTGCCATTTGGCCACACGTCAACGGATTAACGACGCCGCACCTTCGATTCTGTTCTGATCCGATAAATCTTTCCAATGATCAATTTATGAGTATGGTTTACTTAGAAGAAGTAGAAACTCACCCAAGAATATCATCTAGAAATGTACTGTAAACTGATCATAATCAGACAGAATATATATTTCTCCCACAGTCCAAAAACATCCATCCATCCATCTTCCCTCGCTTATTCGGAGTTAGGTCGCGGGGGCAGCAGCCAGAGCAGTGAGGCCCAGACCCCTATCTTCAAATTAACCTGTTGCATGTTTTTGGACATGCAACAGGTTAAGAAGGAAGAAAATGGGGGAAAACTGTCCCAAATGAGTGGGTGAATGACTGTTTGTCTGCATTTGTGGCCCTGCTTGTGTGCAGGACAAGCGGCAGACAATGGATGGATGGATAATAATGATGCAACAAGTCACAAATATTTGGGTTTATGTTGATGCTTGTTTACTGTTTGATTTTTGGAGTTGCTTTGATGGATGTGGGTGTGGTTTGGGGTGCAATGAATTCCTTTTTTTTTTTTTTTACCTGGAATTGAGAGGAAACAATTAGTTGTATTGCAGGCCTCTGTGGTGCAGCTGCAACCCACAAGAGCTATTGCTCATTAAACAGACATTTTACCGTCACCCGGGTGTTTCCATGACTAAAGCATTACAATAATAATAATAATAATGATGATGATAATATGTGGAATTGGAGCTGCCGGGCAGAAGGTCTTGAGGAGGACCAAAGAGAAGATTTATGGACGTAATGAGAGAGGATATGAAGGTAGTTGGTGTGAGAGAGGAGGATACAGAGAATAGGGTGAGATGGAGAAGGTTGATTTGCTGTGGCGACCGCTGAAGGGAAAAGCAAAAAGGGGAAAAGGAAGATTATTATTATTAGTAGTAGTAGTAATATAACAACAACAACATTATTAATAATAATAACAATAATAATATCATTAATAATAACAACAATAACAATAATAATAACATAATAATAATAATAATAACTATATTCGACTCATTTTGTTGAACCTGTCAATCTGTTTTTAACTACTACCATAACAGTAATTCTACTTTACCTGGTATTTTGCTCCACTAAACCCAAGGCTGAAGCTCGGATGTCCAGTTGTTCTTTGTGCACAAACAACTTTTGACTTTATAGGCGCAGATTAATTGATACTCAAAGAATGATCAATTATGGGAAACGCTTATCTTCCTACAACCGGATACAGATATTGTCCATGAATCACCGGATTGTATCATACAGCGATAATAATCTCCGTCCTCAAGCGACCGAGACGAAAGTGCGTCCATATTTTGTTTGTAGTTCCGCGTTTCTCGTCTCGCGACCGCTTCCATAAATAGCGCGGCGTGCGAGTTCCTCGTCACGTGACCCGGAGCCGCGAGCGTGTCTGAGCGTGTTTGTGCGCGCGAGGAGGGATGCGCGCGTGCTGTCCGTGGTGCTGATGGGGCTTCGCGCTGCCGCTACTGCGCATGTTACATGACAGGTACACGCTAGCCTCCATCTTGGGCGAAAAGGGCAGCGGCTTTTCCACGATTTCTCTCCGAAATAACAACAACCCGAGCGCGGCGTGGGGGGAGAGAAAAACTAAAATTGGCAATTTGCCGAGATGTAACTTTTTTTTCAATTTCAGCTCTCACTTTATTCAACAAATTGCTTTCGAGAAGGAGAAGAAGACGATGGAAGAGAAAGGCAGCGGATGGTCACGAAGCCTCCGTTGACGAATACTTGTACGGTCAGCTTTTCTCCCGTTTTGTGTCCACAACAACTGACAGGTGACGGAGACGGACGGTAAGCGGGGCAGGTCGGCCTATTTGTTTGTTTGTTTGTGTGCACAACGTTTATCGTGTGATGAAATAGGGGGGGAGGGTTCATGTTAGTATGTATGGCTGTCTCCATCCTGCATCTTCCCCCCCACTCAGTCATGGTGGTCGATGTTTTGCGTTCTTGTTTCCACACTGGTCCAGCTTATTTGTATTTATTTTATTTTTTTTATTGAATGAATACAAGTCTGCCCTTCAAACAAGCTCACACACAGCGCCCTCCTCACTTCCAAAGAACCCAAAAGGTGACATTCAGCTACAGGTTGTGTTTCTACTGTCGCACAGGCAACGGGTACTGGTTCTGGTGTTCCGCTTGCCACATCAGTATCGCGATGTGATGAGATTAGTGAGGGCTTTTTTACCCGATGGGTCTGCATTTTGCAGTAATGGATAAGGAAAAGCAAACAAATAATTAAACTGTCATAATTTACCAAGTCCCATTATTTAGGCTACAACAAGTCATGGGTTCATTAAATCACTATCCCCATTAACATCTCCAAAACGATCAACGCACGTATTATCCGCTATGGAGCGTAATTACTTTCCCTATAATGGAACATCAATCCTGCAGACTGGAACACGCAGGGGAAGAATGTGGGCCAGTTGCAATTCCAAATTGACCTTGAATCCGTGGGGCAAACTATGTATGTCTGTTTGAGTCACTGTCTCAGCCGCGTATGACAAAGTGTTCCCACTTTTAACTTCGCTGGTAGTAAAACACACAGAGGGCAATCTTTTTTGGTGGCGGCATTGAGTCGACTCAGTCGGTGCCGAGACAGATTTATTTTTTTTATCTGGACCCTGATCTCTGCTCACTAATTGTGAAACCTGCACTTTCAGACCCTGAAAACTCTGTTATGTTACATTGTGCAACTTTAATTGACTATCAATTTTTGACAAGTTGCAAATCTCTCCACCTATTTGAGAATCAGGAGTGGCCTGGAATATGGTGCAAAAGGTGAAAAAGAATGTTTTCAAGTGCAAAAAAAAAAAAAAAAAAACAGGGACAAAAGCTGGAGTAAAAGAAGCAGATGACTTGTCTGACTTCATTCAAGTCTCATTGTGTATCAACATTTGAAGATTGGTGATGTGTTGAAAGAGAAAGAGACAAATTCTGCCTTATTAGTAATATGAAAGACAGGAAAACTAGAATTGAAATAATACCAGTAGTATCTAACCAAGGCTCTTTTCTGTAGTAGGAGTTATGCAGGTACCACAACATCTGTTCCTAAGTTGGACTTAAAAAGAAAAAAGAAGGAAAAAAGATTAGTTGTAAAATACATGAAGTCCACGATGGCGTCATTCCCTGCCTCAAGGGTGTCAGTCGCATAAGCTCTTAGATTACTCACACAGGAGGTGCAAAAACAATCATGCAACTCAAAACTTTGTTTATTCTTATGACCTTCAACTAGACAGCTGTATGGTGATTCATAACCTATCCCATATTTGCATTTTACCCTCAAAGAAAAGTTATAACTAGATTTATCACAGTGCCTGGAATATGTGTGATACATCAAATAGCAAATGATCCTTGAACATTGATGCTTGTTTCCTTTATTTTCCTATTTTCTAAGCCCATGGTCTCTGCTGTGTCAGCTCTCATAATTAGGGCGTTGACGCAAACTGAAACCATGTTTACTTGTGGTGTTTGCGTGCAGGTTGTCAAGGAAACTGCACTTGCACATTTCTCTGCTGTATAAGTGATCAAGGACCATATAAGCTGTTTACACTCCTAGGCTTCACTTTAAACTAAATCATTTTGTGAACTGTAAGAATTAACAGTCATGTTGTGATGACAAACCTGACATGACAGACATAGCTTGTGTTGAAGGTCATTTTTAAATGTGTTACTGTAACATAGAGAGGTTACATAACAATGGTCAGTATGTAGTTTTAAAATGTTTGCGTATGGGCAAGCATGTGTGTGTGTGTGTGTAGGCTGTAGGCATTCATATCTGGGCTCAGGATGTAATATATATATATATATATATATATATATATATATATATATATATATATATATATATATATAATTTTCAAATACAACTGTGTACAACTGTACACGTACTGGTCCTTGGATGGTGATGGAGCATTTAAAATTCACACTGCATCTGGAGCCTCACAAGTGCTTGGGGGAATGGTGCTTGCAGGAGATTCTTGGCCAATCATAGACCTCCACAGCTTAAAAGCTATTAAATTCAGAAAACATTTAATGCTCCAGCTGGGGTTAAGAGAAATATTGATTCATTAACAATTCTACATTTTTGACCACCAAGCAGATCTAGTAGCATGTGTAAATGCATGTAAAGTCTCTGAGAAATAAAATAAGATAAACATTCAAGCAGATGTATTAATAGTGCACACAGAGCCTTGTGTTTTTTACATCAGCAAAAGAACGCAACACCCCCATTTAGAATATTCTCCCCAATGAATATTTAGGAGAGTGTTTTCACCCGTTAGTGCTAAACGTTTTGAGGAGATTAGCAGTCGTTTGGTTTCATTTAAGCCAATATTCTTCTGTAGCATGTCTTACCACCCTCCGTTTGCCTTTTGTTCTTGTTGTACTGACCGCATCGCTTGTTTCATTTTTGTGATCTGATACGTTGTGCATCGTCATATAATGTCAAGATTTAGCTTCTGTAGCTCAATAATTGGTAAATTTGCCTCTTTTCCAAATACCTTTAGTCATATAAGTTAGAATTTTAATTCTTCCTTGCGGTCATTCTGCTTTTCATCAAGACACTGGAGCCATTAAAATGTCCCCATAAATAAGCCTACCCCATGCCTCTTCTTTGCTATTGTCTTTTATATTTTATGTGAATTTGATTTTTATTTTCTATGTTCTGATCAATTATTTTCATTGGTCTCTCTGCTTTTATTTGTATCTTGGGAGGTTGTAAAATCCAGTTGCGGGAAAAATCAAACATTTAGTCTCTTTTCATAGAGCTTTCAATTCTAAGCTCATAAATTGACGTAATTTTGCAGAGATTAGATAGATTAGACTGAATTTTGTTTCAAACTTTGATTTATTTAGCATTGCTTCACCGAGAGGCAGTGCATCTCTTTTTCACAGACCAATCAGCGAAACAGTAGGAGTCAGGTTGTCCTATGTCAAGCCAATTGTATATTTTAGTGTATTTGACTCTTGTCATGTGAACCTTAGGGAGCAGAGCCCCTATGGCTCCCACTGCCAACTTCCCGACCTCAGCCACAAATAACAATACCATAAATTACTGGTTTCTCTGTAAAAGCAATTTTTTATGTCACTATGGCACAAAATGCATTGGCCGTGACATGCCCTCTGATCAGGACAAACAACCAGTTGGCCTTTTTTGCTCGAAATTTCCCAATCAATTAATTGATATTGAGCCAGTGAGGGTGAGGTCCGGGGTTTTGCATGGACACATGCAAGGTGCTGAACTGAGCAGTGGAAAACGATTTCCTCTTGATAAGATGATGATCAATGTGCAGCCAAGGAACTGAGAAAGAGTTAGTGGGCCAGGACAGTGAAAAAAAGCGCAAGTCCCCGTCTAGACAATAAACTGCTTCAGTTAATATACAGTCTCGCTGGCAGGGTGCGGGGGTGAGGCTATTGGCTAAGCTGTTGGTCCCAGTGTCCCTGCACAGGAAGAGACACTTCGAGATGGTGAAAGGATCGTACAGGCACTGTTGCCGCCAGCTGATTAATGACCCTCTATCAAGAAATGTTACCTATAATGCGAGGTCTTTGAATGAAGATATCCATTTGTATGTGTATAATTGTATTTGCCTTAGACCAATTCTGGTTTTATGGAGTAAAGTATACCTGGTCTGTAAAAACAGTTTAGCACAAGATATAGAGCCACGGAGGACCAAATTTTGATTGTTTCGCGATGGGCCGAAAGTTCTTTGAAACTGCATTGTCAATCTTTACCATCAGCTTAACGTGATGTAAACAATTAAAATATTTTATTTCTTAAGCGCTGCTGTTTCTGGATGGCCGATGAATGTTATTTGAGGCAAAATATTTTTCGCATATTCCTTAGAGCTTAATTTACCTGGCGAGTCTTGAATGACCGTTGCTATTCAGGTACATTACTCTACTGATTAGATTTGTGCTTGAAGTTGCTCTACTTGATTAAACCTTGTCAGTTTGATTAATTTACATTTGAGTTTTTTACTCTGTGTGACATGAATCCAGAGTAAATGGGAGTGCATCATTCAAGAACACAAGGAACTATGTCATTGACCTTGAGAAATAAAATTACTATTCCCATCCTTTGCAGAACATGATTCCTCCGCCAAGGTCAAAGCCTTTATTTTGTTGCATGCAAAGATGTGAAAGAGATTAAATAAACCAATCAACCAAATAAAAATCTATGAAAGAGTAGTGTGACAAGGAAACAATGAAAAAAAGAAAAAAAAATCTTTTTAAATCTTATATTTTTATAGGTGATTCAGATTACTAATATCATTTCTAAGGTATATTTTATGTCTATAAAAAGCCTCAGCATACAGCTGGCTGTGCTATGGATTTCTGAATATCACAATATAAGAAATTTGCACCAAAGCAATCAAGATGGATAAATAAGGGCAAGAAAAACAATTGAGGTGGACCAGCCCTTTAAATTGTACAACAACCGTATTCATCACCTTCCTCAATGTATATTCATTGTTTGATTTCTCACTTGCAGGCCAAACTGACGCCAGCATGGGCATTAAGGAGCTCGCTATCATTCTCCTGGTCCTTGGTCTTTGTTTGGAGGGAGGATCTGCCAAAGAAAAAGGAGCAAAGAAGGGAAAAAAGAAAGGGAAGCAAGTTTATTGCCCATCGTAAGTATGGAGTGAATGATACTCTGGGCTGTTTACTGGACTACACAACATGCATTATTTACTTTGTGCAGCATTTATTAGACAGCAAATGTTGTAATGAAACAACATGATAATGTCATTTTCTTTTTCAATTTACAATAACAGGGGCAGCTGTCTGGTCAAATTGTCGTTATTCTTCTTTCTCAAACTTTCAAATTCAGTACATGAATAAACTTAAATGCTAAGATTGCTTCCACAATGTTGCGATATTTTTCCATAAAAGAGAAAGTACTTACAGGACATGGTCAGTCGCTTATGAACATTAGACGCAGTGAGTGCGTGGGTGTGTTTCTTCTCTCCTCAGCAAGGCTGAATTCCGCTTCCAGCTTATCCTTGCATGAATCATGTATTTATAAAGATTAACTGTACCACATTCATTTCTTTAATTTTTTTTTTTTCCTGACAGGCATCTGCCAAAAAACTCCAGGCTTCTACAGTCATTGAAGCAACGCTAGTATTTCTTGTAACCTGATCTTTTAGAAATACATGACTTGACTGTGACCTCGTATAACTACATTTCAAGCATTTTTCACGTATTAAAACTACACATCATGTTGTTCAAGTTCTATGTAATTTTCAAGCCAATAAAGACATCAAGGCGGGTGAGGGTTCTCTGTGTTCTGAAGCTGATTGAATTGTGGATCTGTGGCACATAGACCTAATCTAGTGGTATTGAGTTCGCTATCACTATGCAAACTCATTGCTAATGCTGGACAGACTGTACAGCTGTAAAACTATAATGCTTGTCCGTAATGCTTGTCCTGCACATAGGGTCACGGGGGCGCTAGCCAATTTCAGGTGACATTGTTAGTGAGCGTACACTCCCGGTCTTGTCACCAATTGATCACAGAGCTGGTGTCTAGAGATATACAACCAATGGGTCTGATGTTCACACCAATGGTATTCTTCATTTAACCTCACTGAATGTTTTTGGTGTGTGAGTGGAAGCTAGGCTTCACACACAGAATCATCCGGGCCTGAGAGGAAAGGCACCCGAGGGAAGACAAGTTTGACGCTGTACCACCAAGTAAACATACCTTCCTAGGAAGGGGAAGCTCAAGACACTATTTGGATTATAATCGCAAAGTACAAACGGTGCACGTTATCTTAATCTGGCTGGATGTTACAAGGCTATACAGATGATTAATAGGTTGCAGAGTTCAAAAATGAATGAGAAGTGGATTAGCTATCCTGAGAGGAATGTCATGGAATGCATTTTGCAGTTTCTTGGCAAGAATTATAGAAGTTGTTACATTTAGTAAGAGACAAAATGTGTTTAGACAACTTGTAATTTCAACTGGCGAAAGCAATCAGCTGTGAATCATAGAAGATTGGGCCTGTAATGGAACTGATGTTTTGGGTTCTGCCCAGTTCTGGGTCCAACTTTCTAACAAGTGTCATGCAGTACATTTGCAGGTCTGTGCTATCTAGGGGAATATAATGTTGGAACAAAAAAGACCGTCTCATATAAACCCCAACATTTCATTGCCTAAAATTACATATGTTGTTTAAATATTGTCTTGAACTGCATGAGCTCAGTGTTGCTATTACTTTTCAACACGAGGCGACAAAGTGATTGTTATGTTGGAGAATAAAAAGAAACAACGGGCACATAAAAAAAATTGTAAGAACAACAGCACAGATGAGTTTCAATATGTTCTGCTGTAGAGTTAACTCGAATATCTTTCTCTTGTGTTAGAGTACATTACACTACCCAGAAGAGAATTCCTTATTGGGGCCTTTGAGTTTAAACATGACTATCTAGTACCCGTTACTTGATATTGTTGCGGCGGGGAATTTGGGTTGCCATGGAAACAAGTCATAATTGATTCACATTTCTACTATTAACACCCGTCAATGTGTAATGGAGTGTTAAGAGGTCGCCTTATCTCAGACGTTTTCTGTAAGATCAAACCAGATTTATGACCAAGCTGAAAGCATTACCTCTGCGAACAGATCCCATGGCGAAGAGGTGAGGCATAAATAGACAAGCTGTAAAACAAGTTGTCATGGATACACAAACCAAATCAGTTCTGTACATTTCTCACAGCAGGATAATCAACATCAACATTTCCAGGCAAGCCTTTGGAGTGCCTATCAGGTCCCGAAAGCCGGGCCTACCGCTCCCTTAAATGGTAACAAATGTCCTGACATTGAATCCTCTTGAAATGAAGGCAAAACCATTTGATGTAGGCCTTGCGTTGGCAAGCGCTTGCGACATATCTTGTGTTAAGTGCTCCAGATGCCTTTTGCGGATCAAGGGAACCACTTGGTTCCAGTTTAGCCGTAGTACTTGAGGTTGTCAGAATGGCCTGTTAAAGGAGAGAAAAAAAGAGGTTTAACGGGATGGGAATTATGTGTTTTACTTTGATCAGGGGAACCGCATAACGTACACACTGCGTAGCATTCCTAGGAAGCACTTTAACTCATCCTCTGTGCATGATAACGTTTACATGAAGATATGTAAAATGCTTTGAAAAGGGGAAATTCTTTGGCAGGAAAATTCATTGCCACCCACGGGGAATCCCTCTGTTTCTTCTTTCTCCACTGCCAGAATGGTTCTCCCATTCCTTCTCTCCATTTCATTGTTTTTCATCAGTCAACCGCTAATGTCTTTTGGCGTAACATCTTTGAAAGTCGCCGCTTTCATGTTACGGTGGTCATTTTTAGTATTTTTTTTTTCTCTTTGGTTGTTTTTGGATTTTACTGTTCATTAAAGTAGTGACATTAATCAGAAACTTCAAAAATGTGAATTACAGTCATATGGGCACAAATTATTCAGCTGTTTTCAAATGTTCTTTCAAGGATTTTGAAAAGCTATAGAAAAAAAAAACACATTTTTCATACATTGTAATTTGAATATCTATGCTTAGAACTTGAACTCATTTTGGTATTGGCATTAGAGAAATTTCAGTGTTTATTTTGAGTATTCTATTCTGGTTAATATGGCAAACTTGCATGTAAACATAAACATTGTTTTGCTATCAGTACAAGAATGTTCACAGTAAGAACCCCCCGGTAATGCTATTCCAACTCCCCACCACACACAGTCACCGTTATGGTTGGAGTTTTGCACTGGTATGCAAAAATGTGTTTGTACTTTAACCACCCACAACAGGACAATATTTCCAATGATCATGCTAACATTGCCTTGGTGGTCCGATCCGAGGAGGCCGTCCGTACCCCAACTGGTAGCCCGTTTAGGTTATAGTTTAATCAAAGTGTATACAGAGCAGAAGTGCTTGTACCGCATCTGCACTTTGCATCTACTCTGAATTTGACCTGCTCATGCAATCGTCCCTACAGTTCCTACTCATTTTGGTCTCCTTTGTTTGCAGACAGCTGTCATCCGAGGATCTGGCTAGAGTCCCTGCAAATTCAACCAGTAACATCTTGAACAGGTTACTGGTCAGCTATGATCCCAGAATAAGACCCAACTTCAAAGGCCAGTCTGTTTCCCTCTTCATCTATCTTTGTCTATTTTTAATTCACATCGCGAGAGCATTGATGTCTGTCTAATTCTGAAATGATCACATTTCTTCTGTATTTCTTCCTTAAATCTAGTTCTGCCCAACAGCTGGGCTTGGGGCATAAAAATCCAAATTTGTCTCTTTCCACTTTCGTATTTTGCACGTTTAAAAAGAAGTGTTGCATTTATATAAGGCTTTAATTAATGTTATAATACCCAAAGACTTCAACATTTAAATCTCAGTATAATTAAACTTCTTTCAATTAGTTGGGATAAACTGTAAACATGGATTTCTACAAGCAACACCTGCCAACCTAAAATTCGTCACTTTTTATTTTAATTGTTTAGCTTTACTGTCATCTTGATAGTATTTACTGTAAATGTCACACTGCAGCCATCAAACTGCAGTAAAATGGCAAAAGAGGTGTTTGTTGCTGATGGGCTTACCAGTTTTCAGGTGGATCCTCTGATAGTTTCCATCTTGGCACTTGGCAGCAGGAGCGGTATCTAGGACTCTGTTTGATGTCCTGTGAGCAGAATCACTTCCCTGTTGGACTGCTTGCAACTGGTCCAGCAGCAAACATCTGCTCTTGATTTCAGGGTGGGCTGAAAGCTCCCCATCCATTAAAATCATGTCATGATCTCCCAAATGACATCCTAAACTGCGCCTTTGCATTCCTTTGCTCAGGCCAGTAAAATCATGTTCTGCATTTATAGACCATATGGAGATTTTCACTCCGCAAGTACTCTTTCCATATTAATATGTCGATTGCATTACTGCACGGATGAAGTGAGCTATGGTATTTACCGTGTACATTCGTTTTGAGAATTTATCCAAGAAAACTCCAGAGCTTTTAGAAAATAATGCAAACAAAGCTGAGCATAGGGTGAGCTATCTGTATTATCATAGATTATATACATTTTATGACACTGGCTGAGTGGGTTTTACACAACAGAATGTATAACCTAATCAGTATCACTCCAAATCAAATGTGATTCAATCCTAAAATCCCATTTCCTGTGTGTGTGTGATCCCAGGAATACCTGTGGAAGACAGAGTGAACATTTTCATCAACAGCTTTGGCTCGATTCAAGAAACGACAATGGTAAGATTTCGCTTTACTTCCCCTGAAATCCAAAAAACATTAATAATCTCTACTTCTGCCAATCAGGAATATTTGAAGGGAAGAAAAGTGCTTAATCCGGTTGGGAGCATAATGCACAAGTATATTCTTTTAGATGCTATCACACAGTTAAGCAGTGAATCAGTGTGAAGACTGGGGTTTTTATGCCTCATTTATCTGATGGCTTAATTGCTGATAAAAACAGGTGTGGTTGGAATTCTAATGAACAAATGAAACTCAAGGACAGAGCCAGTCAACCTTCCTTCTCTGTGGACACATCACATTGAGCATTATTGAAATTCTCAACAAGCCCTCTTGCTGGTGTGTTTTAAATTAAAGCTGCTGGGAGGAGCCAATAAAAATTAAGCGCCTCCATCAGTAAACATATTCAATCATGTGAAAACGTAATTGGAACGAGTGCAGTTTAGGGTGATAGTGTCAATGCATTATTTATCTCGTGAAATTTCCCCGCTCAAGCAAAGCCAACTGCCAGTGGTTGAATATAGGCTCTTGCAGAGTCAGTGGATCTTTTACCTGTATAAGCTTCAAATCTAATAGTTAAAAGGACTGATATTGATAGTTGGTTGATTTGAAGTCTAATGTCTGAATGATCAACTACAGACATCACAGAATTATTCCATTAGATCGTTACGGTTGGTTCTTCCTTAAAATCCACCCGTTAGGAGAAGTTTACAACAGAGCCATTTGTTATATGCATCAATGGAATTCAAGATTTCAAATCGACAAGTAGGAGAAACCATTTGTGCTAATGTAAATATGTCAAAGACAGAGCAGTGTAGTCATTAAGTTTCCCTTCACATCTGATGAACCTGTTGAGCTCATGACTCTCTCTACAGATCCTTCTGGGCCCCTTCTCATTGATTTGATTTTCTTTGGTTTAAACAAAGCTGAGCCAAACACAACTGAGCACCTCATGAGAGATAACAGCGATGAGCAGACTAGCAGAGGAATGCCCCCCACAGCTTTGCCTCTACAGCATTTCCTTACAACATAAATTGGCTTCTTTGTAATTCGCTCTTGCGTCAGTATCAGAAAAATCCAAGTGGAGTATTTACTTTAAAAGCAGCTAAAAAAAAAAAAAGAATATGCAAGTAAAACAGAAATTTTTGTTTGTTGGCATTGATTTGATCATGTTCAAGCCACAATAAATTGATAGGAGACTGATGGGTACCATATTATTTCCAATTATGCTGGAATTATTTGTTATTGACTGCCTTGCCATTCTTTTCAGCTGATGTAACCCGAAGTTCCCCACTCCTACTGGTTAGAAATAAGCTTTTCTGAGGTTATGTCTTTGTATAAGAGCCCATAATAACAGGCTGGACAGGGGACAAGATAAAAAGATAGATACAACCCTTCCTGAACACTCAATGAAATATAGGAAAGAGAATTTGAGAGAAGAGAAATAAGGGACAGCTGGCCACCAATTTTTCACCGTGGGATATCTGATCTCAGGACAGCCTATCTCATCATTTACACCTCCCCTGGCTGAACACTAGCTTGCATTCACTGTAGTTAACACCCATATTTTCACCTTTTGATTGTATTTGTCACAAGGGGATGACTAATTATAATATATTGTGTCAGGCTTTTTTTTTTTTCTCTTTACTACTTCTCAGCTTGAGATTTCCTGGCTGTGTTAAATCTCTTCTGTATCGAATACAGTAATGGCAGTTTGATGGTGAGCCAAAGGGAAGATTTATCCTCCTGTCTGGTAGAAAGGAGAAAATACATCGGACAGGGGAAAGGCCGATGTAGCAGTTTAATTTGTCGCCCACGCAATCACTGGATATCGCAATTTTTGCCTCCCAAAATATAATGTTATCATCTAGACTATGTATATATATTTTCTATATATACTCTATGTGTGTGTTTATGTGTATATATATCTCTCTGCATATATTTATATACAAATATGAATATATGAATCCCATTGTGCATTTATATTTTGTTCGGGGGCAAAAAACATGATTTCTTTGTACAAAACAATATAATTAGAGTTTTTGAAAATATTTAGTTTCTCAAATATTATGATGATGGTAATAATAAAGACATGATTTTCTGCCTCCAAAGTCTGTATCCACATGTACAATTGTACTCGAATCAAGAATGCATTTTCTAACTTTTTTATACAATTGATCTCAAGCCTTACTTATTCAACAAGTACACAACGCTGAGTTGGGCTTTCTGACTGTTTATCAATGGTCAAAATGTCCTTGCAAGTTCAAAGCAAGCGCATGTGTTTAGACAGAGTGTCTGGTTAAATCTACTGAAAATGGTTATAATGGCACAAACATCTGTAAAAGAGCTGAATTTTGGTTTAGAATGTGCTGTTCTGTTCCCCAGGCAGTGTTTCACAGTGAAAAGTGTCTTACTGACTCAGAGCAGGAAGGAAGATGATAAAAAAATTGCTGTGTATGTGAAGAAAAACACTAACAGTCGATTTGGTGTTCAGCCGCATGGTTTACATGAAGTACCGCAGTACTGGAAAAAAGAAAAACAGATAACTAATGGACTTTATTCAGAGCAGCTGCTCCATATATTCAGGCCATTTGCCTGCCTCAAACATTCAAGCAGTTTCTGCAATATCTGGTAATCAGTCACACATTTTGTATCAAGTTAACCACCCCCCCCAAAAAAAAAGGTAAAGAGAGTACGTTGTGCTATGGCTTATTGTAAGTATACACTTGCTTTGTTTGCTTGGTGGGTTAGGGTGCATTTTTATGTACTTACTGAGAACAGTGAAATGCTGCTTATTTTTTAATCAGAATACTTTTGCTCTTGGAAACGTAGATCTTGAAGTGTCTCAAGAGATATCTCAAGTTATCAAACAAACCCCCAATGATCCAATGCACCTTAACATCTCACAAACATGCTGGAGAGACACAAAGAAGCCTGCAAGCATGCACCCTCAAGTGCACAACTTTCATGCAAATGTTAGGGCACTAACAGTAATATACTTGAGTATTTGCATTTTTACTGCTTCATTCTTACACTTCATTTCATTTTTGAGAAGACTACCGTATTTTTTGGTCTATAAGTCGCACTTTTTTTCATGGTTTGGCTGGTCCTGCGACTTATACTAAGGTGTGACTTATATATTAAAAATTAGGTGTGACTTATATATTAAAAATTTATGGTAATTTCACGTCATGTGTCTATTTTTATCAGTATCTGCTACTCCTGGTACCCCTGTACCATGAAAAATTTTAAATTTAAATTTTAACTTGTAAAGAGAACTGAGAAAAACTGGGCACAAATGCCCCCAAAAGGAAAATCATATTCTGCAGATTGGAAGGTGCAAGTTGTGAAATATGCAGATGAAAACAGTAATCAAGCAGCAAAAAGAAAGTTTGGAGTCTCCAAGAAACTAGTGAAGGACTGGCGAAAGGCAGAGGATACTCTAACTGCAATGAAGAAAAACAAAAAAACAACAAACGCGGGCTAAAAGCTAGATGGCCACAGCTTGAGGGACAAGTTTACAAATGTATGCTTGAACAACGTGCTGTTGGGAGAGTTTTGTCAATGGTGCAGTTACGTTTCTACGCCCAGGTAGTTGCTAAGGAGATGAATATAAATGACTTAATGGGATTTTCATTGGATTTAGTGATTTGAAATGAGAGGGAATGTTTGGTAAACTTCCTATGCCATGTTGTTTCTGCTGAAGTTTTCTGAAGGGCAGTTAATATGTTACGCTAATTAACACAGCGCGCACCTATTCAGATTGTTGTTCTCTATTCTATTGTTATTACTATTGTCACGACCCTGCGGTACTGTTTAAAGTGGCGGTCGGGAACCTATGGCTCTTCCGGTGATGTCATATGACTCCCAGACAATTTTGAGTTGAAAAAAAAGGTTTAGAACTGATTTTAAAGTACTTGTGATATTTCTTCATAATACTGTCATTTTAGTGAACAGAAATTAGATTTGAAAATAAATTTCACGGGTCACCTGTTGGTCAGGTCGGGAACCGCTAGCTTCCGAGAATGTCCGGGTCATTGTAAAGGTGAAGAAATCAATTTTATCAGATAGCCAACTAGTTTATCCTTGTAATAGAAAATATGGCAAACAGAAAAAAAGACAATAATCATCGTGCATTCCAGGGTGCGTGGACAAAGGAATTTGCATTTGGATCTGCGGGATGTCTAATATGCAGTGATAAAATCGCATCGATGAAACAATCAAATATAAAGTGTCACTTTGAACAAATCCATGCAGCGCCAGAAGTCACAGTAAAAGCAATTGATATTTAATTTATTAGACATTAAAAATACTATATGGCTCTCAACTACATATATTTAGAAATATTTGGCTTTTATGGCTCTCCCAGTCAAAAAGGTTCCTGATCCCTGGTATAGAGGAATGTTCAGAGTTCTGTGATTTCCTTCTAGCTGTGAATGTGTTTTGGGAGGAGAAAGAGCGCTGAGATGGAGAAGAATAAGTTGAGCCGCTGTTGCTTCATTGTTAGGATTATTCTAATAAAGATAAGGTTTAACCAGCAAATCATCATCGTTGGGCACGACATTACACTGTAACTTACCTTTTCAAGGTGAAATGTCTAAAATCAGAACCCAAGAATGGGCTCTGATTTTATCAAATAAATTTCCTTATATATATTTTTTTCTTCTTAATTATGTATATTTTAACTGGTGCGACTTACTGTGACTCACAGTCAGAAAATACGGTATATGTGTAATAGGTCCGGCCATTGGACTTGACAGATACCGTTCATATAAAAGAATACATTCTTGAAAGTGTTTGTTTTATTTTCCTAAAAACTATTAAGGCATTTGCTGAATGTCCATTGTAAAAATAATCACTTTAAGCATAGACATTTTTTGGGGGGAATTTAGAACTTTTCTATTTCCTTTGGTGATCACAGGGAGCACTGACAGGTGGACCTGAATGCAGGAATCAGGCATAACTTAAGTATGAAACAGGAACATTTCAGTGATTTAATAGAAAAACAAGGAACAGATGGCAGGACTTGAAAGCAGACAGGGAGGTGGCGAGTGGTAGCAGGGAAGGCATGGCAATGCATGATGAACTGATAAGAAAGAAGTAAAATAGAAGAAACAGACAAAAATAAAAAAAATATATAAGTCCTCACAGCGGCAAAAACATGTGAAAGGGAAAACACTAGTTGTCCAAAGAAAGTAGTCAGAAAAGATCATTACACCTAAAATTATTCAAAATAGGTCAGATTCCACTCTGCTTCTGTTTTTCGCAATTAACGCGACACAACACCACAATAATGTTTATGTTTCTCTAACAGGATTATAGAGTCAACATCTTCCTGCGACAGCGCTGGAACGATCCCAGGCTGAAGCTACCGCAAGACTTCAAGTCCGACTCACTCACCGTTGACCCCAAGATGTTTAAGTGTTTATGGAAACCTGATCTGTTCTTCGCAAACGAAAAGAGTGCAAACTTTCATGATGTCACCCAAGAGAACATTCTGCTTTTCATATTCCGTAATGGAGACGTTCTTATTAGTATGAGGTAATCTTAGCAGTTGTTGTTGTACACTACTTTTTTATCCAGTGTATTTTTTATTCATCCCTCCATCCATCCATCCATATATCGATTGATCCATCCATCCATCCATCTTCTGCCGCTTATCCAAAGCCGGATCACGGGGGCAGCAGCCAGAGCAGGGAAGACTTCCTTCTCCTCCGCCACACGGTCCAGCTCTTCTGGGGGATCTCAAGGCATTCTCAGGCCAGCTTAGATACATAGTCTCTCCAGCATGTCCTGGGTCTTCCTTGTGGCCTATTCCCAGATGGACATGCCCGGAATACCTCCCCTCGGGAGGCATCAAGGAGGCACCCTGACCAGATGCTTGAACCACCATCATCTGACTCCTCTCCATGCGGAGTAGCAGCAACTCTGTTCTGAGCTCCTCCCGGACGGCTAAACTTCTCATCCTATCTCTAAGTGAGAGTCTGAACACCCTGTGGAGAATTTCATTTCGGGCACTCGTATCCGCAGTCTTGTTCTTTCGGCCCCTACCCACAGCTCGTGACCACAGTTGGGGGTAGGAATGTAGATCGACCGGTAAATTGAAACCTTTGCCTTCTGTCTCAGCTCCTTCTTCAGAGGAGCACCGATCCGCCTTTCGATCTCCCACTCCATCCTTCCCTCACTCATGAACAAGACCCCGAGATACTTGAACTCCTTCACTTGGGGCAGGATCCTCTTCTCTTCTCTCAAGCTCTGACACCGGTCATACAGGGACCGAACAGCCCGTATGACGGGGTTCGGTACCTAATATTCCCGGAGCACCCCCCTCAGGATTACCCGTGGGACACAATTGAATGCCTTCTCTAGATCCACAAAACTCCCATGCTTCCTTGAGGACCCTGCGGAGGGAATAGAAATTGTCCACCAGTCCACGGCCAGGACAAAAACCGCACTGCTCCCCCTGGATTCAAGGTTCAACGACCCAGTGGACCCAAGTACCACTGAATTGACCTTACCAGGAAGACTGAGCAGAGTGATCAGCTTGTAGTTGTGTAGTTGGAGCACATCCTATGCCGGGACCACGCTGGTCTGCCGGTCCAACCACGCTGGTCTGCCGGTCCAACGTCTATGCGATGCTGCATAGGCGTGTCAGCCAGGAGAGCCCTACAACAGCCCTACAACATCGAGAACCTTTGAAGAACCCTGGGCAGACCTCATTTACCCCTGGGACCCCGCTACTAAAGAGCTTTTTGACTGCTTCAGCAACTTCAGCCCCGGAAATAGATGTGTCCGTTCCAGAGTCCCCCAGCTCTGCTTCCTCATTGGAAGGCATTTTGACCTCAGAAGTATTCGTCCTTTGTCTGGTCCGTCACTTGGGACCTGTTTGCACAGGGACATAAAGCCCCCGACAGCATAGCTCCTAGGATCACTGGGACGTGCAAACCCTCCATCATGATAAGGTGGCATTTCATGTATTTTTCGTGTTAGTGTTTTTTGCATTGGTTACTTTCTTCTATTCTATTCTATTCTATTCTATTCTATTCTCTGGGGGCGGTGTGGCGCAGGATGTAGAGCAATTGTCTTTGGGACTGAACTTCCCTGGTTTGATTCTCGGCTTTTCCTTCTGTGTCATAGTGTTGTTGAGCAACACACTGAACTCCTAACTGTTCCCCTGGCGCTGGTGGACGCCATACTTACTGCTCATGGTTCATCCATGATGGGTTAATTGCAGAGACTGAATTTCCCCATGGGGATTAATAAAGGATAAATTATTACTCTATGAGAATATTCAGTGCTAACAGTAGATGTCAAAAAGTGGTGGGGTTAAAGGGAGTGGTGTGGTACAGGTTCTCAGCTGCTCTTAGCCAATCTGTTTTTGAGCGAGACGATGAAGCGTTTTTTTTATACTTCTTTATAAATAAAACAATATTTGTAACTATAATAGTAGTGAAATTGTGAATGAATAACTGATCTAACTGAAGTAACTGCAATAACTGCAATAACAGCAAAAACAGCAAAAAAAAACAACAACAATAATACAAAAATTGTAATTTGTTTATCCCTCACAAAATGCATCACATACTGCAGAAATCTAATGTTGTAAAAACCCCAGGCAGCAGGCCTGAGAAATGCAAAGAAGTTTCTAAAACAAAAACAATAAAGGAAAAAAAAAACAACAAAATTGTATTTGTTTTTCCAGGTTGTCCATCACCCTCTCTTGCCCTCTGGATCTGACGTTGTTCCCCATGGACACACAGAGGTGTAAAATGCAACTTGAAAGCTGTGAGTCCTTCAGAAATCTAATCAACTTTGAGACTGGTCTTATGAATTTATGAGCTAGGGAAATATCTAAATGTGTCTTTGAATACCAGAGTTGTATCATGGCAAATCAATTTATTTTATTTTACGAGAAACACGTGTCTCTGCCCAGTAAAATATCTTATTGTAACTTTCTTTTTTTCTTCACTGCTGCTTGCCCTTGTGAATTTAATTCACGGGCGTCAAATAGCTTTTGTTAATAATTTTGGTATGTTGTTGTCAAATGTAGGACCCACATGTGTTGTTTTGAGACTGTTTCATGCATCTCTGTCTTTCAGTTGGCTATACAACGGACGACCTACAGTTCATGTGGCAGACTGGAGACCCGGTGCAAATGGACGCCATTGCTCTGCCCCAGTTTGATATCAAACAAGAGGATATTGATTATGGAAACTGCACCAAATACTATGCAGGAACAGGTGAGTTTTCTTTTCAAACCTATAGGTCAGTAAAAAGAAGATATATTTATTCCAAAATTTCTTTTATTCCATCAAAGGCACCCTGAAATATTTTGAGACATAGCAGTAATGCAACTAATATGAAAGCCAAGATTGAAGTTTTTATCTTTCGGACATCAGCTGTGGGATTTCCTTTCATCAATTTCCATCTACAATTCTCTCTGATTCCAAAATATTTTGTTATAGAAGGGCTCAAAGCTATAGCATCCTCATTAAGTTTATATCCCCAAATGTATAGATGAGCCTGACCAGAAAGTTTTATGTTTGCCTTCTTTGTACTTCAAATATGAATATGATTACATCTTGGCAAGATTAAGATGAAGATCATGATCCTGGCTAATATTTATTGCACGTCATCATTACAACATAATGTTGGCATCCGACTTAGTTGCATCATGGTCAGCTCTGTTTGGGAAGATTTTTTGGATTGCTTTGATTTACAGATTAAACCTTTCATATCATACACAGCTGCCAGCAATCTTTAGCTGCATGCTCTTATCTAACAAATACTAGATATCTTAATTTTTCTCCCAAAGGTTTTTTTTTCTTTAACTCTGCAGTCACCTTGCTTTTCGATAACATCTTAACAGCACGCAGTATGGAATTTCCATTGTTTTATATTGTTCACTGGAAAGATATGCGATGTCTGAATACTGAGGGTCAGATGTATGCACAAGGTTGCACACTGTGTCTGTTTATTTGAAACTGGGTTTAATATATTTAACCTGCATCGCATCAAGAAGTCATCTCATTGCCCTCTAGCCTCAATTTAAACTTTTGCCCACTCAGTCTTATTCTGTGGCTCAAGCCAAAAAAGTGTGCTGAAAGGACACACACGTTACAAGCAACTCAGAAACTGACATATGCTAAAATCTGTCATTAAAGAGTAAATTGCTGGAAGCCTATAACAATGGACCTTGACCTGGATGACTGAATATTCACAGGAGACTAGGAACCATACAAGAACTAAAAAATTAAACATAAAAAACAAATGAACAAACAAACAAATAAACATACAATATACACACGTATCACAGTGATATGAATCAATATACTGACTAACCTTTAATGACAGATTTGAAAAACAAAAAATACTCATCTTTTTAGTCATATTAACATAGACATATAAATTTGACTCTCCAAATTTATAAAATAAAATAATATAAATGGCATTCAAAAGTACTTATCCAACTTTTAAAATGTTCATTTAATGAACAGAATAGAATAGAATACAATAGAAAAGAATATTTGGATATGGAAAATACAGTTAACTGCAACTAATGTTCTGTACAGAAGGCTAATAGTCATTTCTAATATTGACCTCTTGTCCATAGTTGGATTTTTACATGACCAATATAAAACAACACTACAGTATTTAAAACATCAACATGTTAATAGTATATGGTGTACATAATCACCAATAGACAAAATGCCCTCTTCTTAAATGTTTAGTTTCAAAATCAGGAGATCTGTGTGTAGACATATACTTCAATATTTATATAAAATCTGTGATCATTAAATGTTTTTCATTGCTGTAATGCAATGTAATGTGTGCCATGCATGATTTTGATGCAAGTACAATCTGTGTAACATGAGACAGACAATAGAAATTAAAATTACTTTTCAAAATGCATGTTTATTTATGTAGACTGATGAAATGTCGTCCTAAAGTACTAATATGGTCACTAAGACTCATTAATTGTTTTAATTCTCTGTTGTATTAAAGCAATTTGATCTGTGCCACTGAAGAGCCAAAATGCAGCATCCAGTAAATCAGGCTAGATGATTTTGTCAGAGATTTTGGGTGGTGGTAATTCAGATGGCTTTAACTCAAAACATTTCGGTGGATTAAACATACAGCTGAAATAAAGTGAATACAAAAAAAGACAAACAATAGTCACAGTGAGAGAGACAACATTTGCCGACGCAGATGCGATGACCTCAGCGCTCTCACACGCGAGAGACACACCACTGGCAGTGAGTCAGCCCTTGAACAGGTTGCCATGGCAACATGGCAAGACATAAAGATCACCTCTGTGTACGGCTGCTTCAAACCTGCTCTGTGACACAGGCAGCTCTTATATGCCGTGCAGCTCAACCCAGAGATCCCCAGTCAACTTAAAAATTACTCAGACCCAACCACTTTACATCCCTTTGGAAATCCTGACTTCCCCCGGGAGGTAGGAACATGATCCGGCTTTGGGAAGGCTCATATAGATTTGTATCCTGTGCTGGGTTAAAATCAACTAATTGAATGTTTGCCTCCCAAGATGACAGATATGTTAAAAGTGATGTTTAATGCAAACAAATCCATGCTGCAGAGAAGAATAATATGCCCTTTGATGGATGGACGGCAATCTGTGAGGGTTTAACATAATTCGATAGCGTTATTTTATGGGTTCCAGACAGACCTTGTCTCAAATTGGCAGTTCTGTGAATTCAAGAGAAACATGAAATAGTAATGGAATTTTAAGCAACAATATTTTGGCCTAAAGATGTTGTGGAAAAAAAAATAACAACAGGATCCAGGTACAAGCTCCACAAATGACCAGATTGCATTTTTTTTTAATAATAATGAAATGGCATATAATGACATGCATAGTGAGTACAAATGCATGTAAACCTTGAACACAGATAACCAGACTTTTCGAAGAGTCTGTGCATCTGCAAAAGATTTCATCCTAAGCGGCCGGTGGGGGTGCACTTACAAACTAAAATAAATTAAAAAATACTCATATAAGCCTCAGCTGCTGTATTTGGGTTTTATTTCAGTGAAATATATTTTGAGATCTTGCTTTATGTTACGCTTCACCACTTGCTTGTGTTAGACAAGCAAACAGGTTGAAACCTCACAAGTCGGATTCTCATCTTATGGTCACATGGTAGGAAAAAAAAAAAACGCATTTTATTCGTAAACCAGGTAGACAAATAGCAAATGAATGACATCCTCAACGGTCAGAGGTGGTTAGTTGGAAACAAGTCAGTGTAACTGACTTAATTCATGTACTGCAACCACACACTCTGGATTCCGTGCTTTAAGATGACCAATGGTGATCAGCTACAACTCAGCATTGTATGAGTGGTGACCCTGTCTTTTATTGCAGAAATTCGTCATTCTATGTCTTTCACCTCCTTTCCTCTTTTTTGACATAGGTTACTACACTTGTGTAGAGGTTATCTTCACCCTCAGGCGACAGGTCGGCTTCTACATGATGGGTGTTTACGCGCCGACTCTACTCATTGTTGTTCTTTCCTGGCTGTCCTTTTGGATCAACCCTGATGCGAGTGCTGCGAGGGTTCCTCTGGGTAAGGACTGTTCTTAGCGTATCGATCAAATACGCCATCTGACACTTATCAATAACCACATGTACACAATCCCTTTGGTTTTGTGCTTGGTTGCGTTGATGATAGATCATGAAAGGAGGACAAACTGTAGTGTGTTTCATACCGAGGTAAAAAGGTGTATGAAAATTTGTGGCTCGTCAAGTCGAAACTGCTCTCGAGAGATATGTATGTTTTAGGGATGACTCACATCACGACCTTAATCATCTCAACCAAGACTCCATCAGTCAGCCTGACAGCATGAAGGACTTTATCTATCATGGATGAGGCTATGCCCAGTGTGGGTTTGTACGTGATTTATCACTGAATATAACTGTAATTGACCAATGTGATTCATAAAAGTGATGTTTTTCTGTCATGGAGCTGTATCAGTTTGGAATCTGACCAAGGCTATTAAATGCAATGTTTGCGCCTTTGCTCGCTATAATTGTCACTGACCAAATCCAAATCTCAGCTCATTGGTTCAATTCCCTCATGCCAGTCCTTCATCTGTCAACTAAGTCACTTTGAATTACAGAACAGTCTGACAGCCTGTCCTGATTCAATTTTGCTCAACAATTCTTTTTATTTGGTCATTGAATTTTGATGTGATGCCTGATGCAACATACTCAGCTTTTCAGAGCCCAAATTGAAGGTCATCTGTGATATGGCTCCTTGAATTAAATCAGTGTTCAAGCGTGTGGGTTATAAATTGCAGCTATAGGAGTGAACAAGTTCAAGAGCAGAGGTTGCTTAGGAGAGAGCCAATATGCCAACATGACACACTTAACTGAATTGATGAAGAGGTGGGCAAAGAGTGTTGACTGTGTCTAGCTTGAAGAGACACCACTTAGATTACCAGGACGTGAGTCTGAGCCCTCGGGGAGATCTGAGAAAGACTCGGCAAGGACCAAAGCTGGTGAAAAACACACGGACGAGAGCTTGAGGATGTCTCTCGTCTTAACATTTTGGCACAGGAGCACCGTCTCTGTCCTATTATTGAAAGGAACAGATCTCCAAGAGGACTTGTTAGCTCCCCAGTGTGGGAGATAAGTAGCTTGGAGTTTAACCAGCGCTCAAACTCAAACTCATTCAGTTGGTTTGCAAACTCATGCTTAAACATTTGCTTTATGTCTGTTAAAGGTTAAGAATGTTAGGATGTACCGATCACAAAATTTTGAAGTCTTCAAGTTTAACATTTATTTGGTTAATTCTTGACGCATGATAATATTCTAGGAATTTCTCAATTCGTTTTTCAATCATGTGTTGCTCATTTCTATGTATATTCTTTCACATCTATAAATTTGCTTCTCGTCTTTAGATGACGTGATTTCAGGTCATTTCTGATTTTCACCGAAATGTGAATGTGTGCTATCTAACTCATAACCTGTCTTGAATGCTTTAAATAAAGGCAAGAGAAGAATTTAGCATACATTCACACATACAGTATGTAATGAATGTATTTACGTACGGATGATATAAGTAATCAGAAAGCCCGATATCCAATACAAATCAATACGGTTTATTGCCCAGATCTACCATTGTTCTCCAATGTTATTTTGTGCTTCACACATTTTAATCCACGTGTCTTTTTTGCATGCTCAAACCTAATATGGGTTTTGGTGTAATATGTCATTGTCACCTATTTACAGCACCACACAGGCACCTCTGTGAATGCTGGGCTGCATGAATAAGAAAATCCATTGTTATCCCTCTCCAAACCCCCACCCCCTTGTTTCATCCTCCCTCCAGTTCTTTATCACCACTTCCATCCCATCATCACCCATATTCCTCTTGGAAGGGTCCTCTGACTCCTCTCTAAATGGGATCAGTCCAGGTCAGTTGACACCCAGGTGTGGGACTACTCTCATTTCTTGCTACAGTGTGTGTTCATGTGTGTCTGTGCATGCAGAGTGTGTGCCTGGACTGCCCATGTGTTTATCTGTTTGCCCATATATTCTTCTATGGCCATAATCTTATTCAAAAAAAGGTAATATGAATAAATTTGGTTTAAAATGACACTACAAAAATACCTTTTATTGTTATTCAGCGTGCAGTTAATGCAATTTGAGTGTGTCATTGAGTAACATTGTTTTTAAATGGCTGCCTCTGTTCAGCGATAACATGTGAGTCTCCATAATGACAATGATGCCTTTCAAAGATTTCTTTATGTTCACTGAGGAAAGTGCAGTTTGATTAGAAAATCCGAACCCTTCGTGAACCCTTCCTTTATGAGGCCTGCAGGAGAAACCCATCAGTCATAGAAGTGTATTTATTGCATCCAAGAAGCATTACAATAAAGTGGCCAGAGTTCTTTGTTAAGAGTTGCTGTAGTTATTTCTGCTTTGCTCGAGTGCCACTGTGGAGGAGGAATCTCCAGTCCTGTCTGCTACCAGATAGAAAGAAAAAAAAATCCAAATAAGTTGATTAAATAATCATTTTCTCCAACATCGTACTGGCTTACGGCAATGTTGGATGGGCACTTCTTTTAGGAAAAGACTCATATAGTTTAATATTCTACAGGGGATGCTGTCTATTTGTCACAATGCAGCTCTGGTCTCAACTCAAACCTGCTCCGCATTTTATTAAAAAGACCAAAAATCAGCAATGAATGATTCATCTGATTTGCTACCTTGTTTACTTTATTTGATCAAATACAACATTTAAATGAAAGTGTTACAAATACTGGTCAGTATTTACCAGTTGCAATAGCAGTTGCAATAGCATACGCTATTTCATTTAGTGTTTGTGTGCACGTGTGTTCATGTACGGCTGCTTACGGTTGCGTGTCATGGAAAAATCTGTTCTTGTTGAGGCGGGTCTGTCTGTGGATGGATTTTTTTTCCCCACAACAGTGTCATAACCTTGGGAGATCAATCATAAAACTTTACGATTCTATTTGAGGTCAAAATGAAGGCCAGGTTTGATAGTTGGTGTTGTCCGAGCAAGGACAAACACAGGACGAGGAAATGAAGAAAAGGGCCACGGATATTGTGTTTTGTGTTTTACAAATTTGAAAAGTTTTCCCTCTGTTGTGGCACATACAGTGATGTGCCTTTATTGAGACATATAGCATTTGCTCTCTTCGGGGGGGACCTTCTATTTTTGATTTGTTTTTAATATATCCAATTGTAGTCCACTTTGGCAGACTGACAAGGGTATTTGTCTTTCTTGTCATTACAGGCATCCTCTCTGTTCTCTCCCTGTCCTCTGAGTGCACATCCTTGGCCTCCGAGCTGCCCAAGGTCTCCTACGTAAAGGCCATCGACATCTGGCTCATTGCCTGCCTGCTTTTCGGTTTTGCCTCGCTGGTGGAGTATGCCGTGGTCCAAGTAATGCTCAACAGCCCGAAGCGCATTGAAGCCGAGAAGGCCAAGATAATATCCAAGGAGAAGGCGGTGGGAAGGAGCCCAGCTGCCCGGAACAACACCGTCAATGGGACGGGCGGGACGCCACTCCATGTCAGCACTTTGCATGTCAGTTTGCTGGATTGATTAAATGCATGTTTGTATTTGTGTGTATGTGACTTGAGGAACTGATTATGGCAACAGCATGTCATCAAACCACCATTATTGTGCCATTATTGTATGAATGGGTGTGATTGTGTTTGTGTGTTTAGATCACGTATAGCGGCCCTTTTCCAAGAGCAATTAGGTAAAGATCTGCACATGCACACACGTACGCACACACACACACACAGACAAAAACACACACACCAGTGATGTGCGGTGAGGTTTATGGCTGGTGAGGCAGGAGAAGTGCGTGCCTCACTTAGTGGCTCTTTGCTGCTATTTTATGATCGTTCAGCACAAGAAACCAGTAACACACATCCAGTTGTTGACAAAAAAAACACTACATTGGACATGTAGTTCATTTAGCAAAAAAAGTTTAAACATTTTAATCGTGACATACAAAGAGAAGGCAATGCGGTCTGAGTGCAGAGCATGCTAGCAGTCAGCTGTCATTGCGCAATCTACGCTGAGGCTCAACTGTCGGCGACCTCACTGCATGTCTCTTCTCAGTATTCTAATGGTAAATGTGAAAACCCAGCGATCCAAAGCTGGTGAAGTTAAATGAAAAATACCTCTATCATGCAAACCAATCAGATTTAATTATTTTTTTTCATGTCTCATTTTATTCTTTCCAAAATTGACAAGTGAGGCACGGCCTCTCCTGCCTCTCATGATCGCACGTCACTGACACACACTAATATATATATATATATATATATATATATATATATATATATATATATATATACACAGATACATTGATACAATTTCAGGTATTATTTTTTATATTTTTCATCCAGATCCAGATTGTATCACTTCAGCTTTTAGACCCGCTACAAAAAAGTGGGTCTTGTTTGACAAAACACAATATGAGAATAATATTCAATTTTTGGTTGACGTGGCCAAAGACACGTAACGATACTTTGATGCAATAATGCAATCGATTATGCTATTGATTATACCATGCATCATGGTAACACGAGCTTTGATTGGTGTCTGAGATTTAGACTGTGGAGAGAAGGGGGCAAAAAAGTCAGGTGCTAAAACCAAAAACGTACTTCTAATACCGAGCAGGGATGACAGCGGTAGTTGTGAAACTAGACTTGATTGTATGAATCGTCAATGAAACACAGATCTCAGTGTTTTGTTTAAATTCTATAATATCACATTGTGGGTATTTTGAAAAATATGCTCTCCTAATAAGATGATTAAGTAGTGTCCGCTTTAAGGTATAATCTTGATTGTTTACAGAAGGCGTTATAAGTCTCCTGACCACTGCTGACGTATTTACAGCACACTTCAAGAATTCACTGGGGTACAGAGGCAGATGAAACCTTTTTGTTTTGAAGAGCAATATATGATGTTTTGATGTTACATCCATCCTCAACAGAGTCAAGAAGCAGCAGAGAAAGGCTGCAGTCGTGCTAATAGGCAACCAAAATTCATCATGTGGGCAGCCAAGGGTGCTGGTGCACACATTCAACCAGCATCTGCCTTCTACCAATGATCATTGTGATTTGGTCTCCAATAACTCTCCCACTTTAAAACAGCCATGTAAACAATATGCTGCAATGTCAAATATGCCTGAAAATCATGTACACCCATCAATAACAGATAGAAAATAAGCTTCCATTAGAAGATCACTATAAATAACCCTGGAGAAAACATTTATGTGGAGAGCAGTTATCAGTCAAATGGTTTTCTCAGATAATTATCTCTGGACATTAAAAGGAATATGTGAGTCACTAGAAAACATCTGTTGATCAATGTTTTATTTTGTGTAAAGAGAGAGAAATTGGAAAGCTTGTGTGGTCCAGAAAATTCCGAAAAATTGGAGGATTCATTAGGAGGTCATGTCCTTAAAATTATTTGTTGACATGTGGAGATTATTATAGACTATTGTCATCCCCCCCCAAAATTCAAAATAAAACAAAAGAGCACTTCGAAAACCCTCATTATAGATATAATAGATGCCAAAATATGAGCACTTATGGAAGTCTTTGGTGGTACAAAACAAGTGGTAGTCTTTTTCAGACTAAATATCTTGAAATATTCACAAAAGGAGCCCTGGATCCATGTTTTTGAGTTCCATTGAATTTTTCCCTCCAGCTGCTACACGTGATTATGCCATTCACCTATATAACACAAGTGTTCTTTCGAACATTCGTACTCTTGAGACATTGGGAACCGTTCAGGGTCCCTCTCTTGTTCAAGGATACTTTACATGGCCTCTAGAGGACTCATGAATTGAATCTGAGCCACCTGAGCTTTCGAGTTCCCGGTTTGTTCCATAAATGCCCCTTCCTGGTTTTGAAAAATAAGATTGCAGAGTCCAAAATGACCAAATTCAGACTTGTTCCGGGGAACATGTTGGGCAACAATGTTGGTTACATCCACTTGGTTTACAGGCCCTGTGATCCGTGCCTTAAATTACCCTGCATGGCAATCTAATCTAAATGCAAAAGAGCAAAATCCAGTGATTAAAATTGGCAAGGTTCTGCTGCACACACACACACACACACACACACACACACACACATACACACGCACACACGCTCACATTCCCATCAGTCATGCAGTAGGTTGAATGGGTCTTCCAAGGGTACATCTTCTTGAAATTCATTTATCTCTGAATCTATGTATCACTAAATTGGCATGCCAGGGCTATTTTTTTTTTTTTTTTACATTTTTGATTTATTGATTTATTGATTTATTGCCATCTGTTTACATTTACACAAACAGCAGGCGATTATGGAGTATGAAGTTGGCATTTACCAACTAAAATTTGTAAATACATTTATATCTTTCCACAGTCCAAATTATGTTGTAGGAGAATTACACAGAAGTTTGAATGAAAGCATATATATAATGTATCCATATTTTGCCCCGTAATCAACTGGTGACCTGTTGAGGGTGAACGCTGCCTGTCACCCAATGACAGCTGGGCTCGGCTCCAGCTTCCCCGACTGCAGGATAAGCAGTATAGATTATGAATGTATGAATGATGATTCCTGCAGTTTTGGTCATGGAGCTGTGCACAATCATCCATCCATCCATGCATTCATTTTCCGCCAGTTATTCTGGAAACAGGTCACAGTGGCAGCAGAAGGAGCATGATAACCCAGATGTCTCTAAGACACAGACATTTTTGTTCCTTCTGAGGGACAGTAAGACATTCTGAGGCCAGATGAGATATCTAATCCCCCCCCCCGAGAGTTCTGAGTTGCTTACGGATATTCTGCTAGTGAGACATGCTTGGAGTACCTAAAAATGGGTAGCACCCAGAAGGGATCCTAAATTGAATTGATTTGATTTAATAAGTCAGTGATATAGCACAAAAGATGACATACACTATTTATATTCCTCTGTATAAAAGCCACATGACTTCCATCCATCGTGGTCTAGACGTCATTAAGTAGAGAAGTAGGAAGAGGAGCTGACGTGGATTAAGCGATGATAATCTCATTTTTTTTTTTTTTTACAAAATTTTGAAGTAAGAAAACAGAAGCAAGCATATTGAACTATAGAACTTTCCTCAAACAGTGTCCACAATTTTCATGTTTTTCTGTCAGTTCAGTGAATGACCATATTTAATTTAGTCTGGAATGTTTCCAAACTCTGCGAGGAGAAATGTATTACTCCTTACTTTAAATAATATTATATACTGTAAGTAATCAAATGCACCAGCTACCTCAGCCAGCACTTTTGCAGTGACAGAGTGGCAGTTCTGATCTGACCTCTTCACTCCATCTCTCAGGCTGAGCCAAGCAAGTCTACGGGTTAAACTTATTCCCTCCACTTGTAGCTGCGGTCTCATTCTTTCGGTCATCACCCGAAGATTGTGAGGAAAGGTCAGGGGTCGGTACGTAAATTGCCTGGTAAATTGAAGGCTTTTCCCTCCGGCTCAGCTGCCTCTTTGCCACAACAGATGCCGGCAGAGCTTATAAGAATGCTGATGCTGCTCTGATCTGCCTGTCTTATTCAAGCTCCTGTCTTAGCAGAAGTATTCTTCAAGTCTTCACATTCATCTATGCGTACTTGTATGAATGCTCTGCATCAGGACAAACTATGAGTACACATTATGCGACTCCTCTGATCAGTCAATAGTGTTAGCAGAGAGTTTGGCTGGTGTCTATCAGAAGCAGAGGGACTTTGGCTCCAAGATCTTCTGCACAAAAAATTGTCTATGGCCACATTCAAGACTGAAATGTCATAATGACTCAAGTATCTATTATGGTGTGTATTTATTCTTATCATCTCTTATCATCCGTAGAGTTCGACCTGGTGTTCTTTGGGTCAGAGCTCCGTCTCGGGGGCTGCAGGCGGCGGATTAACTTTATTTCTCAATTTTCTCCGTTAATACCGTATGTTGCGGATTAATGCTGTTTCGAATGAAATCCCGCAGAATGTAATAACCGACTCTGTATTTCTTTATGTTGTTCTCCAGGTGGCCGAGACTCGCTGCAAGAAAGTGTGCACCTCTAAATCGGACCTACGGACCAATGACTTCAGCATCGTTGGCTCGCTCCCACGGGATTTTGAGCTGTCGAACTTTGACTGCTACGGCAAGCCCATCGAAACCGCTTCCGGTCTCGGGAAATCCCAGGCAAAGAACAACAAGAAGCCCCCTCCTCCCAAACCTGTCATCCCATCGGCTGCTAAAAGAATTGACCTGTACTCGCGAGCCCTTTTTCCTTTCTCCTTCCTTTTCTTTAACGTCATTTACTGGTCCATATACTTGTGATCGCCACTGACGCGTTGTGATATCCACTCCAACGAGTGCTTTACTATTAAATAAGTGGAGTTAAAAATGTGAATCTTACCTATGTTAAATGATTACAGAGATAGAAGGAGAAAATATTTATTCTAAGTATTGTAACTTTTTTTTTTCTTGAAATGGATATATTGAAATACTATAGAGACAAACTGTGATATTTAAGATTCTAACACAGGATTCCTGAGAGAGCTGCAATGAGAGGCCGCGTGTGAAGAAAACCTCAACGATTGATGGGTGAGCTAATCATGAAGAGATCTATTTAAGAGCATTTGTAAATAGCTATCAGAGTTTTTTTTTTTTTTTTTTTGTCTTTCTTCCTAGTGGGACTCTAACCCACAAGTCCAATGACATAATACATTTTACTTTTGCTCTTTTTCGCAAAGTGCAACATTATTATGACATTGCATGTAGAGAAAATATTGCATGTTATGCTAAAATATAGAGATATACAAAGTATTTAATAACTTTTATTATTCTTATCATTTGCTCTTGACGAGATATAGGTGGATATGTGAAAAACTATTCCCGGCCAGAAGGTCACGTGACACTGCCACTCCAAAACCTGTAACTGTTTTACACCTCCTACCTGTCATGTGTGCAAATGGGTCACCGTTGATCTGGTGACCACGTGTTTGTGAAATTTGCAAGCGAAGAAAAATAAATAATGAAATGCCTTTTCACAGTTTGATGTGATTAAACATGAACATGCTGATTAGAATTTTAATCACTGTACCTCTTCCTTGTGTGTGCATGTGGCCATAAATAGCATGAAAGCAGGGGCTTCAGCGACAATATGGAGGCGGATGTACGTATCTGCACCCTCTCCTTGCTCAGCAGGTATGTTTCCTGTACGTCACACAGCTGTTCCTTCCACCGAGGCTTGACCTCTTCCTAATCTACCTAACCAGATATCTATTATTCATGTAAACCTGTTTGGAAAAATGGCCCCTGACTGTCACTGCGAGACTTCTCATATGAATTGTGTCTCCTGCTAAATGAAGCAAGATAGATTTGGCCCTTCTGTCGTTTCAACCGGGTCGCGCCGCTGGTTAGGGACAAAGCGGCCCCTGAAGTGCTTCGCATCACGTGCAGACAAATTATGAATTTACCGGTAAACGTACCTTGATGGGAGCGTGGTTACAGATGTGGGGGAATCACTTCAGTCGCCCAGAAAAAATAGATTCAGATTGAGATGATGCATGGAGAATACAAATGAAGTGCCTCTAAAATCACAAATGACTGTTTTAAATGGCTCTCAGCCTCTGGTTTTATTATTTAATTTTTCACAAAATGAGAGAGATTTGGCATCGCAGTGCCCTCCAATGGTCGATTCTATATTTGTGTAACAACAAAATAATTAGATATGGAAATCATGCGTTGAAGGTGTCAAGATAGAGGTTATTGGATGAAACAGATAAGAGAAAAGATAGGCAGTTAAACAGACTATAGAGCAAAATAATCCACTGATGACTGATTTTCTTTGATACATAAGCAGGAGGCCAGTGGGTTGCTTGAATGCAAGCCTTACCCTGTGTGACTCATGTATATGTGTGCATGCACCACCCTTGCACCCTGCTAGTAGCACAGAGCGGTAACCTATATCACACCGGGTGATTTCTAATCCAACATGACCTCTCGCCAGGCCGCCACCCAGGCCACCTTACTAAACCACCTCGGCTGTCAGGCAATGATTAGTGGAGAAACAGTGAGGGAAGAAGCCACAAGCTCATTTACTGCGAGCCAAGACTTTTGCGCATCGGATTTTTGTTTTTCAGTCTGTTCTCTGGAAAAACAAAAGGGCTATTTAAATCAAAAGAAATGATGAAGCCCTCTAATTACTATTTTGAATGTTGTCTAATCTTTTTTATGGTAATCTAACTATGACTTTTGCTCTGTGATTATCTGATGTCCTGTTTGTTTACTTGCTGTTATTTCAGTAACACCATGAAGAGATTTTTTTAGGATTGTATCCAACTTTGAACAAAGGGCCATTTTCTGAATATCAGGACAGCCACAATTTTCGACTCCCCCAAGCTTTTCGGTGGCTCAGGTTTAGTTAGTGCTTGAAAGGTGGAAGTTTAAATAGTGGACAGGATGCCATTTCCTGGTAGAGGTCAAGGTGGTTAGAAGCTTGGCTCACTCCAAACTGAACCAATCTGTAAAATAAGCATTACTGCGGGTCCCATCATTTGAGTCAATTCGGCCCAAAAAAAGGGAAAAGATGGAGTGAAGGGAGACCGATGCATGAAATGCTGGAGCTGAAATAGCATTACTTGTGAAATGTCTAAAGGTGGAGGGAATATTGGGCCAGAAAGGTTTAAAATTTGTGGCTGTGGAACAATAAAGAAGCCCTGAAAATATGCTCCTTTTAGAATATAGTGCTATGCGTTCAGTTCAAATTATTTTTTTTTCAAAACTGTAAATTAAAGTAAATGAATGTAATCATTTCAAATGCAACTTTTACACTTTTAAACCAATCATTTGAAAGGATATGCATGGCCACGGGGTTTATAAACAGAGAACTAGGTAAACACACCGCTCAGCTGGAAATCTAAAAACTATCAAACAGCAAGGGGTTGGGAAGGATGTGTCATTTGGACAAAACCAGGGGGCAAAAATGCATATAATGGAATAATAAAAAAAAGTATTTAGTTTATCTATAATTAAAGAAATTAAGCCAAAAATATTCAACATGACTCACTCCTTCTCATTTTGTTTTCTAATTTTCATCTGCTTACTTGGTGCAATTTATAACAGGATATAACTATATTACAGTATTATCTCTGGTAGCATATGTTGGCTTTTTCACAGGTATTGTATTTTCTTTATTTCATATGTATATATTTATATATTTTTAGTAGTATGTATGTATATATGTATTCACACACATATATTTATATGTGTGTGCATGTGTGTTTGTGTGCATGCGTGTGTGCTTGTGTGTAGGTGTGTATTTCCTTCTCTAAGATCCATCTAAATAGGGAGGTGTAGGTGATTGATCCACACTGCTTTGGAAGCTTGCATCTAATTTTAACTTGGAAACAGTTTTCAAAGGTCAAACGAAAACAGGGCTCAGGGTGACACTGGTGCACACTCACTGCCATTGACAGCGGCTGATACAGTCAAAGTATTCACTCTCAGCACTCTGTCTGACCCTGGGACTGATCCTTGCAGGTTTAAATCCCCAGAAGTGCCCTAATGACAGTAGATGCTTGGCTTAGCAACTTCTGCATGTCCCAAGGCCTTGTTATGCATTCATACCGCCGCTCTGTTCGATGCTGAAGTAGCGTCCCCAAGTCACCATGCAGCTCCTTTATTTATTTTTTTGACAAATAAATGAATAAATAAATAAATTTAAATTATAAATTAGCTAATTGATAAATGGTTAAATCTAATATGTTGTTAATTTTACCGTAAAATTATTCAGTTACAGGGCACAAGCTGTTCATGGTGTTCTGCCCAAGAAAAGTGTTAATGAGATTTACAAATGATTTATAGATAACAAAGTCTCATATAAAGAAACTTTTGATTTGAAAATTACTTTCTTCATGAAGTCACAGATCATTGTCTATATTGTATATTATTTTATGTTTATTTAGTTTAGTTGTTTTTTTTTTTTCAATTTAGTTATTTAATCATCACCTTTTTCACAAAATAATCAGTACCTCACTACATGGTATTAATAATACTTAGAAAGTTCCAGAAAAAATGTGATTTATCAAAATATAGTAGAAAGATGGAACAACTTCAGACATGTCTTCCATTGGAAAGCCACTAATTACAGAACTGAAAATTAATCAATTTTTCACTCGGCCATTGAGGGAAAATAGAAACCCTTGGCAAAAACACAAATAAGACAACTGCTATATTATCTTTAACTTTTTCTAAATTTATTTTATTTTAAACAACCATACTTGGTGAGAGATTCCTGCTGCTTAATAAATACCACACTGTGATGACATGAGCAAAACTGAAACTGAATGCAATCACTGTTAATAGTAAATAGACGGAAGGAGAATTTCAGACCACCTGACCCAAAGAGATTAGACAGTAATAGATGTAGGATTTGATGGAATTCCTAAATTTAGTGGGGATTTGCGTTTGTAAAACCAAATTAAGAGTAACCCAATTTTTTATTCCTTTCGTCAAAGTACAGATAAGAAGTTAATTCAGCTCGAGACCTCAGGAACTTCATGGAAATGAACACAATAAGTACAGATCACCTTATAAAGTCAGCATTTTTCAGCATTTTCAGTTTTCAGCATAATCTTCATGTAAATTACGTGTAATTGAGTCAAAACCGTTCACAGGACAGACTTAATATTAGATATGGAGTAAAAACAAGCCAACAATGATATTTGGAAAAAAAATCAATCTTTCCCTCCTTGCTGCAAACCAACACTTTTTCGCTGGAAATAACAAAAGTGCAAACAATAAATAGATGTGAAAACATTCTCTGAAAGACCATTGCCTTCGTTTTTGCCCGATAGGACACCAAAATTACACCCATTAACTTGTAAAATATCTCTGCTCTCCCTCGTTTATTGAATAAATGGACTTGAATGTAAACACCCATAGCCGGCGATTCCGGCATTTTATTTTCATTCACTCTCATCTCATCCATGAAAAACTCATTCGCAGTGTTGTGACACTTACAGTATTGGGCATAACCCAGAGTGTGCTGCACAATAATCAAGCTGAAATTACATTTCAATCTTTCAACAGCTGAGTGTGTTTACGCAGAGAGGAGCCACCATGCAAGGTCAAACACACGATTACCATGTCTGAGCCTGCATAACATAATAGATCCAGCAAGTGAAAAAAAAAAAGAAAAACATGCCAAGTCATATCTTTGTTGTTAATCAGGTTTGTGTTGCACAATGTAAACCATGACATGGAGATAAGATGCATATCAATGTATGCAGCGATAGATAGATAGATAGATAGATAGATAGATAGATAGATAGATAGATAGATAGATAGATAGATAGATAGATAGATAGATAGATAGATAGATATCAACCTTTTGAATAAAGATCATCCTGTTAAAAATAAAGAAAATACACACAAATATCCCAAAAAGCCAGTTCTGCTCTCATCAGCACAACTGGGAAACTGTGTGTGACTCAGCTGAGACTAAAAGTAGCGAAAGTAAAATAAGGAAGACGGGAAAAAATCCCTCTGATCTGCATATCTTTGAGGGTGAAACTTTGTAAATGAGATTATAATAGGTTACAGAGATAATTAAATTATGATTTTTTTTTTTCAATTTGTTTATTTGATTGTCATCGAAACTGCATCTACTGTTTTAGAATGTTGTTGGCAAGTTTATTTTTATATTGAATTCACTCTTTAAATTCACAAGCAAAGAACAGATATTGAATCAATATTATTATTGTTATTGTTATTGTTATTATTATTATTAGTAGTAGTAGTAGTAGTAGTAGTTGTAGTAGAAGAAGTAGTAAACGTATGATCAGTAGTAGTAGCTGTAGTAATAACTGCAAACTCTATACATGGATTAATTTCAGTTATTTCTTATTTTAATATCATAGCATATCATATATTAGAATATATTATAATCGCGCAGCATGGTGGTGCAGTGGTTGGTACACCTGCCTAAAAAAAGAAGTTTCTTGGATCTTGTTTCCAACACAAGAGTCTTCCTGTGAGGGGTTTGCAATTTTACCCCCATGTCTGCATGGGTTTCCTTCAGGTTATCTAGTTTCTCCCACAGTCCATCAACATGCAGTAGGTTGATCGCAGACAATGCACAGCCTAGACATGTGAATGAGAGGATGAATGGTTGCATTTCTAGATATTTGGCCCCCGGGGGCAACTAGTGACCATTTACGGGAAAATCCTGCCTCTTCCCCACCGATGACTGGGATAGGCTCCATGCCAAGATGACCCTGACTTCCAAATAAGTGATATGGATAAAGGATGAATAAATTGATAATATATTATTATCACTACAATAATGATAAACAGAATCAGAAATACTTTATTAATCCTGGAGAGATCACGTGTCCACAATTGCTCCATAAAGAAAAAAAAGATAAATAAAAACACTGAGATGAAAAAAAAATTGAATACAATAAGGTTAAATATTACTTGCATGATAATAATAATAACAACATTAATAATAATAATAATAATTATAGTAAAAATAATAATGACAATAATAATAATAATGTGTTTTGTTCTTTTAGTTATTCTTAAATAATAGTCATGTAAAAAAGATAAATAAAAAAACACTGAGATAAAAAAACAATTAAGCACAGTAAGGACAAATATTACTTGCATGATAATAAGAACAACAAAAATAAATAATAATAATGCATTTTTTAATTTTTGTTTCCTCTATTTTTAAATAACCGTCGTTTAAAAAAAGATCAATAAAAACACTGAAATGAAAAAAAAAAGAATTAAGTACAACAAGGCCAAATATTACTTGCATTATAATAATAATAAAAACAACAACAACAACGACAATGATAATAATAGTTATTCAAATATAATATATAAACTCAAAAATAATGTGTTTTGTTGTTTTTGTTTCCTCTATTCTTAAATAATAGCCATGTAAATAGACTAAATAGACCAATTGGCTTTGCGTTTATAGTGACACCTGGTCATACTGTGTCATCCAGCATCTAGAATCATACTGATAGAATTGAAGATGGAACATGATGAATGAGGTGCTGCTTTCCAATAAACTTTAGAAGTGAGTTCAGATGTTTTTCTCTCCACGCGTGTAGCGAAGGTTTCTGCGGCTTCATGTGCTGTCCATGGTGCTGAAACTTGAATCGTGGCTCTACATCTCATTAGTTTGCTGCCAGACGGCGATCTCACACTGTCCAATGATTAATCTACATCTGCTGTGCAGGCTTGACATCAGACCCCTCGTCTCCATTTAACTGCCACTTACAAACCCTCGGTGGACGTGCAGCGGATTGGTATGCAGCAGGTGTAAATAGAAGCTGGATCAAATTAAAAAAAAAAAAAAATCATTTGAAAGTTGGGACTCAACAGTGAGTGTGATGGCCTCCAGCTGATGCACTTGATGAGATTTCTCAGTGTGAGGTGTTGATGGTCGAGGACAGGCGTGTATTCGGGAATTCAGGGAATGGCTTTGCTTCACATGTCTGACGGATTAAAAACTGCTCATTCTCCAGTTTTACATGGATCCATAGCAACAGCAACACTTGTAGTATTACACAGTAGTAATAGTAGTCGTGGTTGTAGTACTAGTACTACTGGAAGTAGTGAAATTATGGGACTGGGTTTTGACATACTGTGTAACATTAGACTGCTTTTGGCCAAAAGACAAAGACAGGAGAAAAAAAAGGAGAAAGATAAACAAGAACTACTTTGGTCTTTATTCTATATTTGTGCAAACATGAAACCGGGAAAGTATAAATAGATAATAAAAGATGGTGCAGTGGGTGGGAATCAATTCAAGAAGTCTCCCATGGTTGAACATTACATTTAAAGGAACAACGATTGGGGAATAAAACTGCTGTATAGACAAAACATCCCCAGAAATAACTGAAAAACAAAGAGAAATGACTCAAACAAGTGAAATTAAAGGATTCAAATGTCACTATTTGTTCTGTTTTCGAAAACACTGCTATCTTGTTTCATTTTATTCCAAAGCACCGCTGTGTCAGATACAACCACTACTACTGCCAGTAGCAGAAATAGTATTAATCGTAGAAGTATTAAAGTTAAGCTGAAATGTTAAGCTGGGAAATGGGTGATTTCAAATCATGTCGATCTGTTTTTTTTTTGTCTTTTTTTTTTACACATACAGAAATAAATGAAAATTAAAATGAAGTAAAAGAAAAGAAAATGATAGTATTACATTTTAATTCAAAAAATAGCGAAGTGGATTGTAAAAGCTGATGTCTGTCAGTCTGTCACAGGGAGACTGAAAAAAAAAATAGATATATAAAGAATATTGTATAATGTGTATCTTGTCATGAGGTTTTGTAAGAATGTTTGTGACTCTGTCAAAGAACCTGTTCTGATAAACGTTCAAAAAAAAAAAAAAAAAAAAAAAAGCTCCTACTTTATACAATTATGGATCGATTATCGAACGCTGATCGTCTCCCAGGAGGGAGCCGAAGCCCCCGTTCCGTCCGTTCGGAGCGACACTCGGCTCTTTCCGCCTCCTCATTTGCATTCAGCGCCGGAGGGTGTGATGCTGAGCAGAGGAGCGGAGACGCGCACTGTCCCTGCGCGCTCAGAGGAGGTTTCAGCTGCCGGCGGGAGGGGAGCGGAAGGAAGAAGAGGAACCCAACACTCCTTAGATTACAACCATTCCTCCACCAACACCGTGGTATTCACCACAGATCCATTTTTTCTTTCCTTTTCAATTATTCATTTTTTTTTTTTTGGTTTCCCCTCTCCGTGGCTGAAAGTCTCCCAATATGTGGCGGATCTAACGTCTCCCGAGACGACGAGGAATATCTGACTTCCCCTCCCTTTCCCTCCCCCCCACCCCCTACACCGTGGATGACACCTAGAAACTGTGGACATGCAAAAGATAGAGAATTTATCCGTTTCCTTGCTGCTAGTTTTATGGGGATGCGCGCTCGGAGGTTCGCCCAGCGTCCAGATCGGTGGGTATCTGTCACTTCCAGGGGGTGTTGGGGTGCACGATCGTCCGAATTATGATTGTGTTAGAAACAATGTGGGAAGATGGGGTGGAAGAAGAAGAAGAAAAAGAAGAAGGTAGAGCTTATTTCACTTGTCTTTCCAGGGGGGCTCTTTCCACGGGGCGCGGATCAGGAGTACAGCGCGTTTCGGATCGGCATGGTTCAGTTCGGAACCTCGGAATTCCGACTGACGCCTCACATTGACAACCTGGAAGTGGCCAACAGTTTCGCTGTCACCAATTGCTGTAAGTGACCGAGAAATAATCCGTCAGCACTCTGCCAATCATCTATTATTTTATTATTTTAGTAATTCATTTTTTAAATTATTTTATTATTTCCCTTTAGTATTATTATTATATTATAATTAATATTCTTTATCATTATTATTATTATTATTATTATTATTATTAACACCCCCACTTCTACTACTACTATTATTTATTTATTTATTTTTTTATTTATTTTTTTTTTGTGATCCAGTCGTGCCAGGTACGGCCGGTTTGAGACGCACGGTTGTCCGAAGCGCTCTGATAAATATTCTGTCTGCAAACATCACGACTGGGTGCTGGGCTGAGTTAAGGGAGCGCTGAGATCGTGCGGTGCGAGAGCAGGAGGGAGGAGGGAAAGTTGGTTTCCACAGTAACGGTCACATCCATCCCCCTCTTCTCCATTCCTTCAGATTAGGAGATCAAACGGGGCGCAGGCGACACACTTCTTCCTAACACCGGAACCCCTCCTTAAACTACCCGGTGATGATAATCCGTGGTCTCCGTGGGCGATTTAATCCCGACACGCGTCTTGGAAATTAAAAAAAAAAATTAAATATCCGAGGCCTTTCTTTCTTCTGTCGAATAGAAGACGTCGCGCTTAAGATGTATCGATATCACGCTTTCTTTGCCGAATTTCATTGATTTGACCCTTTATAGTGCGCGGATTAGAACCGATTAGGACACACACCCCCCCCCCCCCCCACACACACACACACACACACATTTCCAAAACCCAACAAACGTTTTTTGTTTTTTTTTCCGCTCTTCTTCACGACTGATCACGATTTTCTTCAAAACAAAACCGATCGGGTCTCCAATGTCGCTCGATCGACGTGTCGATTCAATTTGGGGGGGTTCATGATTCCTTTTCTTTTTTTTTTCTTTTTTTTTTTTGTGGATCTATTTTTTTCGTCTGTTCTCAATTGTGAATAGGGATCGAATATTTCATTAGGTGGTTGCCAAGCGACTACTCCCCTCAACAGTCCCTTAAACATAAATCAAAGGCTCCTGATTGGTTCTCGCATCGGTCCAATCGATTTCATTACCATATAAAAGCTTCCTGTTCGCAGCGGCAGATAAAAGTGAGCATTATGTTGCTGTTCAGAATACAAATAACTCTTGTGGTTCATTCTCTGTCAGAATAACTTTAAAAAAAAAAAGGGCTTTGTCTTATCTTGTTTCTTCTGAGTGCTCAGAATCGGACTGCGATCTGTTGATCTTTTTCTTTTTTTTTTTTTTTTCCCACTTTGGTTTACTTGCAACCACATGAGTGTATCTGTCAAAAATGAGAACAGTTTTGTTTAAATGTAAAAAAAGAAAAAAAAAAGCATTTGTTTAATCTAACATGCAGACCATCTCTTTTTAGCCATTTCCATTTATCATATCCACCATCCACCAAGTTCAATGTTTAATATCTTATCAGTGAAATCATAAAAAGTGCATTCATTGGATGTTTAAAGCAGGTGAATTTGTATTCATGTACTCGTGTGATTAATTCAAGATCCGTATTTGTGGTTTGCCACCATCCGAGCAGCAGACGTGTCACTTTTGGTTATTTCTAGTGGAATCTTTGGTGCACTCGGTCCTAATGATGTAGAATACAAGCTAATGAGCGGGTCTCATTTCTCTGTGAAAGATGATTTGATCTGAGGGACAGGATGCAGACAACAGCAACAACATATTCATTTGGATCTTTTTCAACATGACAAGGGCATTTGTGTGCATACGCGACTTGCATTTCCAGTGTGTGTGTGTGTGTCTTTGCATTGTATATGCATGACCCACGTGTCCTCTGAAGAACTATTTGAGAGGCTTTAACAGCGGAAGGCTTGGGTGCTGCTGGGTTGTGAGGAATGAATTGTAGACTTGCTTGCCAGTAGATGGCAGCCTGCCTTGTCGTGCATTAAAACGGCCACTTCTTTTGTTAAAACACATACTTGAGGGAAGAAAATATGCAAGTTGCAGGTCAAACATGTTCAACACTCTGATTGGCATTTCTTTCTCCAACCCACAATAGGGGACCTTATGGTACCATATATGTTTGTTTTTTTTATCGTGGAAAGAGTTTCCCTCTTATTTTTAAAACTCAGAGAGAAAAGGTATCACACTGTCTTATTATTTCCAGTTTCATTTACTTGATTGTATCCGTGCTGCAGGTGCATACTTTTCCCACAGTTTTGTTCTTCTTCTTTGTATAAATATCACATTTTTTTGGGTGTTCTTGCCCTAAGATTATGAAACAAGACAGAATATAGATCTGCAGATGGTGACACATCGCGCTGTGTTCGGGCAGCAGCACACTTCATCAATGCAGTGTGTGAGACAGTGGGAGGGAGGATGATACATTTGTGTGTCAATAGCAGTTCATCTGGAGAGAAAAGCGTCTGCTGCCGAGTCCGCGGGGGGGTCAGGGGGGCAAAAGTGACGTTGTGAAGGAATTAAGTCCCGGTCACCTGACCTTCCAGAAGCGTACGTTCATCAAAACCATATTAAAATTTATATGAGAATATACAGCGTTAAGTGTCTGCGAAGGCTCTCAGTCATCCAGGTCAAATCTTATGGCGGCACTTGGAAATAGTTTCTCTCCTTCAAGACGTATCACCTCTCACCCAAGGGGCTTCTGCCGTTCGGAAGAAGTATTTTGTCGTTTATTAGATATCTATCAGTTAGTTGTCTTGATCAAAAATAGTTAAAACATTTTTCTGTGATTACAATCAGTCTGCCTTAATCAACAAGAAGGTAAAGTTGTTTTCAGCACTAAGTAGAAAAGAAAGAAGGCTGGTTGATTTAGGCCCAAACACAGCAATATAAAGGCACACAAAAATCATTTATGCTTTATTTGGCTTATAAAAAAAAATATATATATATATATATGAATGAAAAAAAAACATATATATATATATATATGTTTTTTTTTCAATCACTATCTGTAATTCTTAAATAAAATCACTTCCATTTATGCGCTCTGCTGCTTTGGGACGGCTGTTTTTGTGTTCCACACTGTGCTGTGCAATGTGCAGGGCCGTGCGCTTTCCCCATTCAGTTGCAAACCTTTATTTGATGTGGAGTAATAAAGAAATAAGTCATGCTGCATCCGCTTTAGATAAACGCTTGCGATTGAGTCCACTCAGTGGCAGACTTCACAAAACCCATTCTGTCCGAACCATCGGAATAGGCTGAGTACAAACTGCTTACTGCAGGAGGGTGTTACTTTCAGAAAACGGTTTAGCTTTAGCTAGTTGAAGGGAAGGTAGATGTTTTTGTTAGAATTTCCAAAGATAAATTGAAAATTAATTTAGAAACATCCTTACTATAAAAGCTTAATTGTATTGCTCTGCATTAATATGACAGTGTTGTGGGGTTATAGTAGGTTTTAAACAATGAGTCAAGGTATAAGAAGGAAAAAAAAGTGGGATATCTTATATCAGGGTCATGAGTTTGAAGGATAACAATCAAAAATGGTTTAGGATTATTAAGTTATTTAGTTGTGAGTTGAGACACAGAAGTTTACAAGACTTACCAGGCAAACCAGGAAGGAATCATTTTTGTCATAATGATCCTGTACTGACATTATGAGCAATTCCCTGACAAAAACGTGACTTGTGATGCCAGAAAATGTCTCCCTCCCAACTCAATTGTTTTTTTTTTGTTTAACCTCAGATTGTTTAACCTCAGATTCGCAGAATAGTTTTTGCTCATTCTTGCGATTACTATTTGTTGTTACCTTTAAGTGCTCCCAAAATCAGCGTTTCTGCTGAGATTCTGCAACAGTGCTCTGAAAGCTATCCTGAACACTACTTTTCTTCGCACGGACACAAAAAGAAGGTGCACTGTGGTTCCCTGGCGTGTGATTTAAAGCTTCCTGGTGTTCCATAAACAGAAAAGTGATGTGTAATGCAACGGCACCAGAGTTTCTGTGCTGTGACTTCCTCTGCCGCTGGTTTAATGGCGGAACATTAAATGACTCCCTTTTCTTTTTCTATGCATTTTAAAAAAGAGCTGCAGACTCCCACCTTGAATGGTTCATAACTAAAAAGGAACCGGTGATGCAGTTTTAGGTCACTGATAGCCGGCTGACCGTGTAACACTTCAAAGTTGTTGTTTGTCATGGTTAAATCGCATCCTTCTTTTTTTTTTTTTTTTCTGCATTTGCATGCATGTAGCATCTCAGAGATAAATGCATTTAGAGACCTTTTGCTCAATGATCAAAAGACTAGACCAACTATACATGCATGGTGGACGGGGGTATTGGTTATAGCCAATTAATGAATTAATCACACTTAACGAAGTCTATTCTCCATTTCACCGGGAGATGTGAAATATTAAATAGCCCTGAGAGCTGACCGCTCAGACAAGAAAGTCACCTTTTTATCCGATTTATCTAAATAATTTCACAATGCAGACGGCGTTTAGTTCAATTCTCAAATTAAAAGAAAAAAAAATGTAAGAAGGCTCCATCTTTGTATGCTCTCTCTCGAGGACATTAAGTTTAGAGGATGATTTCTTGAATGAATCCATTCATTCGTTACCTAAACCGCTTATCCCGTTTTCAGCCGTCATTGGCAAGTCATCATCGGGCGAGAGGTCGGGTTCACCCTTGATTGGTCAGCGGTCAATCTCAGGGCCACATATAGACGGATATAATCGACTCGTTCACACGTCTGGACAATTCAGGGTCCGGAATGGGAGGAAATTGGGGATTTGTGGAGGAAACCCACGAGGACACGGAAAGAACATGCAAACCCCACACAGATGCCCTTGTCTTGAACTATCTTGATGTGGAACAGACCTGCTAACCTACTGAGTCACCGTCTCTTTATATGTTTGTTTTGATTCTTTTTTACATCTATTGATTATACCAAAATTTGTATTCATGAGCATAGCTTCTTCTACTCACTGATGTCCTAATTGTTTGCAATTCATCTGGTGGAGAATATAAACTGCAATGAAGTGAAATCATTGATCATTACATTACATTACATTACATTTGGCAGACGCTTTTATCCAAAACAACTTAAAATAGAGGACAAAGGGACTGCATAGGGATCAAATATATTTATTTTATTTTCGCTTTTGTTTGTTTTTATTTTCATACCTTTCTAGCAATCATAAACCAAAAGGGAAGCTTAATGCGTCTTGCAGGTTTGGAAAAATGACTTCTGCCTGGGAGTGCAGTTCTGCGCCAGACGTCGCTACAGAAGGGAAATTTATTATCATGTCTTTAGCTGAAAAATAAAGATCCTGAGGTTGCCTGCTCAGAACACAGATCCTTATCGTGGAAAGATGTAACCGAGGCTTTATCCTTGCCCCTCAATCTTGATGTTGCATCTTTTATCTAAGACCAAAAATAGGCACCTATTCTCCTGCAACCTCGTATAGAAGTGCAGAAAGCCCCCGCAACGGTGACAGCCTCCTTGACGAAAAAGGGCCTCTGTTTCGATATGTAAATCATTCGGGGCGTCAATACCGGCAGGGTTATAGAAATCACAAGGAGTGGGCTTTGGATTGGAATGATTACACATCAGCTGCCTTTGGCATCTCAGATGCATCACTGGTTTGATTAAAACCACATCATTTTAGGTGCGCTTTATATTCACAACACTATTAGTTGTAGGTATTTACAGTATTTGTATGAAAGGGTCTCATACAAAAGAGTGATTTTATGTGTCTGTAATGCTTTTTGTGACTCCAGTCCACCACCTCAAAATTGATGAATAAATGTACATATATATGTAAACAAAAACCATCTTAATATACCTTTCAACCAGATCAAACATTACACAGTACTACACCTTTCATTTCGATGACCACAAAAAAGGTCTCTCTAGTGCAAAGTGTGGTCATATAGGAAGACAGTAGCCTAGTAATCCAGAAAAAAAACATAATAGGGCTGTAAATTTATTTTTTATTTTTTTTATTGAGAATAATTGTTAATACGATGACATGGTACAATATGACATACATTTTTATAGGAGCCTAAGGCCTTTTGCAATTCAAAGAAAAAAATGACTTCGAATAAAAAATCCGACATTAAACTATTTGAAAAATCTACACCCAGACAATCAATTTTACATTTGTGGAATTCTCTTTTCCTCAGAGTAACCTTTTCTCCTTATGAGGGGGAAGTTTATTTGCATGCACTGTGGAAAACCCACCCGTCACTGTGGCGATTAAGACTTGATCCAGTTGTCCTGTCTAGTCATACAAGGTGTTCATGTCCAACTCATTAGGTTTGTGTGGAAGTGTGTGTGTGTGTGTGTGTGTGTGTGTATCTCGGGACGAAGGGTGAAATATGAAGAGAGGGAGAGAAAAAGGAAAGTGAAGTTGGTGAATAAAATTGACAAGATTACGTTTGGAAATTGCAAGCAGATGTTCATATTGCTTTGTTATAATGTAACATCTGGAGCAGCAGGATGTAGGTGTTGAGTAGAAAGTTCTTAGGTTGTCCTTCAAAAAGCCTTAACAACACACACTAAAACACAGTGCAACCAAGAAAAGTATATAACTAGGGTTTTACCTGTGTATTGATCTGATATAATTGTTATTGTTCCAGGAAGATGGTTTTCAGGTGCAGAAATTGTCAAATATGAAAGTGAATGGTGCAGGGCCCGATCTGTAAGGGGTTTTCCTGTCAAAATTATTCTCTCAGATGATTTTAAAAATCATCCAGAGGTCACGACATGCTGATTAATTCCTGCTTTTTTTACACAAAGACTGTAAAGCTAAGACGGGGGGTTAAAAATGCAGGGTGTCATGAGTTGAATCAAACTGACAGCAACAAGTGATGAAACAAAAAAATAACACACTGAAAGGTGTGTTTAATTCATAACCTGCTTTTTTTCACCTCAAAGTTTCTCTGTCAGCTGATGCTCACAATTAATAGTTCATTAAAAGGATCATATCTGAATTTTAAAGACAAATGTTTCACACACATAGTAGAGATGCAGCCTTGCTGATCACTAAAACAGATATATAATAATTAATTAAAAAAAAGAATATGAGCATTTTTCTGATTTTTCTAAGCAATGCAAGGGAACTTCAATGTTAAAGCAGTGATTTTGGTTGCATTCAAGTCATTAGATATTTATTATATCTCAGTCATTCTAAAATTGTAGGAATATTACTTTAATACATATTTGAACATATATGTTAACTAGCCTCATCTATGATTTATAAATGCACCTTTAAATGTGTTTGATAACAATGATATCAAAAAACTGTAAATGAATATATATCAACTGCATTTCATTTTTGAACATCTGGGTGTTTTCCTGAAACTAATTATTTCTGAGAGACACAAAATCAACCGACAAAATCTTTCAGAAGTTTAACGTCTCGCCAATAGATTTTTATTTGCGCTCGCTTGAAATTCAGGGTGCTATAATTATAGTAAACGCTCACACTCTTTTCCTGCCAGACCTTTTTATCCTAAGTGCATCTCTATCAAGTCCTCCTTCCCCAACCACTCAGTCTCAGCAGCACAGAGAGCTGATAAATGCATGTTCTTTCTTCGCCATGTTCGTCATCCGTCTCTAAAAAAAATGAGTTTTCACTTTGTCTCGTTCATCAGCGGCTTTCATCCATTTGAGAATTTTTTGCACGTTGTCGGCACTGCTGCTTAACGCCGTCGGTTTGGCGGACGTGGCCGTTGTGTTTTTGTGAGAACTTAATCCCTGATGGTCTGCCCTCGCGGAGAAAGGTCTCATCTGGACAGCGGCCAACACATCTCAGCAGCTGCCGGCCTGTCAGAGGTGTTTATAGTATTTTTTCTTTTCTTTTAGGCATCACAAGGTCCAATCTCTGAAATCAATAACACACTTTCGACTCACCCGCTAATACTTGAATATCAACTTCGGCTTCTTCTGATTCGAAAAGCTTCTGATGCTCATTGAATGTTGATTTGCAGATTTGGAAGTCGTTCCTATTTTATGGCCGACAAATCATCTCCCAAAGAGGCTGAGAGTCAGACAAAAATATACATATTTCACGTTTTGTTGCATACATAGCTGGAAAAGTGCACTTTGATTCATACAGGAACCGTCTATAGATCTGAATAGTAGGATAGGGAGGGAAATCCATTTTTCTCTGCTTTCTTTTAGGGCTTTTAATGAATTTGAGAAACATTTCGTTTGATCAGTCAAGCCTTATTTCATATGTATTATATGACAGGACATGATATTTTCTTGCATGCATGACAGTGATAAAAAGCTCTGCATCGTCACGACAAAAAATCCAGCTCCGGAGTCCAGAAATGGTGATGGACGCATGTTGGGGTGATGAGGAGAGGAGTGGTCTCTTGAAGGTCTATGAAACAGCATCACCATGGTTACCTTGCAAAGGCAGCTGACATCACAGATTTGAAGTATGACTGCTTTAAACATTATTAACTCATTAGTCAGCCAGGCAAGAGCTGACTGGTCAAAATGAACTGACATCTCGGACCAGCTGACATGATCTGGCAAATGAAAATAAAAAAAAATAAAAATGAATGAGTAACCTGCATAGTCTTCAATATTTAAAAATGACAACACTGAAAAACTTCATATTGATAGGTTATAGGTTATATAGCAAGTTATATAGCAATAATCTGCGCAACAATTTTTGAATGAGCACCATTTTAAAAGAACAATTATTTATCACAGAACAGAAGAGTTGAATGCAATCAGCTAGAAATGTTTTTTTTTTTTTTTTAAGGTCTGTGTTTGAAAGATCCCTCCTTGAAAAGAAGGCTGTATTCATCTCAATTTTCTGATCCGTAAGTCCAGAACCGGTCTAGTCCCGCTCCCGCAGTGCCTTGCCTTGTGCCGACGCTGCACCCCATTAAAAGATCCAAGTTCAGGTCTCAGTCCACGCGCCTTTTCAAACAGGAAAAGATTCCTGAAATAGTGAGGATTGGAAAAGGATTGTTTCATTGTCTGTGTCAGGAGTGCTTAAGCGTTATCTTTATGTTCTTCCGCCTCACTATTTTTGGGTCTATTACCCTGCTGTTCTGCTGGGAGATGAAAATGGAAAAGAACACTTTGTCCACAAATTGCAAGGTTATTGTCAGATGATTTCAAAATCAGACAGAGCCAAAAACAAGATGAGATGCTTTAAAAAGTTTGTTTCCTTCTAAGAATGTGTTATACCATGTATACCATGTATTTTGTATATATTTACACACACACACACACATATATATATATTTACATATATACATATGTATATACCATATGTAAAGGACAAGATAAAGTAAAATCTCATGTACAATCACACACAAACACTCTTGGTTGTCCATCATATCTGATGATGACAATCCTGCATCTGCTTCTTGTGAGTCTTGCTGTTCCTATAGAGTCCAATTCTCGATCCAGACTGTCTGCCGCAGTCAGAGCAGATGAATGCACAGGTGTCTCCTCGTTGGCAGAGGCTTCGCCCGGTGGAGCGCTGGATGGTGGCGTCTTCCAGCTGGGTTGGCTTCAGGCTGCACTTCTTCAGTAGGATACACAGTTGGTCTTGGTATGGCCTTTTCTGGCCACCGGCAGAGCTTTCCACGGCAGGTGATCTTTGGCCGTCTTGATGACGTGGCCAACCCAGCGGAGTTGGTGCTGGATGACTGTGGCGTCGATGCTGACGCCGTTGGTCTTGCGTCGTATCTCTGTGCGGGGGATGTAGTCCCTCCAGGATATAATCAATGCATTGTAGGCATCTGATGTCGAAGGCCTCAGGTATCCTTATGTGTCATGCATACAGTGTCCATGTTTCACAACTGTAGAGGGGTGTGGTTAGGACTGCTGCCTGGTAAACAGATGCTTTAGTGCGGCGGTTGAGGTATTGTTCTGAAAGACCCTATGTCTGAGTCACCCAAAAGAAGATGATGTTTCGTTGATCCGGTTTTGTTTCTCCTTTTCCATGCTTCAGTTGTTGGAGAGGAAGCTGCCGAGGCATTTAAAAGATTCTGTAATTGCAAGGGGCTGGTCTGAGATGGTGAAGGCTGGTGGGAGAGGTGGGGGAGTTGCCAGCCACTAGCACACTACCTCGGGCCTTTGCTACATTTACAGAGAGACCCAATCTGCCGTAGGCACTTGCATTAGCTGTGAGTACAACTTGAAGTGTTTCTGGTGAGTGGGCCACGACTGCACAGTCGTCTGCATACTGTAGCTCAGTGATGTGTTTGGAGGTTACTTTCGTGACAGCCTGAAACCTTCTAATGTTAAAAAGGTTTCTGTCGAGTCTGAAGTCCACCATTATCCCACTGTCCTTCTTGAGTTGTTTAAGAACAGCAGTGTTAGGGAGATATTAAAAAGTACTGGAGCAAGGACACATTCCCAACACACACCAGTACAGACCCTTAAAGGTTCCCTATTCCTGGCCTCCAACATTGATACGTCCCATCATCCCAATATGGTAACTGTTGAAGGAATTTAACACATTTTCTTTTGCAGCCAAATTTCCGGAGGATACTTCATAGGAGTTCCCTGTTGACAGTGTTAAAAGTCTGTAATTGGTCAATGAAAGCTATGAAAGCTTGTTTTTGCTCTTTGCACTTCTCCTGAAGTTGCCTTGATGTAAAGACCATGTCCACATTGCTTCTGTTCCTTCTTAATCCATACTGTGATTCAGGAAATAGTTGCTCTGAGATGTTTTCCAACAGTCTGTGCAGCATGACTTTGGCCAGGACTTTTGTGTGCTTTTTTTTGTTTGTGATGGTCAAGTCAGAGACTGAACAGCCGCAGGCCACCGGCCATGACCCGACCAATACCATGACTCCCAATGACTCCCAATGACTCCCTTCCGTACCTTGCGGTCCTTCCCTGCTCTGGCATTGAAGTCACCCAACAAGAAGACCTTGTCCTCCTTGGGTATGCGACAGAGAGCCTCATCTTATGCTTGGCAGAAGTGGTCCTTCACCTTCGATGGAAGAGTCGGAGCCTCAGCACTCAGAAGGAAGGGATATTGCTTCTCGGCCAGAGTGATCCATAGTGACATAAACCTTTCACTTATGCCAATTGGTGTTTCTGGGGGTCTTGGCAGAAGTGTTTTCTCATTGCCAGTCCCACACCATGCTGATTCTGTCCTCCAGATGGAGCTCCCTTCCAGAAGAAAGTGTAACCTTGTCCTACTTCCTTCAGGGGACCTTCATTTAGGAACCTGGTTTCACTAAGAGCAGCGATGTCAACATTGTAGCGGTCAGATTCTGTTGCAATGACTGCACTTCTCCTCTGTAGCCTGTCACTGACCCTCAGTGTGCAAGAGCGTTCATATATTCCATTGAACCAGTTTGAGAGCGATTATTTCCTTCTGTTTATTTCAACCGCTGGGTGGAATGTCCCGATAGGTGCGATTCCCTATCCAGGATGTTTTGGGTGGACAATTTTTAGGTCACCCTTTCTCGGCTCCTCCCCAATCAGGGCAAGCAGTGTGCCTCCTAAATTGGGTTGCTTAGATTCACAGGGGTCTGTCGGGAGCAACCACTCAACCCCAGCTGCTACCGACCTGTGCCACTGGTGCGCAGGGTTCGGACTAGCGCATCAGACCCATCTCTCGTCACCAGACACACTGTCAGCACCAGACATCGACCACTTCCAGTTGCCGGTCTCACCGGGACAGAGATGGATACTTGCGCTTAGAGATTATTTCGAGTGCCCAGCAGCACAATTTCACTGCAAGAGGGCGTAATCCGGTGGCAAGAAGGGCCCAGGACAATCGCCTCTCTCTAGCAGTTGCAGGGGTTTTAAGGAGTACTGCCCTGCGTGTACCACCAACACCATGCTTTTCTATCGGAGTGTGCTTCCTTAGCCTTTTGTCATCCCAGACTCACCCACAAGGTAGTGGGGTGGAGGTTGATAGGTTGCAGGACGTATCCACTTGGGTGGGCATGTGCACTTTATCTATGGGGCCCACTGCTGCTCACTACCTGGGGCCACAAGGGCCCAGTTACCATTTGTGCCACGAGGAGACCTCACAGGAGTCTTGTTAGTGGAGAGGCTTTGTACTGGCAGGAGAAATTTGATGCATAAGTTGCTTCTTCATTCACCACAAGGGCTGGCTAGTGGCAGTTCTGTAAGTGAGAGATACTGTAGCAAGCAGACAGGAAGTAGGTATGCACCTTCCCTCAAACTACTGCACGAGACGGACGCATCACAACACCCTGCGTTCACAGAACACACACACACAGACAACACACACACATAAGAAAAGGAACTGCCATTGTCAATCAAGTGTGAACTCTATCTTGCCAAGTCCAAGACTTGAAGGCTAAAGATTTCTTTTTCTTGAAATGGCAACATCTTTCTTTTAACCTTCAGGATGCTTTTTTGGCAATCTCTGTTTTTGCTATTATTGTTTGGGGCATTGTTTTGAATAAACCACAAAAATAGATCTGTCAAAGAAAAGGAAGGGCAGTTGTGGTCAGATGGATATCTTCCACATCTTTAGCTGTATACCTAATATGCTAATGATGAAAATCAAAATGTCAGCTCAATAATTAGGTTAAAAATAGATGAAAAACATTCTTTTCAATCTGCATTTTTGTAACTTTTATCATTTATTATCATTTTAAAAAAAAATTACCAAGCTTTTTTATAACCACAACAGATGTACCACATAATTATTTTTCAAATTTGTTATGTTTTTGATCACTTTTAGTGATTCTGCCCTCTGATATGAATTGAATATGATATTCTCCAATCCCTGAGTGTCAGTTAGCTTTGTCCTAAAGGCGCTAGGGCTCTGCTCTTGGACATGTAGTCTGTATTACATTCACCAATGGGTAACGGAAAGGAATCAGCTGGGTCGATTGAACGTATAAGAGGTGACTGGTTTGTTAGCAGCAAATTGAAAAGTGGAAAAAAAAAAGAAAGTTCTTAAAATGGGGTCCACTTCTGTCACCTGTCATTTTCATTCATGGAGAGTCTGACTAAAAACAAATGCTCAAGTTTGACATTTTTATCACATCTTTTTTTCAGTATTTCAATATATCATTCACCAAGTTCATTATAATATATACTATAAATACTGCTACTCCCACTACTACTACCAATAATAATAATAATTAATCTATCCGGAAACCGGAGGGCCCAGTGAAAACCCACGCAGAAATGGGGAGAACATGCAAACTCCACACAGAAAGGTCCCCTTATCGGAATTAGGGTCCTTCGTGCTGTGAGGCCGAAGCACTAACAACTGCGCCACCGTGCTACCCAATAATAACACCAACAATAATACCAATAATAATAATAATAATGATAATAATAATAATAATAACCAAGATAGTTGGCAGTTAAATTCCTGTCTCCTCCTGTCTGCATGTCTTTTGGCCAACCACTGAACCCTTCTTAGAGCCTTGCACAGCAGCTCTGCACTCATTGGTGTGTATGTTGGCGGTTGGGTAAAATGATAATAATAATAATAATAATAATAATAATAATAATAATGATGATAATAATAACAATAATAGTAAGAGCAGCAGCAACAACATCTACAACAATAACAAGATATGTAATTGTCTAAACTATAGGGTGTTGAATTAATTCTTACTCTCCGTGTATCTAACTTTGAGAAATGTTCTTGTATTTTGCTGCTTACAATGGTTTCACAATAGGGAAAGGAGTATTTGTTGTATTAAACATGTTTCCAAATTACCACTTGGCTAAAACATCAATCTGAACCGCTTGGTAAAGTTTTTAGCACTTTAGAAATACAAGGAGTGTTAAAGTCACAGTGGTGTAACCTATTCAAAGAGCCATCGACCACTGGGAGCAGTGTGTAATAGGTTTCAGGACCAAATGGTTAAAGTCATGGACAATTAGAAAGAGACAATGAAAAATTGAGGATTAAAACATGACAAAGTGCCGGGCTGGGACCTCAGCCAACAACTGCAATTGAAACTGTGCGATCGGGAACTACGCCCACAGAATTCTTTGTAACAGACAAAAAGAAGAACTAGTGCTGTCAATGCTGTCTCAAAAACAGGATATGTATTCAGACACATTTAAATCTAGACGGGGACAAAAGAGAAACGACGCACCAAGGAAAAGCCAGTTGTCTGGGTGGACAGGAATAAGCTTGTTTATTTACAGCAGGGGACTGCAATCTTCCATGGTGTAATGCAGCAGTCAGGTCCGGTATAATAAAAAAGCCCAAAAGGAGTTTCCCTTTCTTAGCTCTTAAGTCCATTCCTATAAGAAAAAAGCAGGAGAAAGACAAGCGTAAATGGAGGCAGCTGCATAAATTATCTGACATTTTCCGATCCCACCTTTTGCTCGCTGCTGTACGAGCCTAACGCTGATCTTTTTTATTATTCTTTCACACTGCCTTGGTGAACTGACTTTAGCTATTGACTCTGCATAAACCTTTTAACCCATAATCCCCTCAAAATTGCCCAAAGGTAGTTTATTTACTAATTGTCAAAATGACAGCAAGAGATTGGTTCTTGTCATTACAAAGAATTATAAGAGAGATAATTGCTTTAACCCTGGACTGCACCTTGTAGGTAATTATTAGTTAGCTAAAATGCAAAGCCGTTATCTTTATTTTTACATTAATGGTTCATTTTTGTTATTTGGGAGAGTCATGGCACGGACAAACGAGGTTATATACCATGAACACCGACACAACAAAAACAAGAGAATTTTGCAAAGTGACATAGAAATGTCAACGTGTTGCTAGATTTATTGGCCAGACATAAATGCAGATCCATTTATTACCACCTTATCCACATGTAACACCTGAAAATATTGTTTCAGTAAAATATTAACTTCCAGCCATGCAGACTTGGCAAATACTAGTTTCTCATGGTAGCTTTCTGTTTAACACAGATGCTTGGAAAATAGTTACATTTGCATGGAAATCCCCTGTTAGCGGGGTGAAATCAAATCCCCAGAAATAACTGAAGCTGCAAGCTTGGTCTTACATTTCAGTCCTCACTTCATTGTTGTAAAAAAAGACCACTGCGAAGTTACAACCTCATTTGCCCGCTTTGGAAAAACAGCCACTTATTCCTACCTCAATGTCTATCTTTGTAACTACATTTTTGTGGCAAGTAATCAGTGTATTTATATTTATATTCAGGCTGCCGAAGAGATATTTATCATTGTTTTATCAAAACTGTGAGGATCCATGAAAAATTAAAGGAAAAAGGAACAGAAAACCCCTTGCAGCAACATTCGAGTTTTCATGCAAATAATTGTTAATTTGCATCCGATCTACGTATTTTGGGAATTGGTTTCACTGTGCTATAAAGTATGTTGCTGTTTATATTCACAGCTGCAAGTCGAGAAAATATTTCAACATGTATGAAAACTGGAATCCTTATAGCAATATAAAGTGCTTTTATGCTGCACTTCAACAGAAACACAGCATCAAACTAAAAGTATTATTTCTCTAAGAGAAGCATTGAATAACTTTCTAGTTTATTACACTTGTTTAATCAAGTGTCAGATAAAAAGGATGGTGATACACGAGGTGTTGGGATTGAATGAGCATGGTAAACCCCAAATCAGTATTTTGCTTTGAATTTGCTTTGGTTGGTGGTGTTAAAACAGACAACATGTAACAGGCATTAAATAGTGTAATATTGAAGTCATAGCAATTGTGGTTGATGGTGCAAAGTGGCAAGTTGTGCAAAGTAGTGCAATAGAGTGGTTGGGACAGTGTCAGTGGGGTCTTGGGCCTCATTGAAGAGACAGGCTGCAGGCTAAAATGTTAAAAGATAGAGTGAAAGATAGTGATGGATGGGCCGTTTCATTTCTTCTTTGACAAAGAGCAAAAAATGGTAGAAGGCTGGATTTTGTTTCTTTCCATGGTGTTAAAAAACAAACTGACGCCGCACCCGAAAATAATCGCTCCTCCAGGTTCATCAAAAATATGACGAGAAGGCATCAATATCTGACACAAGCTCGGGAGTGAAAACGTGTAGGAATATTAGGAAAACACCAGCTCTCCCGTTTCACCACCAGCTGCTCCTTTATATGCTGGGGGAGGCTGAGATTTTATAGATGTAACTAATTTTGGCCTTATAGGTTCTAAGATCATTAGAACATAGAGGTGTAGCTGCAAAGGCTGCTTTGGTATTTTCACAAAAGGTCAGTGAACATACAATATGTTTTATTACCAGAGGCGGATGGAATGTGAACAGAGTAGCTGGGCATGATGTATAGGCAGGCTATGAAGGATTTTATATTGTGTTTAGTGAAATACAGTGTGCACAGAAACACAATGTTTCTCAATGTTTCTATTACTATGCAGGTAGTTTCTGTGCGAAAAAAAAAAATCTCTCCGGATGTTATAGCACAACACAATGAATGAACAAGGAGCAAATTACATTTTAACAAAAAGTACTTTGACTTATTTAAGAATTAAGATAGGTGTTACATGATATCCTTATCCTATACATGCAGCACATACGGCAGATTCCAGGATGACGCGTTATTTCTAAACTGTCCAATCATGATTGTTTTTTTTAATCCATAAAAGTGGATGTGTCAAAGGATGTGATACATCTCCTATTTCAAAGATTTGTGAAAAAAAAAACTTTCATCCTTTCCGATATAAGGTCACAGTATTTGACAGGCAAATCTGGGTTCATCGTATCTTTCGTTTTCAGTTTAAACACAATTGACTGAATTACAACGTCTTAAATTGAAAAGGACTCAAACCTTTAACAGATAAAGATCCTTTTCCATCAAGGAGCATAAAACGATATACTGTAGGATTTGACGATGCTGATGAAACAAGTTGCATTATTTATACTTGTCAAAAAAACTAGAAGGGTAGCATTATTGAATAAAGGTATTACTATGCAAGAACCTGGGAGCTAAATCAGCAGTGATAGTCTCTCCTGCTAATTTGGAGCACAATGACATTTTTTATCATTTCAGATAGACTAGGCAGCTTATAAAAGAATTAAAGGATCTTACAGAAGAGGGACATGAATTATTCATCAATTTCTGTATTGTTTCAGGCAGCATTTCCTTCAAGAGCCTACTAAAGTTTGAAAACTTCTCAATTTGCCTGCTTGAGTAGCTGATTACATCACTGGATATTTAAATTATTATTATTTTGACACCTTGGTAAAGAGCATCCTCCCACTCGAGGCCTGGATATGAATATCCGTCTCCTTTGGCACTTCAGTGTTTTCTATTAGCATCCATTTACAACAAACCCCTCCCTTCCTATTTTGTTCTCCGTAGCAACAGTTTTGACCACAAGACGGGGGTCTGTCATTTGAACATAAAACTTGACCCAATTAGGTTTTAGATTAGGACCATAGAATTTCTTATTAATGCCCCAGATGACAGCGCCTAATGATCATTTAATGGGCTGATAACATTTCCAGCACTGGGTGGGTGGTCATGGATGGTCTCCAAATTGATATTACTATGATGTGACAAGCTCTTCCAGACCCACAAAATTATAAAAGTGCTGCCAACTGAGAAGTGCAAAACATGACTAATAATTGGATAGTGGTGGAGATCCATTAAATGTATTGAATGAAATGCATACAAGTACACCTTTTTTGTTAGTTGTGCTTGTTAGCATTATGTTAGTCTGTTGTTTGCTGTTGTGGCTCAGTGATGTGCTGTGAGGTTCATGGCCAGTGAGGCTCTGTATTCTGAAGACGAAGAATCCCTGGAATCAGAAGCGCCCCCTATGATGAGGCAGGAGAATTGTGTGCCTCACTTAGCAGCTCTTTGCAGCTGATTATGATTGCTGAGCATAAGAAACTAGTAACACACATACAATTGTTGACAAAAACACTGTACAGTACATTGGAAATGTAGTTCATGTAACAAAGGTGTTTCAACAGTTTAATAGTGACATACAGAAAGATAGCAAGATAAGAGAACATATTGATCCCCATAGGGGAAATTCCTTTGTCACAGCAGCACAACAGTTATGTCAAAAATCAGAAAAAAAAAAATATTAATATAAATATAAATAGAGAGCCATTAGAAGACAAAAGATAGAGAGACATCCACAAATAAATAGACAGCAGAAATAATAGGGTCTTAGTGCAGAGCATGCCAGCAGTCAGCCATCATCGTGCAATCTATGTTGAGACTCAACAGTCCGCAGCCTCACCGCATATCTCTTCTTGGCATTTGAACAGTAAATGTGAAAATCCAGCAATTTTGACAAAAACAACTATTCAAAATGAAAAACACCTTTATAGTTCAAATCACTGATAAATATAATCATTTCATATTTTTTTTTCATTTTACTTTTTTTTTCTTTCCGAGATTGGCAAGTGAGGCACGGGCTCTCCTGCCTCCCCTGACTGCACATCACTGTTGGAGCCACAGTAGTCAGCAATCCTATGTTGTCAATAACTTTCAAAAATATCCTGATCCAGACATATTTTTTGTCTGCTTCTCTTTTGACTCCAGCAAAAGCATGCAAAAATGGAAACTACAAAAGCCAAAGCCTAAAATCAGAATGAGACCTTAAGGGCGGTGTACAATGATGAGAGATATAGTAATGAGAGCATGCATCAGGCTCTGTTTGTGTGAAACCTACATCCGAGGTCATCAGAAACCCCCCTAGAAACAGGTCAGTGCACAAAAGGAGAGACGGGTAAAGATAAAGAGACTTTGGTTGAGAGACGGCGGTCGGTGGCTGCTGAAGGGTCAGAAGTTGTTAAGAACTGAGCTTTACTGTTATTTCGATGGGCAGCTGCTGGAAGGGCTCCTCAAAGGCAGAAAACATAAATAAACAATGCGCTGCTCCCGGAGGTCTTCCACTATGTCGGTCACTCTGTGACACGACGTATCCCGGTTGTCCGCTCAAGATGATAAGTGATCGTTCGGAGATATATCTCTTTCGTCTCTCAGAGCAAACTCACCGCTCCTCTGCGCAAGAAACATGCGCTCAGTCTATTATTTGAATGCAAAGAAAGTCCAACACGAACTTCCTGGCATCTGGCCTGGTTTATATATTAAAAAAAGACAGGCGCTCACAATACACACACGCTGTAATTGTGATGTCTTATTCAGTAAGTCATATGTTTTAAGGCATTTCAATTATATTTACAAACTCACCAGTGATTTGGCTTGTTAAAAGTCGAAGTCAGCTTTATTATCAATTTCTCCACATGTACTAGACATACATTTCTCACTATCCCATGGTGGGTGAAATTAACAGTAAAGTTCACAATAAACATGAAACTATAAAGTGCATTTCAGTTGAAACTGAATGCAGCTTGCAAATGCTGTTTTTTTTTTCTTCTTTCCATTTTTTATTTGGGCTCCAACCAACTGGTAACATGTCACACGTAGAATTCTTGCAGTGTCGCTGCAGAGTTCTGAGTCGTATCCAGGTTTTCAGGGATTACAAGTGTTTGAATGAGAGTTGTTGGTGAGCATTTCACCTCATTTAACTTCCAGAGGATGGAAAACAGTTCAAACCAGCAGCAATCTGTTACCCTGACATCTTTATAGTCCATTTTACTTCCTCAATGCAAACACCACTTTGAAAATGTATCTAATTTATTGTCGCCATACTTTCAGGTTCAAGACTTGTAAACAGCACTGCATCTCACAGCCGTACTCCAAGCCAGACTTAATGTTTTTGTCTCCATCTCTTCTACTCATAGCTTTGTTTTGCCAAGGTTTTACAGACATAAAACAAAAGTCACATATCATAAGATTTCATTGGCTCTTGGTAACTTTTATTTCAAATTCTCTATGACAAAATGAAGCAAACTATAAACTAAAACCATTAAATCATTTACCTCTGTTTTTTAATGACATGAATTCAGGTAGTCAGTGTCCATCATACAAAAAACATAATGGAAATTCCCATTGCTTGCGTCATGTTGTAATAACATGACAACAGAGACGGGTTCAAGTGGGTTGGAAAGGGTTGAGAAAAGTGTCAGGGGTACGAAGAGAGAGAAGACTATCAGCCAGAACGAAAGGAAAGGTGTAGAAGTCAGTGGTGAGACCAGCGATGCTGTATGGACTAGAAACAGCAACAATGACAAAAAGCTAGAGGCAGAGCTAGAGGTCGCAGAGATGAAGATGCTGAGGTTCTCTTTGGGGGCGACCAGGATGGATAGGATCAGGAATGAGTCTATCAGAGGAACAGCACATGTTAGATGTTTTGGAGAGATCTCAAGGAAGACCAAAGAGAAGATTTATGGATGTAGTGAGAGAAGAAATGAAGGTAGTTGGTGTGAGAGGGGAGGATACAGAGAATAGGGTTGGATGGAGAAGGTTGATTCGCTGTGGCGACCCCTGAAGGGAAAAGCCGAAAGGAGAAGAAGGGGTGCTGGAGAAAAAAAAAGTATTATACAAGGTCATAATCTACCCAGGAAGCAACTATATCAGTGACAAATGTGTTCAAGTATCTTTCAAGAGCCGGTGGCTTTAAGCTGCCTTGCCAACTGGTGGCAGATCTGTTTAACATAAATGCCACAAAGTCCCCAGGCCTCGCTCTGTGGTGACAACACAAGTGTTAGAGAGGGTGAGATATTCAGCAGTCACAGTCAGTTCTATTAGCTGTGACTAGACTACTGATGATCATTATGGCAGTGACGTTTGTGTGTGTGTGTGTGTGTGTGTGTGTGTGTGTGTGTGTGGGTGTGTGTGTGTGTGCAGGGTGGGGTGTAAGAGTGTGTGTGTGTGGGGGTGGGGGTGTTCATGTGCCGGATTGATTCATCATTTTGCTGCCAATCCAGACGACTCTTATAGTCCACTTCATGAACAAGGGTCAGCAAAAGAATGGGTCAGTCTGCTTCCCAAAATAAATGTTCAATATTGAAAAGAAAAATAAGGATACACTGACGTACTGCACAGTTCAAGTTTGAGAATAAGCATGTTTAAGGTAATTAATTCCATTAATTCATAAATAAAAGAAATGAAAGATTTATGGACGATGTTTCTTCATGTTGTTATTTAATTTCATACCAATGTGAGGCAGATGTAAGTTGAAGCAGGATGATTAAATCATTGATTAGAGATGGTGCACTAAGGTAAACAGCAGCTGATGTGCCTTCAGTGCAACAGTGTTAAGAAGGAGGTCAGTTAATTGGAACAGCTAAATATATTCCAGAGGCTTCACCGTCTCCTTGGAAGGTGATGCTGCAATCATTGCTGCAAAAGTGAGAACTTGATGGCACCCTTGCATTCACATACAATGTCCAGCAAATCTAAGTCGGATACAAACCCTAAATGTTTAGAAAAAATAATTTAGCAACAAATGAGTTTTCTTTATAATATCTGGGGAGGTTCTCAGTCATCCAGGTCATGGGGAATTCTTGTCATGGCAACCGGACCCCTCATCCGAGATGCTTCTTTAGTTCTAATGACCTCTGGGGTGTTTCCGAATATAACTGCCAGGGTTTTAGGCGGGTACTAGTTTATGGTGACTTGTCATGTAAATGTAAGAGTTGATCGGCTGAAACTAGGTCTGAGAGTGGGTCATTACGCTAATATGATTGTTGTTCATCAGGACTAAAGAGCAACTTTTGCAGGTTTACCTGTATTGGAATGTGAAAAGTTAAAGCTAAACAAAGGAGTGAAACCTTTTGGATCACATGAACTGAGGCTCTTGTTCATGGTTCCTCGTCTGTGTGTGGAAATCTGTCTTGGTATTGATCCCAGTTCGACGATGTCGGTTTATGAAAGTTTCTGTCTGAGGCCCCTCCTCTGTTCAGAGATGTTTTTTCTGTTTTGATAAAGATGGCTTCTATGACACCTTTCTCAAACCATCCGTCTTCTCTGGCCGGAATACAGACATTGCTGTCTGCAAGAACAGAGTTGTCCTCGTCCTTCAGGCGTAAGCGGACCGCGGAGTCCTATCCTGAAGTGGTGGCTCTCCTGTGTTGGGCTATTTGGTTCTGCAGAGGTTGTTCGGTCTCTCCAATGTCGACGTTATCACAATCCTCAGTGCAAGTGACAGCAGACACCACATTCTCCATCTCATGCCTGGGTGTTTTGTCCTTGGGATGCACCGGTTTTTGTCTTAGAGCGTTGTGGGGTTTGAAATGTACCTGTATATTGTGTTTGTTGAACACACTTTCTCCGAAACACCAGCAACATATGGTATGACGATGTTCTTTTGTTTATTGTTATTGTCTTCCTTCTGGTTCTATGTTCCTGCATCTGGTGGTTTCTGATTCAGCAAAGGCCAAGGGCTTTCCTAATGTGTTGTACCTCAGTCTTCCTGCCTTCGGCGATCTGATTACTCCTAGTTTGTGCTCAAGTGTGAGTTGAAAAGTAAATACTGGACGGTGTGTGTTGCTTTCCTGTAAATCTTGATGTCCAGGCTTCTGTGCTGTTGGATGTGAACGCAACAGTCCAAGAAGGAGAGTTGGTCAGTGGTGACGTCCTCCCTTGTGAATCTGATGTTGGTATTGATCAGGTTGAGGTGAGTGGTGAATGCGCTTCTGCCTCACAGCAAGGAGGTCCCTGGACAGTTCCAACACTGGGTTCCCTTTGTGGAGTCTGCATGCCTCCCTGTGTCTTGGTTTGTTTCCTACAGGTACTCAGTTTTCCACCCACAGCTCAAAACTATGCAGTAACTTAATAAAAGACATGATGCTGTATCATATGATTTGAATGAGAGGGTAAATGGTTTTATATATATATAGTGTACCGTAATATCCAGACTAGTGAGCGCACCTAAATATAAGCTAGCCGATCGCTATCTCGGGCTTCCTCCTGCGCACTAAAACCGTCAAAGTCGTCTTCTTCGGTGTCGGAGTTGAACGGACTCATAATTTCCCGGTCATTTCATCAGTCCGATGTGACGAGGATAAATATTTTAGCGGCGTGAAGCTCATTAGCGCCCCCCCCCCCCCCCCCCCCCCCAAAAAAAGTCCATATATATGCCGCATCGTTGTTTACATGAAAAAAGTTGTGGCTTATCATCCGGGAATTACAGTATATATATATATATACAGGACTGTCTCAGAAAATTAGAATATTGTGATAAAGTTCTTTATCTCCTGTAATGTAATTACAAAAACAAAAATCTCATACATTCTGGATTCATTACAAATCAACTGAAATATTGCAAGCCTTTTTTTCTATTGTAATATTGCTAATAATGGCTTACCTCTTAAGAAAACTCAAAAATCCAAAAATCCTATCTCAAAATATTTGAATATCATGAAAAAGTAATTTTTTTCTTTTAAATTGTATTACAGAAGATAAAGAACTCTATCACAATATTCTTATTTTCTGAGACAGTCCTGTATATACATGTGTGTATGTGTTTGTGCTGGTGTGTGTATTGATAGACATAGATATATTTTCATGTACACACAGTATATATTTTGGTTAGTTTTTACAGAAAACAAGGTTCAAAAATATTGCTTATTTTTTATATTTTATATTTGCAACTGATAAATCCAAGTCACTTTTATCATATTTACAAATTCATTTGTTGGATTTAAGCTTTGGGGGAGGTTCTGATAAAAAGCTGTGACTGAAGGTTCAGTGAACCAGAAAAAAGAGAAATGAAAGATGCAAAATATTTGCGGATTGTTTTGATTCTTTCAAAAGCCACTCAGATACGCTGGAGGAACAGAGTTCCAGGCCTCAACTATTAAGACCCTGCTGTTACAGATTCCAATCATGTAACTCTGTGAGGCTTTTAGATAAAGAAGTCATTTTTTTTGCAAATATTCCAATGCTGAACTTCTGTTGCATAGCCTTTCCTTCAATCTACAATGTCACAAAGCTGGTTCGCCGGCGCACGCATAGTTTTTTAGACTATATGAAGATTTTCTTTTTGTTGTGTTTGGTTTTTTAATGCATCAAACTCAGCCGTCTACATGCCACTGAGTGACTGGAAGTTGTGTTTATGTTAATTGTCTATATCCCACACGAATAGATTGACATGCAAAACAACATACTCGCATACTTGTTGCAAAAACTGGGAAAAACAAAATTTAAATATTTCAAATCAATGGTATGTCTGTCTTTTTGAACACTTGCCAGATTACGAGAAAACTGTTTTTTTTTAATCAATTTTAACGGACAGAGACAAAAAAACTAGGTCCGTAAACAAGTTAGCTCTTGGTCTCTAATTAGGAGGAAAGGGGACAAATATTTACCTCATCAACACCATGAAAAGGTACCCAGTTATTTCTTTTCCTCTGCTTTATGGGGGATTTTTGAGGACAAATTTGCTGTGAAGTCATTGAAAAACATCCAGATGTGACAGTAGCGTAATGATCTTTATTTGTATTATCAATACATATCTAAAGGCATATATCCAAATGCACTGTGGACAGCAAAGTCAGAATTTCATTGTTCGGGGAAATATGTTTCCACACTGTACACATGACAGTAAACATTTTGAATCTCTCTTTACGATCCTCACTGTTTCTAAATGACGGTATGTGGTAAACTTTGGTTTCTTAATTGTGCATTGCCACATTTCTGAAGTGCGCTTAAAGACCTTTGGTGGCGTTAATGCAACCTCATGGACGCCGCCTGCAATAAAACCCTCAAAGTGAAGAAGATGGTCCATTTGTTCTTCTCACATTTTCTCTCATCTTCCCACTTGGAAAATGGGTAGTACATGGCTTCCAGATGCAAACGGTAGTTATTAATAGAGTAATATGTTGTCAAAGTGTTTACCCGGGCATAAGCTGCTGCACAGTCACAGAGATATCCTGTGTCTATGGGTAAGCTCGGGGAATTTTAATCCAGGGCAAACTCTGCCGGCTCAAAATCGCAAGCATGTCGGGAAAGCTTTAGAATCTTGACAATGGACGGACACGACTGAAACAGAAAGATACAGCATTATTGCCTTCAAGGGGGAAGGGGGGCCGGGCAGCGAGGGGTGTGATAATATGTTTATTGTGTTCTTCGATTTTGATCACTTTGGGGCACAAATGAGGGTCGAGCTCAAGCAGGACCGCTGGTGTAACTAATCTGTAAAACGGAGAAAGGGGACAAACATTAAAAAAAAAATAAAGGTCAGTGTTATACATACTAACACATGTTGTTGGTTGTATATGCTGTAACTTTGTATATGTCCGAGGCATTAAAATAACTTAAAATTGTGTTATCACATGCTAATTAATGATTTAAAGGGTCTGTTGGCTCCAAATTAATTTATTGGATTTAAATGAGGTAACCACTGAGTGATGTCAACATTTGAATGCTCAAAATGTACACGACAACCTCACTCAGGTTCAAATATAAAATCTGTCACCTGACAGAGAATGAACTTGTGTGATGAGAACCACTTTCAGACAGGAAGAATCTAATCTATGTAAAAAAAAAAAAAACTTCTTTAGTTATTAATTTGTTTAACTTCATATTACATGTTTAGGCCAAACAACCCAAAGGTTTTCTCAAATATTGATTGGAATCAAATATTCGAAATCAATATGACTAGAATAATCCATTATCATGCTTTAAAAATACCATTCAAGGGTCTTTCATGCCTTTGAACGTAAACATAGGGCACTTAAACGAAAGGTAGTGTATGGTTAAAAGGCCACTTTTAACTTTTATACTTGCAAAGCTTCTTTGACTCTTTTTTTGACACTTCAGCCCAATTAATGGCTGTAAGACAAGTGGCTCCTTATTAGAGATTTTGTAGATACACAACTCAACAGAACTGCTGGCAGGAACGCAAATTCATCAAGTATACTCTGGGATCTCGACTGAATTGACTTCAGCTACCAATTATTTTATCAGTGTCCTTCCTTAATTTTATAGTCAGCCTCGACATTAAAATGGCAATAAAGTTTCGGATTTTCCACGGAGCGATGAAGACTTCTGAAACGCAAATGGGAGTTCAACTTTTCTGTTTGATGTGCTGGCTTGTACCTAAAATTATTTTTTATCAAAGAAATAGATCTTGTGTAACGCAGTTGCTCATTTAATCGGAAACTTTGATGTGTTACCAAGTGCCAGTCATGTACTGGTTCCAAAGTAGAAAACGCACAATTTCCGAAAGCGTTGACAGCCGAAAGAAGCTGCTTAGTTAGTGTAAGAATTCATCCTGGTCCAAGTGTCTGTTTGTTCGACAGCAAATACAGCTGAATTTGGAATTTACGGGCCAAGAAAATACTCTTAATGAGCTGCAACTTCCAGACTATATTTTCTCCAAATGTGACCCAAACATGCTGGATCTTAGTCCTATTTTGCTTTAAGTGTAATCTTGTTACTGATTGGTTAAGAATATAGTTCATATGACAAAGGTTGTCTTCATTAAGTGCCGGCTCCTGAAGTCCGTTAATGGACGTCTTTGTCCACCAGGAGTTTGGAGCATTGGTAGACCTTTATTTATAAGGCCGTGCTGGAGCTGCTGCCCTCCTACATCTGTGACTTAGTCACAAGGCGGACTGTTGATTCTCACCTGCTGCGATCAAATGATCAACTGTTGCTCTTTGTCCCTTTTGCCCGCACAGAACTAAGGAAAGGGGTTTTGCCTATGTTGCCCCCACTGCATGGAACTTACTTCAAAAAGACTGGAAACTCCCTAATTTTATCTGACAAAATGCTTTTAAAACCAGACTGAGAACACTAGAGGTCAAATCATTAAAATGTAATTGCTTCTTTTAACTGTTTGTAATATTGTCTGTCTGTAACTTATTGCTGCCTCTTGGCCAGGACTCCCTTGTAAAAGTGGTTTTTAATCTCAACGGGACTTTTTCCAGGTAAAATTAAAAAAAAATAAAATAAAATAATGGCTATCTCTCCTCTCGCGCACTGTCAGGTCTATTCCAGGAAAAAAAAAAAAAAAAAATTCCTCCTACAAACCCTTGGAGCCACGTTTTCAAACACCCCGATATTTCCTTCCGCTGCCAGTCTGATGATTCTCGGCCACAGTGACGGGAAAGTGCAAGTCCTATTTACACATTTTACCCTACTTAAGTAGAGTATTACATTTCTTCTTTAACCTTTGCATTCAAAATACATTTAAATAGGATTTCTTAACACTGTTTGCTTTATTTTCTTTTCTGAACATGCTGCGCTGAACAGAGTATGCTAAATGAATACTGTATGTGCTCCACTTGAATATGGTACGATAGCATAGTTTTATTACTTCAAATCTGACCGTAGTATGTCAGACACACTAAGGCTAAAATATTTAACTACTGCTGTGTGTACTTTTCAGATGTAAAACACATGATTAAATTTGCATAATGAGTAGATGTGCTCTTCATGTAGTTAGTTGAAATCTGCTCTTTTATTGAAGTAGGATTTCATTCAATGTTTTTGGTCACCAAGGGTTGCACATATACTTACATCCTTTAGCCACAGCTGCTCAGTCCTTCTTGTTCTGGGAAAAATGTGAATCATCTCAGTGCACCTTCCTGCATAATTGCCTTGCTGGGTTAACAGGACTGGATAGCAGAACATTTTCTTCAGCTTAACTAACGTGGGCTTTATTACAAAATCTGCATAATTAACATAAATCTCCCACAGAGCACAAACACCCTCCGCTATTACAGCAAATAAACATTGCTAAATGGCTATTGAACACCATATTCTTCACAGTCTCTAATAACACTGCATGATGTAATAACTTGACAAGATAAATAGTCATGCTGTGAGTCTACTGCATTTTCCAAGAACAAAACTGAATATACTTTCTAAGAAGTGCCTCTGCAGTATTCTTATTCCTTTATGGATTAATATCACAATACATTGCAGTATAAGAACCAGGTATTAACAGAAAAAAAAAACGATAGAAGGATTGATTCTTTTGTTTCACCCCAAGTAAAGCTGAACAACACAAATAAAGTAAGAAAAAAGATATACAATTGAAATGTCTTCAAACATTTATTCAAACATTATTTCTTTTCATCATTATAGAATAAGCCCATCCTTCTACAGTGCTATAGTTGAAAATAAACATGACATGTCATGTTGTCAAGTCCTCACATAAGGTCCTGAAAACATCTTTCTTCATAATTTTAGTTAAATGCAATTTGATATTATTGTGTGGCGATGATTACTTATAGGACGATGCCCGGCTTTCGTGTATCGGTCAGCATTTGTAAAAGAGCCTTAACTGTTGTTTGAATTGACGTTTTGACTTCATAATGTTGCTAAGCCCACAACCATGAGCCTTTGTGAAAGCTGTTCTAGGCTGCTCGGTTGGCCAAATGCCTAATGTAGGTACGGCAAGCTCACTAACATCAGATCTCCATGGACTTAAGTTACCCGTGTAAGCAAGGTATCCCAAATATATCGCAGAGTGGAAATCCTTCATTAGATTAATTACACTAAAGAACACATACAGCCTGGTCAATAAGACTGATTAACTCACACTTGATCAATACGCATCTTTAGACCACATACCAATCTGCTGACCCAAGAGTAATGCTAAGAAACAGTTTGCAACCTAAGGATTATCGAAACACCCAGTATTCGTGTTTACCATCACTCGGCCCAGTTCTGGTCAGCACAGAATGAATGTTGGATGTCGGAAAAGGTACTGAGGTTTGCTGCCCACGCCTGGACGTAGATAATAAATTATGAACAAAGAGGGTATAGTGAAAATAATCAGGATGCAAATGCAGATTCACGCTGAATGGATGGACAACTTTGGTTCAATGGTGTCACTGGAAGGCCAGTAGACCAATCTACTGCTCACATAATCTGGAAAAAAGCTGAAATATTTCTGAGTTTCAGGATGTATGAAAAGGAATATCAGCAACATAATAGTTTTTGATATGTAGATATTTGGCACCATTTCACTTAATGCTATACTGAAACTGTGCTGCATTGACTCTCATGTTATCACAACCAAAAAGTGATGTGAAATAGGTATTGAGGATGAAAAAGTCCCAAGTGCTATTCTGATATTGTGCCCCCCATGGTGTCCACTGTTTCATCTGGATCTATTTACTCAGTAGAGAATCGTCCAAAGGAATATATTTGACAGGTTTTCAGTAGAATTCTATTGTCACCTGAAATTTAAATCATCTACTTATTCTTTTTTTTAATTTTTTTTTTTTTTTTATGGTAATTTCAGAAAATGTAAACAACATTTGGAAATACCGAAGACAGATTGCCACATTAAACTGGATGTATTCATACATTAAGAGAAGAAAAAAAAAAAAACTTGGGTTATTTCTAGATAGTCTTATGATAACAGGACGAGAGGATACTGTTAAATTATCACTGACAAAAAATTAAATCGCTACTAAACTTTGTTAATACATTTTTTTAAATTGCTACAAACACGCCACAAATCTCTGCAAATAATTCAAGCTCTGGTAGAGACAATGAAGGACATATCAGGCATATTACTGTATAAAATTTATACAGTAATATGCCTGATGCCAGGAGTTTATACTATAAATGAGGAGTCTCTGAAACTCCTGGCATCTTGAGATATATCGGCTTTTACTCTTCAAAACACAGAAGTAGGTTGAAGCATTCTACAATGTGTGTAGAATGGATGGATGGATGGATGGATGGATGGATGGATGGATGGATGGATGGATGGATTGATGGATGGATAGACATGTTTAGGGGAAAAGATTTTGCTGCTGGATTTTCCGAATGTTGTTTACAATGTTGTGCATCAAACCATAAATCCCCATTACTTTGTGACACACTTCCTCACTCAATAGAACTGGGGGTTTACGTTTACAGCCAAACTTTAACTATTCAAATATGAATAGCATTCTGATAGGTAACACTGATTGAGGAGATGGAAACGGAGCATTTCATATTTAATGCAAATAACACAAATCTCTCTCAATAAGGGAACTGCAATATTTACAGTATCTTATGTTACGTGTAATCTAACTCAGCGATTAAACTTCTAGTGAAGGCTTCTAAATACACATCCACAAATGTTTTTTCTTTAATTATAGAAGTGACCCCTTTACAAAAGAACCAGTTTGCTTTGCAAAGAGTAACCGAGGTTAATAAGGATATAAATTCTCAATGCTTCGTCATATGATTTGAATGAAAGATGAAACCCCCCGCTGTGGGACGAACTGTTATTCAACAGCGCCGTAGCGCATGGGAAAATGCGTTTGGTCAGCACTAGAGAGCAACTAAAACAGCAGCTGCTCGGAAATGTTACCCTGAAAGGGACTGCGGCTGAGCTCTGACAGGGTGCAATTTGGATGTCAAGACCTGGAGCTCCGTTCCAGCGGGATGCAACCCAATTTAACTCCCGCATATGAACGCACATAAAAGTTTCATAAAGTGACTGTTGTACGGTGGATCTTTTGCTGCTCATTACAAAGTGCTCCCCTGGCAAAGCTTGTGGAAAGTGATTCATTAATCAGTTGAATGCGAAAGTGAAAAGATCTCCCTTAATAGTTGCGTGAAGCCCAAATGTGCACTACAGGATCGCAATAACAGGTTATACACAATGTTATAATAAAATAAATAAAATTCTGCAGAGTTGAGTTCCAAATATAGAAATGTAATATGATACGTACGTCGATCGGTCATGTTCTTATGACAGCCACCGTGCATCACGCCTAAACATGCCTCTTTCCTCTGTTTCAGTCTGTTCACAGTTCTCAAGAGGAGTTTATGCCATTTTTGGCTTCTACGACAAGAAATCTGTTAACACTATCACATCATTTTGTGGTACGCTACATGTCTCCTTCATCACACCAAGCTTCCCCCTGGATGGGAATCAGCAGTTCATCATCCAGATGAGACCTGACATCAAGGGGCCCCTCCTCAGCCTCATAGAGTACTACAAGTGGGACAAGTTCGCGTACCTGTATGACAGCGATAGAGGTATGTCGCAAATGCTATATGATGGTATTCTAAAGTGTTTTTTTTTTTTTTTTAAATGCAACTTCCCAAAATATCACTTAAATGTGAGGTGTCTTTAATATGCTTTCAGATGCTATATTCATTCTTTTGAATACCAACATGATATTTATGGGGCAATTAGATATTCATCAAAATAAAGAAAAAAATGAGATAAAATTATCTTTTTTTTTTTTTTTTAATGATCTAATGTCACCTAATGAACAGATCCACTAGGTATAAAAATAATTCCAAAATAAAGAAATGAAAATTGGAGAAATAATGTTAAGCATTATAGGTAAGTTGTAAAATTACAGCAAACCAAAGATACTGGCAAAAGATTGTTGACTTCAGTCCTGATGAAGGGGTTCTTTAGGATTGCTAACAAGTAAAGAAGTATTTTTTCTTCAAAAATCTGCTGTTTCTTTGTCAATCATTGGTCCTGCAAAAGGACAGGTATATTGCAATTTTTTTTGTAGAAACCACAACAAACGAGTCACACTTCTTATATAATAGTACAGTAAATTAGCCTTTTCAAATATTTGAATTTGAATTTGAATTTGAATATTTGAATTTGCTACCAGCTTGACTCGGTTACTGGCTCTATATCTTTTTTCTATGAAAAGTCTGCCCAATTAAAATTCCCTTTTGAGGCACAGATGGAAAATTGATATTTTTAAAGAAAAGTACCGTAATAACCACAGGGATTAAGCCTTAAAAAATCAATAACGTCACAGGATCTTAATCATACATGGTAGATATAGAATTCACATCCTTTCTTATAGCGACTTTGGAAGGTATTTTGAAATATTAGCATCCAGCTGATTTTTTTACAGAATTTGAAAGAATATTGCACACATCCATTCTAAATGGAGCTATTTTTGTATTTAGTATCTGGTCCATGGTCTGATAACAACCGTCTAGCTCTGTCAACGTTCAGCTCATCAAGTGCAATTTAGGGCTCAGTATCTGCTCAAGGAGGCTCTGACATCGTCTCCTGGGAGACCAAGAATCAAACCAGAATCTGACTAATTACTCCACAAGCTGAGCCAATGCTGACTTGTCAGTGGTATCGGGAACCGGTGGAAACACATGAAGGAGCTGCTTCTGCTTCTTGATGTTCTCCGCTCAGTTGGATGAGAAGAGCATGACATGCATAATCACGTAGTTACAGCGGGCAATCATTTCCACTTTGATATAGTTTTCACATTTCGGCAACGTCTGTTGGTGGCTGCTTAAAATGCAGGATCGCCTCTTTGTCGGTGGGCTCAGTTATACAATTAGAACGCAGAAGCGGCGTCCTTCTTGTTGAGTTGTATCTATTTATTTATTCATTTATTCATTTTTAATGTGGCCTAAAGTGTAATACAAATACATTGGTGGAAAAAATCTTTACAACAGTGTGGCAATATGAGTCGAACACTGGTCATTTTTATCGGTTGCAAGGATAACCGCATTTTGTACTGAAATTATGTTTACGAAAAAAAGTTGCGCGGTTGCAAAAAAGAGCACCGTTGGGATTTTCTCTCTGGAATTGTATATCATAAATTCCCTGAAATATGATGTGCAGTGACAAATCATTTAAAAGCTACACTTAGGGTAAACTAATCAACAACTCTGGAATAAAATCTCCTTCTATAAAGAGGTTTATTGATCCAAAATAAAAGTATTGCAATTTTTCTTTTTGATCTTATTCTAATTCAACCAGTGTTAAACAAGACTTCTTGTCGTTATTATACAATTTTATGAATTCTTTAGTTCTGTGCTTTATTGCCGTATTTTTTTGACAAAAGTGCTTCTGTAATTCGGTTTCTTAGAAGTTTTATTGTTGTATTTTTCTTTTGTTTTTTTGTCCGATGTTGCTGTGTTTCGTTCCTCGGGGGGATTGTACATTTTGGTTCATGACAAACAGCTTGTCACATAGAATCAACCGGAACACCTTCTGCGCGAGAGAGTCTGTTTTATGTAATATTAAGGGGAGGGGAGGCAGTCAGAGTCAGTTTTAACATGCAGCAGAGGTGATGTGCCCTGTGGCTGCCAACTTTCACACTCTAAATAAAGCAGTGATTTATTTGCATTATATGTACATGATCCCAACATACTGCACTAAACTAGATCCGTCTGGCTTTTAACAAACTGCAGTTGGTTTTGTTTTTTTGGTTCGCCAATGTTCTGAGACATATGAATTTAATTTAAGTACTTTTTTTTTTTCTCTACATTTTTTTAACCTATATTCCCCGTATAAGAAAACAGGTATGTATCTATGGATTTAAAATGAGGGTTATTTGGCTTAGTTTAAACACATTGGAGATGAATTAGACATTTGAGATCTATTTATTTGAATATCTTGGTGAATCTTTAAATTGTCAACAGCACGGTCACAAACGTTTAGATTTGAATTGCTGTTCTAGACAATTGAATGTATTATTCTAAGAGGCTACATAAAACTGGAACCATAAGATTTAGCAAAGTTTTGTAAGCATTGGACCAATTCAATATTCGAGAATTATATAATTTCTATAAGAACTAAGCTGTTTTATAAAGATGTGCCTAATGTAATAGTTAACACTTAATGCCCTGCTTTTGCATCATTAATGACAACATTCACAGCAATAATTGTGTATTTCCTACTATGGAAAATGAATAATTAATTGCCTGCAAAATCAAGCATGTATACACAGCTCAGCTGTGTGCCGCTGCACTTTCAAAGAATGACCATTCACACCTGGGGTCCATCCATCCGTCTGCTGTCGGCCTCTGGGTCAGTGGTTCTATTAGTGAGAGGACAAATTCCTCCATGCTTCCTTACACAAAAGACAACACTCATAAGATCATATACACATCTTATCATTGGATTCAAGCCCTGTGTGCACAAAACCTTGAGTGTTGGCTGTCTTCACTCGGGTCAAAAGCAAAGATGCTAAATGTTCTTGAATGTATATATCCACCAGAAAAGATCTGCACAGACTGTCAAATGCAAATTCCAGAAAATCAGGTAGATCTGATAGATCTGAGTTCAAATATTGGTTTGACATGCAAGCAAAACAAAACAAACAACAGGAAAAAAAACAAGCCAGTCAAAATCAACAAAATCTCAACTTTGGAAGAATATAAATGTTTGAAGAGGCAATGCAAAATGAATATTTATATTCCGTCACCTTCTTAAAGTAATTGTATTAGTTATAACCATTTTTTCAGTTTTTCAGTTCAGTTTTTGTGTTTTCTGTAACAGTAAGAAAACAAGTGTGGACATGTATATGTATGTATATATGTATGTATGAATGTATTTCACCCCTCATCCAAGTGGCATCGTCTAATGACCTGTGGGGAGTTTCCAAATATATATGTATATATGTATATATATACAGAAAGTTCCCCCTTGTCAGAATCGAAACCGGGGTCCTTTGTGGTGTGAGGCATAAGCCTCATATTCCATATATATATAAGATGTATATATATATATATATATATATATATATATATATATATATATATATATATATATATATATATATATATATATATATATATATATATATGTGTGTGTGTGTGTGTGTGTGTGTGTATGTGTATATATATATATATATATACATGTGGAATATATATTTGCAAACTCCCCACAGGTCATTAGAACGGAAGAAGACACTCCAATGAGGGGTCAAACATCTTCAATTGAAGAAATTAAATTCCAGTTGCCACAACAAGAAGATTTCCACAAGAATCCAAAGAAAGAAATCTCTTATATTGCATTTTAATTCAGTTTCTGCATTTACAGCATCAATAGTGTCGGCTTTTCTTGCTTTCAGGTTACATTTTACATATAGATTTACAGTTCGAATTGCACAACTAAAACGATTATGTTTTTGTTTTTTTTTAATTGTTCTTATTCTTTTTTTTCTTTTTATATATAACCACAATGCAGTGTCTCACAAAGAACTGTAAAGGAGTGAGACTGGGGGCTGGGGGATGAACACAGATGGCATGGGAGAGCTTTTGAATAATGCACTGGCTTAAAGAAAGAAGAAGTGGATCTGCTGAGAGAAGTGTGATCCCTACTGTCTATGCACTAGTATTTGAGTCCAGTGTAGACCTGTTGGCTTAACAGGGATTTACTGTATTCCCGCTCTTTCTTCCATGTTATTATGCTTAAACTCTTGTGTGTTCTCCCTTCTCTCTCAATCTATGCAGCATCACTATGTGTCTTTCTTGCTATACCATCCCCCCCTAACCTCTTTCCATGAGAATGCCATTCATCTCCTCGCTCTTTGCTGTCCTCCTACTGACCACATAATCAAATATTGCTCTCCTCCAAAATCACAGGGCGAGTTTCCACCCACTATTTCAGTTTACACTAGTGCTGGTTCCAACTCTGTCCCTACTGTATGACTGAGATGGCACTAAAGGGCCTGTTGTGCATATTTCATCATTGCATGGCTGTCTAATTAGGTCAGTGTGATCCACTCATTCCCATGGCAACCAAAGTGTGGGGAGTGATCGAGCCAGAGAGAAGGGGGAGAATATAAGTGACAGAGCAGGTTAGTAAATGATGCAAGGATACGTGCGTGGGGGTGTTTGTCATTCAAAAAGAGAGCGGGGGAAGGGGACGGAACAATGTACATCACGGTTTGTGATTAATTATATCAGCACATTAAAACTAATAACTGAAGCAACTTCACTGATGTCAGCTGTTGTCTCTAAATGATTATAGATGAGGTGTGTGGGGACAAAAGGGACAATTTTCTTACCAAGCTGTTTCAATGTTTACAGGATTTAGAAATGTAGCCGTTAAAAGTGTCAATTTTGAAATCCCGTCCAAATCTTGTTACTGTCGCTTTTGTTCTTGCTGCCAAAATACTCTGGGGTGGATGATGTTCTGACCCCTGGTGACAGTGATGCCTGTTTACATCGGCTTCAATATTCTTGTTGTGAGTCTTTCCCCGGATATGACCATGAATACAATTTGTTTACCTGAATACAGAGGAATATGGTAATTTATATCTACACACACACACACACACACACACACACACACACACACACACACACACACACACACACCATGGATATCAATATATACTTTCTGCCTACATTATTTTTGTGTTTTGGCTGATTCAGGGTCTGCACTGTCAATTCTGAAACACTGTTTTGTTTTGTTTTGTTTTGTTTTGTTTTGTTTTGTTTTGTTTTGTTTTGTTTTGTTTTGTTTTGTTTTGGTTTGGTTTGGTTTGTTTTGTTTTTTTGTCTTGTTTTGTTTTGCTTTGCTTTGCTTTGCTTTGCTTTGCTTTGCTTTGCTTTGTTTTGTTTTGTTTTGTTTTGTTTTGTTTATTTTTGTTTCATTCTTTTTGTTTTGTTTTCTTTTGTTTTGTTTTGTTTTACCCACACATAACAATGATGTGTAATGTGCAAACACAAAAATGTTGACTCTTCAAAAAACACTCCACCCATCCCTTTTTTTGTATGCTTGAAAATGTGTTTGTTGTTTCAGCACTTCTGTTTCTTTTTTGCTCCAGCTGGCAACAAGATTACTTTTCCACATATACAGTGTGTGTGAGTTATTAGGCAAGTGATTATTTTGACCATATCATCATTTTATCCATAATTTCCAACTCCAAGCTGTATAAACTTGAATGCTTATTGGATTTAATGCTTATTAGGTGATATGTATTTATGAAACGTGGGAGGGTGTGGCCCAAGGAGATCAACAACCTGTATCAAGGTGTGCATAATTATTAGGCAGATTCTTCTCCTCAGGAAAAATGGGCCAAAAAACAGATTTAACTGACTCTGAAAAGTCAAAAATTGTAAAAAGTCTTTCAGAAGGATGCAGCACTCTTGAGTTACCTAAGATATTGCCATAATCACAGAACCATCAAACTTTTTGTTGCAAAGGGTTGTAAGAAACGTGTTGCAAAAAAAGATGCAAATTGAAATGAGACGAATCAAGCATGAAGCTACCAGGAGCCCATTATCCTCCAGCGCTGCCATAGTCCGCTCTCACAGCCGAAATAAAAAAAGGCTGAAACCAGATCACCTCCGAACAAGACACATAAGTTGAAGCATCAAAAATGGACCAAGAAATATCTGGAGACAGATTTTTCAAATGATTGTGGACTGATGAGATGAGAGTGACTCTTGACGGAGCAGATGGATGGGCCAGTGGTTGGATCAGTAACGGAAACAGAGCTTCACTTTGACTCAGACGCCGGCAAGGTGGAGGTGGGGTGCTGGTATGGGCAGGTATTATTAGAGATGAGCTAGTTGGACCTTTTCAGGTTGAAAATGGACTCAAGATCAACTATCAGACCTACTGGCAATTTTTAGAAAACCCTTTCTTCAAGCAGTGGTTCTGGAAAAAGTCTGCATCTTTCAAGAAGATTTTTATGCAAGGCAATGCTCCATCACGTGCATCAAAGTTCTCCACCGCGTGGCTGTGCCGGTAAAGGCCTTAAAGATGAAAAACTAACATGGCCGCCTTCTTCGCCGGACTTATACCCTAGTGAAAACTTTTGAAGTCCTTCTTAAGCAGGAAATTTACAAAGAGGGTAAAGTACACCTCTCTGAACAGTGTCCGGTTGCGGCTGCACAAAAAGTTGATTCTGACCAGATCACGAAACTGACTGGCTACGTGAATGGAAGGCTTGTGACTGATATTTCAGAAATGCTTATTTGTAAATTTCAGTTTGTTTATTTCTCTCACTTTAACAGGTGAGAATGAACAAGCAAGATGAGAAAATCTTTGTTTTTCATTTAGTTGCATAATAATTCTGCACACTGATAGTTGCCAAATAATAGTGATATTCTCTTAAGAAAGCCAAACGGTTTGAGGGTTTAACATTTTGGATCGACCAAGAGCACTGTGGTTGTACAATAACAAAATTAATCCTCAAAATTACAACTCACTTAATAATTGTGCATGCAGTGTATAAAAAGGCCTGCCTTTTTAAATTGCTATTTTCTCTGAGAATAAATGCAACTGTTATTGGACGTACAAGAGTTAATAATACAAAACCTTACTGTGCTGCATCATTCATGCTCACCAGCCTTTTCTCATGAATTTGTTCCTTTGAATTCATACTGAAAGAAAAAGATCAAAGATTGAAAGAAAACCAAGGAAACGGCACGTAAGCTTGAACAGGTCCTTTTTTTTTTTATCAACCTTTACTGATTTTTGCATAAACAAGTTAAAAAAAAATTAAAAAATAGGCTTAACTGAATAATTTTTTCTCACCCTATAAGTTTTTGTTAGGGTTAGACCTGGGGGATTATGAGAGGTTCCTCATTGCAATTTCAGCTCTTTAGTCTTGGCATTTAATCTAGTATAATTTTTCAAGATCACAAATAAAAATGAATGGAATGGAACTCAAATAAATATGAAACGGGGTAACCCAAACCCCCAAAATGCAAGAAAATAAATCCATCTTTCAAAGCTCATGACTTTTCTCATGAGTTTTGATATTGTTAAGTGTAACGTTTTTTTTGGACATGGAAAGAACTCAGAGTTTATGGCAACATTATACTTGTGTAGAAAAAACTCAACCACAAATCAGTCCTGGATTGACATTTCCATCCTTTTATTCTGGTTTCTCTTTTAAAAATTGAAAACTTTCGATTTTGGATCAGCTTAATTAGTTTTATAGGATCCATCACTAAACTGGTATTTTTGTTTTTTAGAATTCTGTTTCAAAGAATTTGTTTAGAAAGTGATATGTTTACTGCAGTTTTGGTAGATTGTCAGTTTCTTGACAGTACATGGGGGCGGTTATGGTACATCTGTCATACTTTTCCAGTTCTTTAGGAATTTTCTGAGCTTTAAGTTGTTTTTTTATTTCTAAATGAACCTGAGAACAGAAGGACGCAGTGTGAGATTAGCAGCCCTCTTGCAGAGGAAAAGGTTACAGCGGTGAAGAAGGGAAGTGGGTTGATGTTGTATCAAGAAACTCAGAGCTGAAAATGTTGATGCATTATTTATAAGCTTTTTCTCCACTGATTGGTATGTTTTCTCATCATATTATGCATACAAGCAAATTTTCCCAGACATCAGTTTTTTGTTTTGTTTTTTGACGTTTTGGATTGATTACAGCACATTTAATATTTTACAACTATGGCTGCCGGTGTGATTACAGTCAGATTTTAAAAAAGAAAAAGAAACAAAGCGAAGAAAAAAATACCCCAGTGGGTAATGAGACCCTCTGAGTTTACCGCTGCTTCCCAAATCACAATTATGATTAGTCCTGTGTGATCCGATGTCGAAACGCTGCTTAATCTGCTCGTTCTCGGCTGACCTTTTGAATCCGGGGCAATTTAGTATCATAAGAACACATCACAAAAGATATTTGCCCTCCAGCGCAGTGGTAGCTGCGCGTCTGCTTCAGTAGATGGCATAATGTTGGCAGACACCCAAACATAACATATGCTAAGTTCGTTCCTCAGGCAGTAAAAGATAGAGTTGTGAAAAAAAGGAAGGCATAGTATTTCCTTGAATGGCATTGACAGAATATGGCTGATATATAAAAAATAAATCCTAAGAGCGGTTAAAGAAAGCCAGCTCCGCATCCATCCACTGAGGCAGGACGCGACCAAATAAGACCCCGGTCAAACAGCGGCAAAAGGAGAACAAAATAGGTTAGAGATGGCCACTCGGGCTTCCTGGGGAAAGATTGGATGAGGTGGTTGAGGTCCAACATTCCTGTGGGACAGGAGGATGGTAACGCAAAACTGGGAGTGTGGCTTGATCGAATTAATTTAACACTCCTTCCAGCAAGAGACGAACCCTGCACTGGCTACCTCAAGTTAAATCAGGCCAGAAGACACTATAATAGCAACATATTCAGAGACTGTTTAAAAGATGCTCATCATTTTAGATATATTCATACGAGGGAGGGGTTTCCTGGGTATTGCCGTCTCACCGAGGTGCAAAATTCATGAATAAAATATAGGTAACTTGCAACATGGGAAACATGAAAATCACTGGGCCCATTTAACTTACTGGGCCTGTTATATTCCTTTAGCTAATGCCTCAGTATCCTTCACGGCTCTATCCAAGAGATTTTTTTTCCCATATGTTCCCACCATCTCAGTTAACATTCCTGGCACGTCGCATTCTGTTCACCTTGTTTAGTCAACTAAAGATGCTTTAGATTTCCCCCCTTTAGATCAGCAGCTTTATCCTTGCATAACACGTCAACATATGTAAGGTGCACAACCACGTGGGTTTATTGTCCACTTTACTTTTAGCGGATGCACCTGAATGACAAAGAACTGCTAAAACCGTAAAACATCTGCATTCTGATGGAAAAAGGTGTTTTTCGCCGTTGATTTTATTTTATCTTATTTGTAATCTCACCTAGATTGGCATTGAAGAATTAGAAAAATAATCAATCTGGGGTCCGTTATGTTTTGACATAATGAGATAGACCAGTTTGAGGAAGGGATAGGAAGTCAAATAGCCGATAGGCAGCCGTTTTCACACCTACTATTGTATATTTAGAAAGTTATGAATAAAAATACTGATGTCAGCAGACGCACACGTGTGCGTCTATATACACAGGAATCTTCTAATAGATGTATTTTAACATTCATAACTTGTTGCATACATATGTGGCAATCTTAATCTGAATGTTAATCACCTACTATTTTGGATCCCTGCAATTTCCAAATCCATTGCTCATCACAATTATTATCTATTTAATGGATACTCTTATACTCGCTACCTACCGGCATGATACATATACCAATCATATTACCACCACTGGTGGCAGGATTAATGCTGCAACCGGCAAAACAGTTTAAAATCACTTTGGAAAAATAATGTTGTATGATAGGTCAGGCCAATAGTTAAGGTGAAAGGGGTGATATTTTTCCATGCACACAATAGTATAAACACCTTGTTTAGCCAGTATGAATGATTACCAGTAATAAAACTGGACTAACTGAGTTTATTACACATATATAATATTAACTGGCTGCGCCGGGGCAAAGGCACCTCATAAATGGATCAAAGAAAGAGCTATAATTTAACCTTAGCCACTATTACTATATGTTGTCCTTGCAACAGCCTCACCATGAATTCTAATGATCTGTTTAAGAATCGATATAAGTTTCCTTCAGTGACCTATCTTTAATTGTATATGTATAATTGGAGTAAAACTGCTACCCTCCATTTCCCCATCCTGATACAAGCATGAAATCCATTCTACCCTGCTGTATCAAACGCTAAATGAAACCCTCGACCCTCTCATCTAAACCCTCTCCATCTGTAGGCCAGGGATCAATACGAGCAAAGATTCAGCCATGAAATTTGATTGAGAGGGTGATAGGAATATAAATTTGAACGGGCAGTTCAGTCCGTCCATGTCTGTAACGCACCGAACTTCAATCTGCGTTGAATGTAATTGAAGGAGTGGGCCTCCGGAGCCGTGTCTGTTCCTCGCTGAATCATTTCTGGAAAAAAAAGGACCAAACAAAAGATAGTGATTTAAAGACTTACTGAGCAATTACTTCCACATTTAGTAGTGTTTCTTGGAGGGAAGCTATTCTGGGATAGAGGCAAGCAGCAACACAGTTGATGACACCGCCTGTGGGCAAGCAGAAGAATTTACCATATGTGTTACTATCGATCATGCAGGCAATGACTGACAATAAAATGTGTTGTCAGTTAACTCGTTCCCTATCACTGATTTTGAAGAGCTTTCCCGGCTCCTGGGATCTTCAGCTGCATTTTAAGGACAATGTAAAAGTTTTATTCAAGCTTTTCTGCCAGTTTCACAGAAAAAAATATCTACTTTTCATTGAAAAAAGTGCAGCAGAATCTATGCCTTTGTTAACATCTGTATTTTGATGTTTATTTAAAGAAACACACACATATTTCATAAATAGCAAACAAATGAAAATCACTCACATCCACTGTCCTGGGTTCAAATCAACAACAACTAGCCAAAGATTACTGAGAATCTGTAATCAATGGAGAAGCTCTTAAAACTTTCGGAAAAATAGATAAATAAATAAATAATATATATATATATATATATATATATATTTGTGTCTTTTTTTACATGCTAATGATATTTACCAATATTTGTGTTACACTTTAATTATTACTTATCACTTAATAAACCTGCTTTAAATAGCCATAGAAGTGTAAATTAATTTCCTTACATACCATTTTAACACTGGAATATATGAACTTGCTTCTCTCATCTCTTGCTGCTAGTCCTACTTTTGAAATCACATCATTTTTCTTTTTGCATATTAACCAACATAGCGAATAAAATAAATGGAGTGTGCTTTAGCTGCAGTGTTTTTCAGCTGCAAAGTCCCTCTGCAACAATTTGCTCGTCTCTTTATTGTTTCGGTGACCTTTAGTTACACCTTTACTAATAACCCTCACAGAAATCCGTTATTACCCTCCTGCAGTTGTGTCATAAATGTCAGAGACTGTCATTAGTGAAAAAGCATGGGTTCAGACTTTATTGGGATATTTCCTCTATAGTTTGTTCATTTGATGGAATTTTATGTTACGCCTCTTCAAGCCATTTGCATGTCAAAATAATCCTAGGAGTGCAGTCATAGGGGGGCTCTGTATCCTCGTCCATCTGAGGCAAGTGGGTCCTAGGTGAGGAACCAGATACAGCGTGGCTCAAAAGAACAACAAATACAGAAGTTATTTTCCCTTGCCTGGACAGGGGTCTCCAAGTTTCTTCCTGTAAAAAAAAAATGATCCCATGTCCACATATTTTTTATGTATCTGTAACAACAGTGAGCAAAAAGGACAGCACATTTCATTGACTAAAAATTTAAATTAGGAAGGGTATTCATTTTTTTCTTGTACTTTAGTTTTGCCTGAATCACTTGATGCAGTTAAGTGCATTATCAGACGCACTTTCGTCCCACACTGTGGTTAAAGTTCATCACAGGATCATCTGTGACTCATCCTGATGAGCTCTTTACATAATTCACCGTCGACTGAAAAAAAACAAAACACATGACTCAGAATAAGCATGAAATGAAAACCACCCTGTTCTGACAATGTTTCGTATTTCACTGCGTTCTTTCATAATTTGATATTCCTTTTTCATTTTATGTCCAAGTTTTGTTGCTGCTGTCATTTCTATTGTGCCTGTGTAATTTTTGATTTATGCTACTTTGTGACTTTTTCCCAAAACTTGGTATGCAGCTTTTTGCCATAAGGAATAAATTCTTGAAGCCCAAAAATACAACTATCAATCATTATGACGAGGTTGGTTGGGTCGCAATGACGGCAGAATGCATTCTGTTATTCTTGTCTCATATGTATATGGGTTTATCAGCACAATTTAAACAAGATTTAATAAAAATGACTGATTATTTCATTTTTCATTCAATTCCATCCTTAGGCCTGACAACCCTGCAGGTTGTGCTGGACACAGCGGCAGAGAGGAAATGGCAAGTGACGGCCATCAACGTGGGGAACCTGAAAGATGAGCGTAAAGATGAGGCCTACCGCTCCCTGTTCCAGGACTTGGAAAACAAGAAGGAGAGGAGGGTAATTCTGGACTGTGAACAGGATAAAGTCAAAGACATCATGGAGCAGGTACAGTACAAGTTGCCTTTTTGCCATTTTGACCAGGATACTGGATTGGAATTCGGCTAAAAGACTACTGACGTTTATGGTTTTCTCAGCTGATTTCTGTAGTTTCGTTAATAAGAATAAGAATAATTCAAACATGGGAGCATTAATATTGTTTCTTGAATTTCATCTTAAATCAACTGAAACGTTGTCATTATTTGAGTGCTTTTTAGCTAATACCTGCACATTATAGCTCTTTTGCATGCCTTAAACGGCTTTAAATTGGTGCAAGTTGCTTACAAAAGGATGCTCATTATGATAATTTAATTGTATTAAAATGTTATTATTTTATCTTTGTTTAATGACTAGGTACCATTTTCTTTATGTAAGTGATAATGACTCTTTTTGAATATGAATTGCTTCATCTTTAGGCTGGAAAACCTGTATTTTCAAGTAATTCTAGGAGTTCTTTGCTCTTGCAGGGATAGGTGCTTACTTTCTTCACGTTTTAATTCAATTAATTCTATTAATCTTGTATACTTTCATTTATGAAGGTATATTAAAATGTCCCAGTAAATAAAATAATTGCATTTTATTTGGCATTATGATAATATTGATTTCTTTGATTTTTTTTCTGTTTTTTTTACATTTTTCGCAGAAATTCATTTTTTGGCTTTATAAATAGCTAAAATATGCATTTCTCATTATCTTTGAATGAAATAAGTAGCGATGTACAATGAGTTGTTTTACATCATCCTTTCATTATCCTGTCATTACTTTTGTAGAACCAACGTAACTTTCAGCAGAAATATTCACAATTGATATGGTTCTTAAAAATCAATTAACTAAGAAGAAATAGAATAATTACTCATAGAAGTAAGAATGCAGAAAATGCAGAAGACCATAACTGTAATATTCCCTTAATTTTGCTATTTAAGGCAGAGCAGTTTATTTTTTCACAGGTCACACTTTTCCCAGGGGAGCTGCCAATTGATTAAGATAAGATAAGATAAGATAAGATAAGATAAGATAAGATAATTTATTGGAAATACTTTCTCATGGCACCATAACACTTACAGTATCTATAAATATGGGTATAAATATAAATAGAGAGACAATTGAAAGATAGCAAAGACATCCACAGATAAATTGACAGCAGAATGAACAACAGCAACAACAACAACAATGATAAGAATAGACAACAGAATGGAAAAAAAAAAGACAGCAAAGATGAGAATAGCCAACCATAATGACAAAAACAAGGATAAAAACAGGGACTGTAGCAATGACAAAAATAAACGGGATGCGAATGGACAGAGATAAGGATAAAAATAGTTAACAGAGTTAAGGCATGACAGGTGTGAATGGGTGAGGCAGTGAGGTTGTGGTAGCACAGATGCAGTCGGCTGGTCAAACTTGTGGGTTGTCCAGACTGCTGTTGTACAGTCTGTGGGCACAAAGGAGCGTCTAAAGCGTTCAGATCTAATAATATTATTATTTAAGGCTGCCTGAAGTACTAGTTTTGACAAATGGAGGTATAAGCCACTGGATTAGTTCCAGGTGTGTGCATTCAGGTGAAGCACTAAAATGGAATTTCACTGACACGTTTGTATTTGTTTTTTTCTCTTGCTTTGTTGATAAGAAAATTGGTTTTGCAAATGGATATCTCTTTGTCTGGCACTATTTATGCCATTTCTTTTTTCTTTTTTTCATTTCAGTGATAATGGCCTAAACTGACTATAAGCCTTGTAAGGGGAGATTATATCATCTCTATGTGAGGGTTGATTAGGAAATATAAATAGATTAGGGATATAAATAAATTAGGGATTATGAAAAAATAAATAGATATGAATAAATAATGGTGTTCCAGTAAAGAATAGAATCTGACATGTAATTCACAAAACAGGATCAATGAAAGGTTTGTTGAAGTGTGCATTAATTCTTCAAATGAATTCAGTCCCTCTCCTCTCAAAGCTGTTTAACCTAAACTAACCTACCTATCAGCCCCAAATATTTATCAAAAATATAACCTAAGTTGTGATACTAGGGTCAGAGCCTTTTAATTAGATGACCTGTTTATTCTAGTGTTTAATTTACATCTGTGTTGTATTTGTCTGTTTCATAAACTGCAGGTCATCACAATAGGCAGACATGTGAAAGGCTATCATTATATTATAGCCAATCTGGTAAGTATCAACATCCTTCAAATTCAAATAGATAGGAACCCGTGTGATCACTTATATAACATCCAACTTTCTCTCCATTGTTTTTCAACAATTTTGAGACATAGTTCTAATTTTTATGTGCTCAGGGTTTTATCGATGGAGATCTGTCCAAAATCCAATACGGCGGTGCCAATGTGTCAGGCTTCCAGATTGTTGATTTTGAAGATCCTCTGGTGTCGAAGTTTGATCAGAGATGGGAAGCTCTTGAAGAAAAGGAGTATCCCGGTGCTGACAGTAAAATACGGGTGAGCAGATCAAATATAACGTGTTATTCCATTATAACCAAAAAGAAATCATAAGAAATTATTTTCTAAACTAAAATGTTTACAACCCACAAAGCTGCACATTTTCCTGTTATCATGTTTATTATGTATATAAAATATACCCAATTACCTTATTAGTATGCACCATGCAAGCTAAACACATTATGTCTTTTATTGTCTTCCTAAGTAAATAAATTGAATCAAGCCAACCTGTGCTGGGCAGATCAAAATATTTGAAATGGCACAGGCACTGGAATTTGTGAGAAATGCAATAGTTAATGGTAAATACTCTTGCTTATGGCTAGAGTGGATGCCAAAGTTTTAACTTAATGGAGAGTTCTTAGCAGATACAAACCCCACCTGGATTACCTGACTGAACAAACAGTCAAACACAGTGTGTTCATTACTAAACACATCACTCAGTAATGACCCACGTGCACCCTCACACAAATCACCAGCATTCTCACAGGCTTCCCCTTCATTTGGCTATTCAAGCAGATTCAGGAAATTACTTCTTTATGGATATTAAGACATGGGCTTTTTAAGTCCTCCGTGTCTTCCACCAAACACAGATCAATGTTTGTTTTTTTTTAACAATGTGCACAATAGTACGTGTGTGGGTCACTGTTTGAAGTGCATATCATATAAACAGGAGTTCTGGCATAAAAGGCCAACCATCGTATCATTATTATCATTATTACTATTATCATTATCATTATTATTATTACTAATATTATCATTATTATTATTATTTTATCATCATTATTGTGGTGTGAGAATGACGGATTGCGGAGACAAAGGTGACTTCTAACTTTATTCCTTTAACACCAACATAAAACTGACAGTTCCTTGGAACATAATGGTCCCAACCTAAACCACATCCCCTGCCCGTTGTCCCGTGGGGTGAGAGGTCACGCACCTTAGTGTCCACCACCCAGCCCCCTCCAAACACCCAGAGGGGACTCCTGGAACAACCTAGTCTCTCATAGGAGTCTTGAGCAGCCTGCCATAATGACTGCATCGTCCCTTGGTCAAGGCAGCAGGAGGCACTGGAAGTTGGAACTGTGCAGGCACTGCTGGGGTCCTCGGAGGAGGGCGACCTCAACGGGGAATTTGGAAAGGAAACACAACTTCGCCAGTCAACTGGTGTGCCGGCTTCAACCTATCCAGCGTGACCCGCTCCCCACGCCCTTATCCAGGACAAAACTTTTACGCCTGTCTCCAGAAACTAGAACGACGAATCATACAGGGGTTGAAGAGGCAAGCGGTGAGCGCCTGTTAGTGGTTTACCGAGAACCAGTTCGGGGAGCGACGGTGTGGTCGTCTTTTAGGGGCTGGATGCTACCTCAGCATATCCTATGGTTAACGGTCTACCCAGTTCCCATCCAAGAGCACAGCCTGCATCGCTACCTTGAGGGACCGATGGAACCGTTCGCACAAGCCAGTCACTGGCAGACTAAACTGACACTTAGCCAGGTTGACTATTAGGACATGTTCGTCCAACCAACAGAAAACCCGACAGATGCTCCAGGTGCTCATCAGCTAATGGGTATGTCATCAAGATAGACGAAAGAAAGGCCGCGCGGCACTCTGAAAGGTGTGAGCAGCACCCTTCAAGACAAAAGTATGTACGGGAACTTGAAAAACCCAAATGGGGTGATCACTGTGGTCTTGGGCACATCCTCTGCGCGCTCAGACACCTGTGTGAAAAGGTAGGGGGGTTTTTAGCGATGGAAAATTCACTGGTAAACATTGGTAATCATCCCCCGATGCCTAAATATTTGCGTGCGTTTGCAGCCCAACTCTTTTCACTCAGGTGGCGAAAGACACAGCGTCAATCAGTCGGTGGTTTGCGACATCCACGGGCCAACCGTTGGCGCACAGGAAGTCTGCGATGATGATGGGGACAGTGATGGCTGCGACCACAGAATCACATTAAAAATAGCGGACATGGAGACAAACAGACCCAGACGTTGAGCAGAAAGTTGTGATTGAGGACCCTTTAGCCATTTTTGTTGCGGGCCGCTGCCTCTGGCCTGAATGTCCGTTTGCTTTGGGCAGAGCAGGCTCCTCTGTGAAAACTACCAGAAACCGTATTCTATGCCTCAAGTCTCTGATGAACAGCAGCTGGATGTGTGCACAGCTGCCACCCGAGTGCCGGCCCTGGATCTCCTTGGCACCTTGAAGGAGCACAGCGGGACGCCCACTCCATGGCAGAAAGGTTATACCTCCGGACCAGAAGATGTTGGATGGCAGCATATTTACCTTGTTGCGGTGGGTCGCACAGCGGCTGCAAAACTCGCCTTGCGGACGCCTCGTTTGGGCGACGTGGCCAAAGTCTGGCACTCGGTCCAAGTCAGACATGTCCAGAACGGAGTCCCCAATGTGGTATGAGAAGGAAGGAATGCAGAGACCAAGACGAGTTCTAACTGTATTCTTTTAACTCCAACACAAAAGTGACAGTGAACTTCCTTGGACCATAATGCCCCTGACCTAAATCACACCCCCAGCCTGTTGTTCCGAGTGAGAGGCCATGCCTCTTAGTGCCTGCCACATTATTATTATTGTTCTATTATTGTTCTTGTTCTTGTTCATTTTCTTGTCATCATCATTATCATTATTAAAATGGCCTGTATAAGCCCGGTCTAAAAGTATTGCTGTAGGCATAAAACTGAAATATCAAAAGATCTGGACCATAAATGGCAGGCGTTAAAGTTGCTGGTGGATGTGAGCAGAAATGGTTGTCTGTCTCCATGGTTATTGCCTGGTGACCTTTACATGGTGTGACCTTCCCCTCTCTGAGTGTCAGACAGAATTTCCTCCAGACCGAATCTCTCACCATTATATACAAATAGTTTGAAGGATTATTGTGTGTAATGCACGCACCTTCCTTTAAAAAAATGACATATTTTAGCTCAGATTTCTGCTTGGCAGATTTTTGCTTCTGAGTCTTTTTGAAAAAATAAAGGGGGCAAATATCAGCAAATTTAATTTGTAACCTTCAGTTTGCATCACAGTCAAAGTTCAAATCATTGCTGCTCAGCCAGACTGTCTTTATCAAGAGTGATTGCAACAATTATAACCGAACATAACACGACTGAAAAAGAAGCACAAGACCCAGACATCGAAAATGCTTTTTGATTAAAATAAAATGGCAGAATTACAAGGAGGATAATGGGCACTTGGATCGATGAAAGTGAGTCGGATGCTTTGATTTCCAAATGACTCCCAAATGGTCGCTTCTCATGTGGTGCTGGCGGATTTCCATGTGTCAGTGTGCATTGGCCTTTTTTTGGACTTCATGAAATTCGTAGATATCATATATTTCAGCGAGTCATGCATGGATTTTGGATACAAACTTGAAAGTTTTGATATTATATCTCAAATTATGGCCAAAAGATTAGAAAATAGTGGAGACATGAGTTACTGAATCATCTGCAGTAGTGCAGGGAAACTCATTTCTTCTGGTTTTACCCAAATTAAATCTCTGTCCGTAGAAGCAATATAAAATGACATCAGGAAACAATGAAAACTGTGTCCCCCAGACTTTTCTGTCTAAAATGTCTGACATTCTTTGATGCTCATGTCTCAAGTGTGTTCTGCGATAAAGGGATCAGTGTGCCCTGGGCTGGTAAACATAGTTGTGCTGTCTCCCGGTTAGAGAGCTGACATTTTAATGCTATCTTGGAACTGACATTACAATATTTGTGGCATCCCAAGCATCTCTGTTATCGTCTATATGTCCATAAACAATAAACTTAACATTTTACCAGACCTTGTGTGTGCTACATTTTTCTGCGGCTCAGTGCCTTGAGCACTATTACTATAACTGGATAATTGCACCTAATTTTCTTCAGTAGCTCTCTATTTAGCAACCATTCCTCCGTCAGTAAGTAAAATCCGCCTTTCTCTCTGAAGTCAGAATTCAAATAAGTATTACTTGGTGTAAGGTTAACATTTTAATGGGGTTAAGCTTGAGGGATTTGTAACTTTCTGCCAACACCATGCCTTTTCTCACTCCTTCTGCTCCAGTACACATCAGCGCTGACCTATGATGCGGTGCAGGTGATGACGGAGGCCTTCCGCTACTTGCACAAACAGCGGATTGACTTCACGAGAAGGGCGAACAACGGTGACTGTCTGGCCAACCCGGCGGTTCCATGGTCTCAGGGAGTGGAGATAGAGCGAGCTCTGAAACAGGTATATACGTCCTTTTGTTGGTTAATCAGATACACTGACATCTGGGCTACAATGCCAAGCGAGTTTAGCTTCACTTCCACCCAAAAATCAATGTTGACAGTCAAAATGAAGTTAATATTTTTTCTGTTCGATTTGGGGATTTTGCTTTTTATATACATCTATTGTGACATTTTTGACTGGTGCAAAGGAACAGATAGCGACAGCAAATATTTCTCAATGAAGGACTCCCGGATGATATACATATATATATATATATATATATATATATATATTTTTTTTTTTTGGGCTTTTTTTTCGATTTGAAATTTTATTGCCTTTTTTATAAAATATGCTATGTATCTTATAAGCTATATTTTCAAGGAGGGGAAAAAAAAATAAACTTTACAAACCTGAACCATGCAGGGTAAATCAATACAAACATTGTTCAATATATGCAGAAGACAGAGCAAACCAAAGTCAATAAAAGGTAATACAAGTCTGGCAAGTTATCTGCAAGAAATAGAAGAAATATAATTAAAATCTGCTGAATAAGACTTTAGTTTTGCTTCAAAGGTCCTCATCACTATCTTTCATCTGTTAGTTTCTGGTATTTGTTTCAAAACTTGGACAGCGTAGCGGTTCAGAGCATTTTTAATATTTTGTTTCAATATGAAAATATTCAGTTATCCTAATCCAGCTTACTCCAGCAACTTCACGACTGCACAGAAGTCTAGAAGGTACTCCATGTTAAAGGAATTCACACAAAGGATAGACGTTATTGTGTTCTAGCAGCTACAGTGGTGTTCTCAGGGGGTTTGTTAGGAGGGAAATGTATCCCCTTTCAAAGCTTTTCTTCTGATATCTCAGCTAGGCTGCGCTAGGTATATTAGGGCCTTACTTTTCCAGATTTAGTTTCGACACAGAGAAGGGATTTACATATCTGGTCGTTTTTCTTCCAATCACTTTCACCCGGAGGGCAATTCACTTATCTGCAACTCCCAAGATTTCATCGATCTCCAAACCTGTGGTGTTTATTGACATCGCTTTAAAAATGAGTGCTTTTGGTTATTTAGGACATACATCTTTCCTTGATAGTAACATAGAGGAAAGCACATATTTGACAACATATTTAGAAACCCGTTGACAGAGTGATTTTTCCATCTTTGTTTATTCACTAAGAAAATAACTGGTGGGGAAATTTCTGTTGAAAATCCCATGCTGATTATTTATTCATCCACATTGTTCAACCGGTCGTGGTCGTGGCAGGTATTTGTCCCACCTTTTTTCAGAGGATAACAAAATATTTTGACTGCTTTCCACTTTTTCCTGAAACTGATAGATAGCCAAAATCACAAGCTATAGCAAAAGGTTAGAAGGAATGAGGCCACTAGATAACATAAATGTGGGTATAAATAATGCAAGGGTTTATCCTGGATTTTGAAATTCTGGTGAAGAGAGATGTTTTAGACCTCACGAACACCCACATACCCAGTATTAGGAAAGAGAAATGCAGTGATTCTCCTCCTAAATCATGTTCCATGCAAATCCGTCCCACTCTACCATCAGCAAGGGCGGTTTGAGCATTTCAGTAATGGCTGGTTTTCTTCAATTACAAGATTTCCTTCTTATTAGCCAATAATGACAATACGTTTGCTTGAGGGGGTGGAAAATGGCAGCAATTGGAAACTTTTAATTTCTCCTGAAAAGAAAATCAGATACACGTGTAGTGTTTGTGAACTCGTATATGATTACATACATATTTAATATTCAAGTCTTAGGAGTTGTGCGTAACTGGCAATGCTGATGTCATGTAAAAGAGCAGTTGCACGCAATCAAACTGAAGGTACTCTGTTATGAAAATTTTATTTTAGGTGCGTGTAGAAGGGCTGACTGGAAATATCCAGTTCGATCAGCACGGAAAGCGAGTCAACTACTCAGTGAACATAATGGAATTAAAGAGTAATGGTCCTGTTAAGGTAGGTTTTCAGAGGGTTTGTGAAAAAGCCCTTGTGATTTATGGCGTATGCATTATTTTAATGGATTTCGTTATTTATTCATCCCAACAGATTGGATACTGGAATGAGGTTGACAAAATGGCTGTCACCAAATCCGATGTGTTTGCCAACGACACAACAGGAATGGAAAACAAAACAGTTATTGTCACTACCATCTTGGTAAATATTGACAGTTTAACACGGTTTAATAGAGGACTGCATAAGAAGACTTTTTGTTTCAAAAAGAAAGTGCAGAAGTGGTTCAGCAACAGTGTTTAAATGACATCTTCAGATAGAAAATTTGTTTGGGTTCTAAATCCTTTCCAAGCTTTGTTTAAAGTCTGTTCCATACTGCATTCTGATCAAAGTGTTTGAAACTTGTGTGTGTGAAGCAGCTTTTTAACAAGGTAACGCCAACCTTTTGCGCTAAAGAGATCTTTCTGTTTTGTCTGGTTTATCCAGGAAGCTCCCTATGTAATGCTGAAAAAAAACGCTGACCTTTTTGTCGACAACGACCGCTACGAGGGCTACTGTGTAGATCTGGCTGCCGAAATAGCGAAGCACTGCGGCTTCAAATATCAACTAAAGATAGTGGGAGACGGCAAATACGGAGCCAGAGATGCGGAGACAAAGATATGGAACGGGATGGTCGGGGAGTTAGTGTACGGGGTGAGTTATCTTATTCAACGTTATTAACACCACAGAGCAATTAATTGTGTAGCCTGGAATTTTAACGCATATTCTGCTGATAATGTGAATAAAATGCAATGTTTTGCCCAATAAATTCCAAGGGTATTTGAAATAGAGCCTTATTTGCCTTTCAAGGTTACATAAAAATCCCATATGAAAACTTTCCAAATACACCATAAGATCAGACGTCATTGTTAGCATGTGTCATGCAACCTTTGTTTCATGAAAAATTCACAGAAACTGATGTTAAAAAAATGTTTTGTTGGTTATAAGTCCATTAGTGGGTTTCAGCATGAATACCCTCCATTTATGCTTTTCGGGTTCAGCTACCAAGTAACGTCCCCACTATAATTTGACATCCCTTCCCGCTGATTGTTACAGAAAATGCAACATTCTTGTAGTTTGAAATGAGCTTGTCTACAACAACATTTAAATGCCCTTTCAAATGTCACCCACATCAGAAATATGTCATTGAAATTTTGCTGATATCACATGTAGAAATGAGTGTACTCTAAAATCAAATAAGATACAAAAGGGAGGCTCCCGTGTATTATCTTTCTTTCTTATCTTAAAAATGTTTCCCGTTGTTTGACAGAAAGCCGACATCGCGGTGGCTCCTCTAACCATTACACTGGTGCGAGAGGAGGTGATCGACTTCTCCAAACCCTTCATGTCTTTGGGAATCTCCATAATGATCAAAAAACCTCAAAAGTCCAAGCCGGGTGTTTTCTCTTTTCTGGATCCGCTGGCCTATGAGATCTGGATGTGCATTGTTTTCGCCTACATCGGTGTCAGCGTGGTGCTGTTCCTTGTCAGCCGCTTCAGCCCGTACGAGTGGCACACCGAGGAGTACGAGGACGGTCAGATCCAGACCAATGAGTCCTCAAACGAGTTTGGCATATTCAACAGCCTGTGGTTCTCCCTCGGCGCCTTTATGCGACAGGGCTGCGACATCTCCCCGAGGTTAGTTGGAAAAAAAATCAGCTCTTGGTTTAATAAGCCGGGAAAAAAAATGGGGGGGGGGGATTTGGAAAAGCGTTTATTCCAAAAACGTGATTAGCTGTTTCACAGTTTTATTTAAGTTACCTCAAAGCAAGCATGTGGCCGACCCACTGTTAATTGTTAGAATTACTGAAGTGTACCTTGTGTTAAAGTGTTCAGTTTGGAAAACGTCGAAAAGAAAACCAAGGCAAAGTTAGGTTGTCAGTTACTGCCAATGGAACTTCCGAATCAAATACCGTATGTTATGAACAGAAATGGACCCTTTTTTGCATATTTAGTTAACCCTAGAACACTAACGTTGAAATAAGTAACACCATCAGTATATTCTACCCAATACAATATCCTGGATAAAATACAGTTTTCATCAATTTATAGATGGGCCGATGGGAGGAGGGAGACAAACATACAATTAATAATAGTGAGCAGCCTGAAGCTACCCAAGGACATAAAACTCAGACAATGGCAACACAATGAAAATCACATGACAAGAATTGTATGGGTGAAAATCACCCGACGTTAGTGTTCTAGGGTTAAAAGTGTCAGGGTTAATGTCTGCAAAGTCTGGTTTAGAGGCAGTGGCATCGGAGAAAAGACAGGAGGCAGAGCTAAAGGTAGCGCGTTAAATGTTGAGGAGACACAAAAGTGACACTGTCAGAGCGACAGCACAAGTTACACGTCTTGGACGGACTAAAATATCTCGGACTTGTGCTGAGTATGGACAGCTGATGTTTGAAGTGCCAGACAGCGCAGCTAGAGGAAGGTCCCATTTGAAGGGAATAGCAAAAAGGAAAAAAAAAAAGATAAAGAACAACATAAACAGGATGTAGCAATTAATTTTATGTCAATTCTGACCAAGCAGACTGACATAACTGCAATCGTTGTGCAATACACAGTTTATCCCACATTGCTTTTCTAATAACGTTATACAGTGATAAAGGGTAAATACACAAATGCTAATTATTCTAAAGGCTTATTAGCACAATGATGTCAGCACGGTGATCTTGACACAGTGGAGTTAGCCTTTAGTACTTTCTGCAGCATCAAAAAAGCTGCGGTGTGTCTCACCCGCACACACTGTGCACTGCTTTGGCCAGACTTGCATTA